>NC_090438.1:510839315-511142345 GCF_031143425.1 Pleurodeles waltl
AACTGCCATTGCTCCCCTTCACATGCCCCATTAGACAATGCACCTGTGATACAAATAAAATGGACTCTATTCTGGACTTTCCTCCACCATCACCCCAGCCCATTCCACATCCCCATTTACTTCTCAGCACTGAAATAAACACCATTTGAAAAAATACAAGTATGGAGTATGTCAAATGATTTAAGGATGTATTCATTTAACAATCTGTAGACATTGCAGTTAGACTGTACAGTTATGTATACATAGATATGACCTGTAATGTGCTGCAGTCAATACACCAAGAGCCAGAGTAGGGCACAAATATCTGTGAATAGACATGTCAAAGGGTACAGTAAGTGGCCATAGTAGTGGGAACAGCAGCCTGCCAGAGAAAATTCACTACACAAAACAGCAATGGAAGGTGAAGTTACAGTGTCTTACCTGTGTGTCACTGGAAGTACTGTTGTATGATAGTTGTTCTTCTGTTGTCCACATTCTCATCCTCTGCCTCCTCTTCATCACTGTCCACAGGCTCCACTGCTGCCACACGCCCATCTCCAGTCCCATCCTCCTGCAGAAAAGGCACCTGGCGTCTCAAGGCAAGGTTGTGCAACATGCAACAATGATCTGGCACACCTTCGTTGGTGAGTAGCACAGGGATCCACCTGTCAGATGGAGGCACATGAACCTGGCCTTGAGGAGGCCAAAAGTGCGCTCAATAATTCTTCTTGTTCGTCCATGTGCCTCATTGTAATGTTCCTCTGCCCTTGTCCAGGCATTCCTCACTGGGGTCAGTATCTATGAGAGGTTGGGGTAACCAGAGTCACCTGCAAATATCGAGGGATACCTGTTAGCCACACACTCACCCTTAGGGCCAACCCCACACCCATGTACCAACATACATTGGGTGGGGACCATGGGCTCATCTATTAGCCACACCCGGTGCCTCTGGAGTTGAGCCATCACATATGGGATGCTGCTATTCCTCAGGATAAAGGCATCATGCACAGACCCAGGATACTTTGCATTGACATGCGAGATGTACTGGTTCGCCAGACACACTATCTGCACATTCATAGAGTGAAAGCTCTTTCGATTTCTGAACATCTGTTCATTTCTCCTGGGGGGGAGACAAAGGCAATATGTGTACCATCAATTGCTCCAATGATGTTGGGGATATGTCCCATTGCATAGAAGTCAGCCTTCACTGTGGCCAAATCCTCCACCTGGGGGAAAACGATGTAGCTGTGCATGTGTTTAATCAGGGCAGACAACACTGTGGTCAGCACTATTGAGAACATTGTCTGTGACATCCCTGCTGCCATGGCCACTGTCACTTGGAAGGAGCCAGTTGCCAAGAAATGTAGTACTGATCGGACTTGCACAAGAAGGGGGATCTCAGTGGACTGACGGATAGCTGAGATCAGGTCTGGCTCCAATTGGGCACACAGCTCTTGGATTGTCGACACTATAAAAATGTGTGTGAAGGCCTCGTGTAGGGGGGTGGTTGAGGGGCTCTGGGTAGAGTGCTGCATGTATGGTGGTCAATGTATATGCGTAAGGGGATGGGAGGGATATGGTGGGCCATGAGTGTAACAGGCCAGATGGTATGGTTGATACCTTATTCTATGTTTATTTCCCTGCAGGTCAGTGCCCATCAGAAAAAGGGTATATGACGTGCCATCGCCAAGAATGTGCGGACCCTGGGGGTCTACGGCAGACAGAGCGCCCTCTGTTGCAAACGGTGGGAGGATCTGAGCTGCTTGGCAAGGTGGATGGCGGAGACCCAGCTGGGGATTGCCTCCCAATGAGGAAGAGGTGCCTGTCGTCCCCTGACCCCCCTAATGTTCTGCATACTGGCGGTGGCCTATCCGGAGTTGGATGGGCACTTGAGGGCATCACAGCAGCCACAAAGGGGTGAATACAGTTTCCAGTTCTGAAAATTGTGCGTGGTGGGGTGTTATCTGGGTGGGGGATGTGGTCCTGTGGGTGCCCCTAGGCCAGGTCGAACATTGCAGGGTAGGTTCCATGTTGGGCAGGGTCTGATGCACTCCACCCCCAAACATGCTAGTGGGCATCTACTAGGGGGCAGGGTTCTGTGGGTCTCAGGTATGCTGCTATTGGCATTAGGCATTATCCTCCATGGCCTGGTGACTAGCATTGTCACTGGTAGTGCATTGCTTAGTGCATAGGGCTGTTCCCTGTGTTTTGTGTACACCAACGGTGGTGTTGTTCCTAGCACTGACCAAGTGTATCCTCTGGCTCTCCCCCCCTTTTTGTTTTGTCACCCTGTCCTTATGTGCATTAGGATCATCTGACGGAGGAGCAGAGGCACCGGCGACGGAGTGAGCTGCATCTCACATGGCCCATGAGGCCGAATCTACCGATGGTGAGGGCACCAGTAGGATTGAGGGCGAGGGGAGCACCACAGTGTAGTCTGGAGGGGACAGTTCTGACAGTGAGACCTCCTCTGACGGAAGCTCCCTGGTGGTGGCGGACACCTCTGTGGCCACCCCAACTATAGATACAAACGCCACCCCCGTACCAGCAGCCCCTCAGTGTGTTTCCCATGTGCGCTCACCCAGGAGGATGGGCATCTCCTTCGCCCCAGGTACCTCCGGCCCTGCCCCAGTCAGCCCTGCTGCCCTGAGTGAGGAGTCTATTGACCTCCTGCGATCCATCCCTGTTGGGCAGTCAACCATAGTGTATGCCATCCAGGGGCTGGCAGGGCATTCACTCTGGCGTGGTGACCCAACAGAGATCATTCCAGGCTCTGGCCTCCTCCCTGATGGCAGCCATTGTTCCTGTCTCTGGCCTCCCCCATCCAACTTCCTCTACCCAGTCCCATTCCCCTCAACCCCAGCCTATCCCAAGCACACCATCAGACCAGCATGCACCCAAGACAACACACAGGAGTGGCTCAGGCAAACACAAGCACCACACATCATCACACAGCCACTCACACAAACACCATCCAGAATCAGACATGCCAACATCCACTGTGTCTCCCTCCTCCTCCTCGTCTACCTCCCTCCCAGTAGCGTCTCCACTCACACCTGCATGCACTACATCCTCATCCACTACATCCATCACGACTATCACTACATACCCCTCACTGACAATCACCACCCCCACATCCATGCACACGTCCCCAGTGTCTTCTCCCACTGTGACTGTGCCCCATCCTCCAAAAGTACACAAACACAAGCACTCAGACACACAACAGCCATCCACCTCACAACAGCATCCAGCCCATGCACCTGCACCTGCACCCAAACACAGCAGACACCTCCAACCACCACTCCCTCTTCCTCCACTCCCAAACCTTCACCCTCTTCCCACCCCAGTGTCCCTAAAAAGCTTTTCCTCTCCACCCTTAACCTCTTCCCTGCTCCTCCCCTGTCCTTCAAATCGGGCCAGGGTGGGTAGAACCCAGGCCAGCACCTCAGCCACCCAGTCCACGGCCACTGTAGTTTCGGCAGCTACTGCAGGTGTGAGAGGCCCCAAGGAGACACCCATCAGCACTGCCAGTGCGCCTGCACCAGCTGCCAAAGGCAAGAAGGGACCACCAGCTACCAAAGGCAAGGAGGCACCAACAGCTGGCAAGGGCAAGAATGGACCACCAGCTACCAAGGGCACGGAGGCACCTCTAGCTGCCAAGGAGGCACCACCAGCTGGCAAGGAGGCACACCAGCTACCAAGGGCAAGGAGGCACGACCAGCTGGCAAGGGCAAGAAGGGACCACCAGCTACCAAGGGCAAGGAGGCACCACCAGCTGCCAAGGGCAAGAAGAGACCACCAGCTGCCAAGGGCAAGAAGGGACCACCAGCTGCCAAGGGCAATGACAAAGGGCTGGCCACTGCAGGCAGGATGGATAGGAGGCCTGGTGCTGGAGCTGAATCTGAGCACACAACACCAACCATGGCACTTCAGCCATCTGAGGCTGCAGGGGAAGGGCTGGTGTCTTCCCCCACCACTGGCAGCACTTCCGCCAGCAGCTCCACCTGCAATGCCACCTACACCGCCACCTGCACCACTGCCAGCACCACTGCCAGCAGCAGCAGCCCAGCCCCAGTGGGCAGCCGTCTGAGGCTGCAGGGAAAGGGCTGGAGCCTCCCCCCAACACTGGCAGCACCACCGCCAGCACCAGCCCCACTCTTTAGCCGTCACCATCGGTGGATGGACTGTAGTCCTGCCTCCATGGAGTGTCATGCATCCTGTCCACTGCAAATCTTGTGGGTCTGACCCCCAGGTGAGGGACTGTGACCTTGCTCTCCCCAAGTGCTGCATCACAGGGCCCAAAGCCCCCTAAAGCACCAGTGGAAGAAGCCACCCACTGGAGAGACTGTGACTTTGCACTCCCCAGGACCAAGCAGTGGGCAAACCACCCACTAGAGAGATTGTGGCTTTGCACTCCCTAGGACAGAGTAATGGGCATGTTGCCCCCTCCAGGAGCAGTGGTGTAGTACCATCTTCCGGCTGAGGTGCCCCCCCTTCCCCTTCCCTTGAGGTGACTGTGTATTTACAAGCTTATGCCCCAGCAGTGTTCTCTCCATATTGAGGCAGGAGTCAAGGTACGTGACTCCTCCTGAGTCCACTCATTTAACTTGGTTTTAAAAGCTTTTTAATGTTTTTGGTGACTTTTGGGGCATTTTATCTTTGACATTTTAACATTTGGGGGGCATTTTTCTACTTTAAGAGCTGCCGGCGCCCGTGTTCAGTGGTTCCGGGGGTCTCCATTTTTCCTCCTCTCTCCCACTTGTAAGGCCATTTTTGGCAGCCATTTTTGTTAGCGATCTAGCCACTGGATTTCTCAGCTTCAGGCTTTCCCCAGATGGGGCATTTAAAGCCTTCTGCTTGCCGGGCGCGCAGCAGACGTGCCGCTGGCGTGCCAGAGGCGCACCAGAGGCAAGCCCGTCTGCGCCAGTCCGCGCCCAGAAGAGCCCAGAGCCCAGAAATGCTGTTCCTTTTGACATCAATAGGTTAGTTTATTCTCCCTCACAATTTCCTGCACCTAGAACCCCTATTATTTGCGCTGGCCCTGCAGACACTTTGGGGGTCATTCTAACCCTGGCGGTAAAAACCGCCAGGGCGAATGACCGCGGTAGCACCGCCAACAGGCTGGCGGTGCACCGCTGGGCATTCTGACCGCGGCGGTTCAGCCGCGGCCAGAAACGGAAAGTCGGCGGTGTACCACCGACTTTCCGCTGCCCTTGAGAATCCTCCATGGCGGCGGAGCGCGCTCCGCCGCCATGGGGATTCTGACACCCCCTACCGCCATCCTGTTCCTGGCGGGTCTCCCGCCAGGAACAGGATGGCGGTAGGGGGTGCCGCGGGGCCCCTGGGGGCCCCTGCAGTGCCCATGCCAATGGCATGGGCACTGCAGGGGCCCCCGTAAGAGGGCCCCAAAAGGAATTTCAGTGTCTGCCTAGCAGACACTGAAATTCGCGACGGGTGCTACTGCACCCGTCGCACTCCAGCAACTCCGCCGGCTCCATTCGGAGCCGGCTTCATCGTTGCTGGGTCTTTCCCGCTGTGCTGGCGGGCGGCCTTTTGGCGGTCGCCCGCCAGCACAGCGGGAAAGCCAGAATGGCCGCCGCGGTCTTGTGACCGCGGTGCGGTCATTTGGCGGTAACCGCATGGCGGTCGGCGACCGCCGCCCGCCGCGGTTAGAATCACCGCCTTTATGTTTCTGTGACCCCTCACCATGCCCTAGTTGTTCTTGGAGACCTACTACCTCCCCTCCTTCTAAAAATTACTCTCATCAATTGGGCAGAATGCTTTTGCTTAATTGTCGCTCTTTGCCAGCACATAAGTTACATATTTATACTCTTTTAGAAGATCTCCAACCTGATGCTTTATTTCTTACTGAAACATGGTTGACGGAAAATTTGTCTGTTGATATCTGTAGATACCTTACCATCCACTTATTCAATAGTTCATGTAGATAGACCCCACACAAGAGGGGGTGGCATTGCTATTATTCATAAGACAATGAATAAATGTGTTGCTTTGTCATTTGATATTCATGGCTGTGAGAGCATGACTTTTACACTTTATCTATCGCCCTTTATCTTCACCTTCTCTGGCAATCTTCTTTATCGGCCTCCTGGCTCCTGTGTCAGCTTCCTATAAGCCTTACCCGATGCTGTGGCCAGTATCATCTGTAAAACCTCCAATTTAACCATCCTCAGAGTTTTAATATCCATTTTGAGAATGCAGATTGTTCTTCTGCTAAATCTTTACTAGCTTCTCTGACTGCTTTAGATCTGACCCATTATTCGACTGGTCCCACCCACCTGAAAGGCCACACTATCGACCTTATATTTAGTAACGTTCCTGTTCTCGCGAATTTCACTCCCCTGCCCCTACTTGGACAGATCATTATCTTCTGTCATTCTCTCCCTCTAATAAGCACTCTTTAGGTGCACAACCCAGGACTAAAATATCGGGGTGAATCCGGTCCAAACTGGTACCCACTGAATGGCATAAGGCACTTTGTGCCTCTCCTATGACCCATAAGCACTCAGCTTTGACTACTGCAGAGTTGTTTGATAAATGGATCTCTACCTCCCTGGACTCTGTTCTGCCCATCAAAACAAGATTAAAGAAAACCACTCACAAAACTAATGCCTGGTTCTCACCTTCTCTGTTAGAACTTAAAAAGAATTGTAAAAAACTGGAAATAATTTGGAGGAAGAATTACAGCCTTCCTTCCAAGGAGGCTTACAGGCAATCAATCAGATGCTACCATCAGAACATTAAAGCAGCCCAGACTACTTACTATAGCACCAAAATAGAAGAATCATCTAACTCTCAAAAATAAATCTTCCAGATTTTTAAGGAACTTACTTTGGTTCCTCAAATTGACTCTCCTATAGAGGCATCTATCGAACAGAGTAATCTGTTAGCTGCTCATTTCCAAGACAAAATCATTCAAATATACTCTGCATTTCCCCCTTCTTTACCTCAAGAACCCCTGGACTGTCAGTCCATTGATCTTTCTCCCTCGGGAATGGCATTAAATGCTTTCCAACCTTTTACAGACACTTTGGTAACCAATTATTTTCTTAATATTAAGTCTGGTTCTCCTCTTGACCCTGCTCCTCCGGCTATTTTGTCGTTGGCTTCAGACATTATTGTTCCGTTGTTAACAAAGATTTAAAATCGGTTTTTATCCCTAGGCTCCCTGCCTCAATCTTTTAAACACGCCGTCATCAAACCCCTTCTGAAAAAAAACAATTTAGATCATGTGTCTCTGAACAACTATAGACCCATTGCTCTTCTCCCTATCTCAGCAAAGGTCCTAGAAAAACATGTTAATCATCAATTGACCAGCTATCTAGAGAACCAGGAGCTCCTGGATCCCTCTCAAATGGGTTTTAGAGCCCAACATAGTACTGAGTCTGCTCTTTTAGCAGTCACTGAATCTGCCCGGCAAGTTTTAGATCGAGGGGGTCATGCTGCCATCATTCTACTCGATCTTAGTGCAGCATTTGATACTGTGGACCATAACGTCCTCTGCCACAGACTCTCTAAGATAGGGATAGGAGGTACTGCTATTTCCTGGCTTTCTTCTTTCCTTACGGGAAGATCTTTTCAAGATTTAGACCATTCATTTTTCTCAGATACTTAGACCTGTGGAGTTCCTCAGGGCTCTTCTTTAAGCCCGACTCTCTTTAATATTTATCTATCCTCCTTAGCCAAGGTTGTCTCCCCCACAACCTCTCTATGGTCACCTACGCTGATGACACCCAACTAGTAGTATCCCTCTCTAGCACGGGCATTTCTCCTCTGCCAGTCTGTTTGATGGACATTGCCAATTGGATGACCCTATCTAAATTGAAATTTAACGATGGAAAATCAAAGGTAATGATTGTGGGTAATGGCTCTCCTGCTATCCCTTTGACTTTACATTCAGAGGCCTTCAGTAGCCTTCCCCCTCCTAAAACACAAATCAAAAGCCTTGGAATTTGGCTCGAGCCCTGTCTAACTATGGAGCTCCAGTCCAAAAAGGTTTCTTCTATGTGCTTTGGTCTTTTAAGATCTCTTGGGAAGATTTTTAATCTTCTACCTCCCATGGCCAGAAGAATCCTTATCCAGGCTCTGATTCTCTCTCGTCTCGATTATGGCAACTCTCTATTCCTCAGCTCTCCGGACAATGTGATAAAAAAGCTTCAGGTTGTACAGAATGCTGCAGCCAGACTGCTCACTAATTTACCCAAACATCTTTCTACGAAGCCAGCTCTTGTAGCACTCCATTGGTTGCCCATAAAACAGCGTATTCAATGTAAAGCCTTATGTTTGGTTCACAAAGCCATACATAATAAGGGTCCCCTTTTTCTCAGACATCGCTTTTCTTTCCATGTCCCCGCCAGATTTTTGCAGTCTTCTACCTCCCGGCAAGTCCATATAGCATGATTTAAGAGATCCTGGGGAGGTAAACGTCAGTTTAGGAAGAATCTAAAAACGGTCTGTTTTGTAGCTAATCCTCTGCCCTAATCTTTCTCTTTTCTCTTCTTCTTTTTTCTCTCTTAGGAGTCTTCACGTATCTCAGCGCTGGGATGCCCTAGAGTAGCTATGCGCTCTTTAAAACCATATAACTAAACTAAACTAAACTAAGTGAGGCCTTGGCCTATGTAATATGGCCCTGTGGCCCACGGACATTATGGACTGGGCAGTGTCCCTCCATTTGTATTTATGTGTATACTGTGTTGATTTTTGAGGACGTATTACTAGTATTTTATCTTATTACAATCACTTCAATCACTTCCTTTTGTCCTTGCATAATTCCTGAGGGGTACGGGGTGGATATGTAATGTTACTGCATCTGTTTGTGTGTATAGTGTTGGGGTAGAGGTGTTGCGTGTTGCATGTGTGTGTCACTCTCTTTTTCCTCCCTCTTCTCCCCTGTGTGCTAGGGGCGATACGCACCGTGGTCGTCTTAGCTGCCATTGGTATTCCTGGTCTAGGAGGAGGCAGACCAGCATGGGCAACACCTGCAGTTCGGGCTCCATGGCATCGTGGTTGTTCCACAAGAGTCCAGAGGTGAGTCATTTCCCTGCTGTGTACTGTTTCCACAGTGCTTTTGATGGCGTTGGTACCACCCCAGAAAAGGTGGCAGATTGGTGTCTCGTAATACAGTGGGCGGAACCTTGTCTTCCACCTGGCTGTTGGCGGTTACCGCAGCAGTGCATGTGGCCACCGCCGTGCCAGTCGGTGTGTTAAAGTGGCTGTCTGTGTTGGCGGTTTCCGCTGTGGTCATAATTCTATTTTTTTTTCACCGGCCTGTTGGCGGTATTACCGACCACCAGGGTTGTAATGAGGGACAATATTACATAGGTGTCATTAAGAGGCACAATTTTGAAGCACACTTAACTAACATTAGGCGTATATGATGATGAATAATTTTCCCTCTTATTTGTATTTTTTCTCCTTTTTGGTTAACAGCATGAGTGCCATTCACTGTGGGTATTTTAATGAAGACCTAATTGAGATATATGGTACTTAGGTACCCAGGACATTAGGGTTCCAGGGGATCCCTATTGGCTGCAGCATTACTTTTGCTACCCATAGGGAGCCTATGCAAAAGCTTTTCCAAGACTGCAGCCTGCGTGCAATGGTGCATGCACTCTTTCACAGCCATTTTCACTGCACCAGTTCACTTATAAGTCACCTACATGTCAGGTCTTCCAACCATGAAGGCTGGGTTCAAAGTACCTGTGTGTGAGGGCACCCCTGCACTAGCGGAGGTGCCCCCACGTCATCCAGGACCATTTTCCCAGACTTCGGGAGAGCGGGGATGCCATTTTACGTGTGCACTGGACAGAGATCAATACCTATGTCCAGCTTTGCAATGGTAACTCCGAATATGCCCATCTGAGGTGTCTAACTACTGGGAATTGTACCCCAATACTAATTCTAGTATTGGTTGTACAATCCCATGCAGTCTGGGGGCTCCACAGTGGACCCCCAGTACTGCCATACCAGCCTTCTGAGGCTTTCCAGGCAGCCCCAGCTGTTGCCATCTCACAGACAGGTTTCTGCCCTCCTGTTGCTTGAGCAGCATAAGCCCAGGAAGGCAGAACACAGGATTATCTTTGGGAGGGGTGTTACACCTTCTTCCTTTGGAAATAGATTTACAAGCTTGGGAGGGGTAGCCTCTGGAAATGCTTTGAAGGGCACAGATGGTGCCCTCCTTGCATAATCCAGTCTACACCGGTTCAGGGACCCCCAGTCCCTGGTCTGGCACAAAGCTGGACAAAGTAAAGGGGAGTGACCACTCCCCGGCCCATTACCACCTGAGGGGTGGTGCCCAGAGCTTCTCCAGAGTGTCCCTGGGTTTTGCCATCTTGGATTTCAAGTTGGTGGGAGCATCTGAGTGGCCAGTGCCACCAGGTGAAGTCAGAGACCTCACCTGATAGGTGCTTACCCGTGTAGCTGACCAAACCCCATTTCAGGGCTATTTTGGATCCCTCTCCTGGGTGTTTCCTCAGATTTGGATTGCAAGACTCCAGCAGGAATACGCTGCATCCTTTACTTCATCTTCTACCGACGGAACTGCAGCTGAACCCTCCAGGAACTCTACAAACTACAACACAGAAGCCAAGACAACTTCTGCAACATTGTATCTTCAGCTCCTGCCAGCAACTGCAACTGTTTCTAGGTCATGCATCCTTCGAAGACTGCCTGTCTTCAGCCTGCACGAGAAGAACCAAAGGAATCTCCTGTGGAGTGAAGGAGTCACTTTTCTGCTTCAGCAGGCACCTCTCTGCAGCGACAACCAGTAGCGTGGGTCCCCTCTCGAGATGACGAGCATGGATCCAGCAACAGGGGTGGTGGACTAAAGTGACCTCAACAGTCCCAAGGTCCAGCTGTCCAACTTTAGTGGACGTAAGGGCTTGCCTCCCCATGCAAGACTGTACCCCCTTTCACCGCGTGACTTGCAGTTGCCAAGGCTTGTGTGCGACATTCCAAGAAGTTCTTCATGCACAGCACAGCGTAGGCCCCCAGCACTCCATCCTGCGACACACAGCTTCCTGAGTGGTTCTCCGGCGGTGTGGGATCCCTTTGTGTCGTGCTGCATGGGCCTCCATTTGCACCTTCTTTATTCCTGTGCTGTGGGACTCCTGTGCATGCTGCCTGGTTTTCTGAGGGCTCTCTGAGTTGCTGAGAGCCCCCTCTGACTACCCCTTCTGGGTCCCTCCTGGTCCCAGGCAACAGCATTTTCGGCTAACTGCGAGATTTGCGTGTGCCAAGGCTTGTTGGCGGAATCCAGTGACGCAAACCAGACTGTAATCATCCATCCAGCGTGGGACATCTTCTGCACCAACCAGGAACCCACATCTCTCTTCTTCGGTGCATAACTGACTTTGTCTTCTCACTGGTGGTTCTTCTTTTGCACCTTCATCCGGGTTAGCAGGGGCTCCTGTTCTCCTTGGATTCTTCATTGCTTCTTGGACTTGGTCCCCTTCTTCCACAGCTCTTCAGATCCAGGAATCCATCTTGTTCTTGCATAATCTTTTATCACAACGTCTTGTGTGTCCCAGGAAACTTATTGTGATTTACTCCTGTTTTCTGGGCTGTGGGGCGGGTTCTATTACTTTTCTTTCGTGTTTTCGTACCTTCCCAGCACCCCTCTACACACTACAGTTGCCTAGGTGTGAGACCGACTTTTAAATTCAACTATTTTAGTATATGGTTTGTGGTCCCCCTGGTCCCAATGCAACCTATTGTGATTTTCCCTATTTGCCCTGTTTTCTAACTGTTTTTACAGCTATTTCAGCATTCTAGTGTAAATATTGTGTATATTACTTACCTCCTAAGAGAGTATAGTCTCTAATGTATTTTTGGCATTGTGTCACTGTAGGAAAGTACCATCTTGCCTGGAATGTTACCCCCATATTTCACTGTATATATGTTGTTTTAGTGTATGTGTCATTGGGACCCTGCCAGCCAGGGCCCCAGTGCTCATAAGTGTGCCCTGTATGTGTTCCCTGTGTGATGACTAACTGGCTCACTGAGGCTCTGCTAACCAGAACCTCAGTGGTTAAGCTCTCTCTGCTTTCTAAATTGTCACTAACAGGCTAGTGACCAATTTCACCAATTCACATTGGCGTACTGGAACACCCTTATAATTCCCTAGTATATGGTATTGAGGTACCCAGGGTATTGGGGTTCCAGGAGATCCCTATGGGCTGCAGCATTTCTTTTGCCACCCATAGGGAGCTCTGACAATTCTTACACAGGCCTGCCACTGCAGCCTGAGTGAAATAACATCCACATTATTTCACAGCCATTTACCACTGCACTTAAGTAACTTATAAGTCACCTATATGTCTAACCTTCACCTGGTGAAGGTTGGGTGCTAAGTTACTTAGTGTGTGGGCACCCTGGCACTAGCCATGGTGCCCCCACATCGTTCAGGGCAAATTCCCCGGACTATGTGAGTGCGGGGACACCATTTCACACGTGCACTATACATAGGTCACTACCTATGTATAGCGTCACAATGGTAACTCCGAACATGGCCATGTAACATGTCTAAGATCATGGAATTGTCACCTCAATGCCATTCTGGCATTGAGGAGACAATTCCATGATCCCCCGAGTCTCTAGCACAGACCCGGGTACTGGCAAACTACCTTTCCCGGGGTTTCACTGCAGCTGCTGCTGCTGCCAACCCCTCAGACAGGTTTCTGCCCTCCTGGGGTCCAGCCAGGCCTGGCCCAGGAAGGCAGAACAAAGGACTTCCTCAGAGAGAGGGTGTTACACCCTCTCCCTTTGGAAAAAGGTGTCAGGGCTGGGGAGGAGTAGCCTCCCCCAGCCTCTGGAAATGCTTTGATGGGCACAGATGGTGCCCATCTCTGCATAAGCCAGTCTACACCGGTTCAGGGATCCCCCAGCCCTGCTCTGGTGCGAAACTGGATGAAGGAAAGGGGAGTGACCACTCCCGTGACCTGCACCTCCCAGGGGAGGTGCCCAGAGCTCCTCCAGTGTGCTCCAGACCTCTGCCATCTTGGAAACAGAGGTGTTGCTGGCACACTGGACTGCTCTGAGTGGCCAGTGCCAGCAGGTGACATCAGAGACTCCTTCTGATAGGCTCTTACCTGTGTTGCTAGCCTATCCTCCTTCCTAGGTAGCCAAACCTCCTTTCCTGGCTATTTAGGGTCTCTGCTTTGGGGAATTCTTTAGATAACGAATGCAAGAGCTCATCCGAGTTCCTCTGCATCTCTCTCTTCACCTTCTGCCAAAGGATCGACCGCTGACTGCTCAGGACACCTGCAAAACCGCAACAAAGTAGCTAAGACGACTACTGCAACCTTGTATTGCTGATCCTGCCGCTTTCTCGCCTGTTTCCTGGTGGTACATGCTCTGGGGGTAGCCTGCCTCCTTTCTGCACCAGGAGCTCTGAAGAAATCTCCCGTGGGATGACGGAATCCTCCCCCTGCAACCGCAGGCAACAAAAGACTGCATCACCGGACCTCTGGGTCCCCTCTCAACACGACGAGCATGGTCCCTGGAACTCAGCAACTCTGTCCAAGTGACTCCCACAGTCCAGTGACTCTTCAGTCCAAGTTTGGTGGAGGTAAGTCCTTGCCTCCCCACGCTAGACTGCATTGCTGGGTACCGCGTGATTTGCAGCTGCTCCGGCTCCTGTGCACTCTTCCAGGATTTCCTTCGTGCACAGCCAAGCCTGGGTCCCCGACACTCCAACCTGCAGTGCACAACCTTCTGAGTTGTCCTCTGGCGTCGTGGGACTCCCTTTTGTGTCTTCGGGTGGACTTCGGTTCACTTCTCTTCCAAGTGCCTGTTCCAGTACTTATGTGGGTGCTGCCTGCTTCTGTGAAGGCTCCCTGACTTGCTGGGCACCCCCTCTGTCTCCTCATCCAAGTGGCAACATCCTGGTCCCTCCTGGGCCACAGCAGCATCCAAAAACCCTATCTGTGACCCTTGCAGCTAGCAAGGCTTGTTTGCGGTCTTTCTGCGTGGGAACACCTCTGCAAGCTTCTTCACGACGTGGGACATCCATCCTCTAAAGGGGAAGTTTCTAGCCCTCTTCGTTCTTGCAGAATCCACAGCTTCTACCTTCCGGTGGCAGCTTCTTTGCACCCTCAGCTGGCATTTCCTGGGCATCTGCCCACTCTCGACATTGTTGCGACTCTTGGACTTGGTCCCCTTGTTCCACAGGTACTCAGGTCTGGAAATCCACTTTGGTTGCTTTGCTGGTGTTGGTCTTCCTTGCAGAAACCCCCTATCACGACTTCTGTGCTCTCTGGGGGTTATAGGTGCGCTTTACACCTACTTTTCAGGGTCTTGGGGTGGGCTATTTTTCTAGCCCTCACTGTTTTCTTACAGTTCCAGCGACCCTCTACAAGCTCACATAGGTTTGGGGTCCATTCGTGGTTCGCATTCCACTTTTGGAGTATATGGTTTGTGTTTCCCCTATACCTATGTGCTCCTATTGCAATCTACTGTAACTTTACATTGCTTGCATTACTTCCTTTTGCTATTACTGCATATCTTTGGTATTGTGTACATATATCTTGGGTATATTTGGCATCCTCATACTGAGGGTACTCACTGAGATACTTTTGGCATTTGTCATAAAAATAAAGTACCTTTATTTTTAGTAAATCTGTGTATTGTGTTTTCCTATGATATTGTGCATATGACACCAGTGGTATAGTAGGAGCTTTGCATGTCTCCTAGTTCAGCCTAAGCTGCTCTGCTATAGCTACCTTCTATCAGCCTAAGCTGCTAGAAACACCTCTTCTATACTAATAAGGGATAACTGGACCTGGTACAGAGTGTAAGTACCCATTGGTACCCACTACAAGCCAGGCCAGCCTCCTACAGTCACTAAAAATAAAGTGCCTTTATTTTTGTAACACTGAGTATTTTCTTTCATGTGTGTGAGTACTGTGTGACTACAGTGGTATTGCAAGAGCTTTGCATGTCTCCTAGATCAGCTTTGGCTGCTTAGCTACAGCTACTCCTAGACAGCCTAGCTGCTAGAGACTGACTACATTTTCACTAATAAGGGATAACTGGACCTGGTATAAGGTGTAAGTACCTTTGGTACCCACTACAAACCAGGCCAGCCTTCTACAAGCAGCAAATTACATGTGATTACAGATTTGAAGATTAAGGTTATCAAGTGGCTCTCCTTAAGAAGGCATTGTTTGCCAAAACATGCAAGGAGAGAGAAATACAAGCCTCAAATACTGAATGTTATTGAGCCTTACCTGAAAATTAAAATAGATAGTAATAAAAGCATGTGATGTTAAATGATATATGTAAAACTGATTGAAAATAGAGAACTGTTTTTTGAGAATCTGCCAAACGCAGATAATGACTTCTTGAATCCTTGACAGACACTGTCATTCTTTGCAAAGGTGTGTCTGTGGTGGATTATATGGTTTTAATGTGGGATAAATATGTTTGATATGGTGTGTGTGGTGAGAATGAGGTTAGTTGAGTGTGTATTTTTAAGTGTGATATGATCCCAGAAGTACCAAATATAGGGGGTTATTCTAACTTTGGAGGAGGTGTTAATCCGTCCCAAAAGTGACGGAAAAGTGACGGATTTGCCACCAGCCGTATTACGAGTCCATTATATCCTATGGAACTCGTAATACGGCTGGTGGTATATCCGTCACTTTACCGTCACTTTTGGGACGGATTAACACTCCTCCAAAGTTAGAATAAGCCCCATGGTGTAATAAGAATTTTTTTTGTGAATTGTTAAATAAATATAATAATACAAATGTTGGAGTCTGCTTGAGCTGTAGATAGTAATAGTATTAATATGTGAATGAATGAGGTTGCCAGGCGTGTTTTACAATGTACAATGTTTCCCTGACCTAGGAACCTTTATCGGCAGCGGTTTATGTGTATGTAGTGTATAAGGGGGTATGGACAAGATTTAGGAGTGTTTGTGTTAGATTTGATCACTGAAAGAGGTAATATGTACGTTGGAGTGGAGTGTAAAGATGTTTTGGTTGTGCATTTGAAAAAAAGAGAAGGAGGGTATTGGTGGATGATATGATGGAAGGTTGAGTATCGTTTTTTGGTGATAAAAAGGGGTCTGTTAGGTGAAAGTAGAGGATAGAGCTGATGTTTTTTATGAACAGGGAGTGCGTGTCTAGAAGCATTAAAGTTATGTATACTGTGGTTTGTGTTGTGTTGATGATATGTGGATTTGTTAGTGGTATAGGACACAGTGCTGTATTTTGTGAGAATGAAGCTGCCATGGTGTTGTTGTTGGGGCAGAAGGGCGTATGAGTGTGGTTTGTGGGGTTTAGAAGTGGTTGTTGAGACATTGAAATCTGTATGAGGTTTGTTTGTGATCCATGAATATTGTGCAGTTGCTGAGACAGTGTTACTAGGTTTGTGGATGTGGATGGATTTAGGTGGTTGCTGGTGATTGACAAAACGGGCAGAAGTGCTGGCCATAGGCCCAAACATGCAACTCCCCTTGTCCTCGCACCTTTAGCCTCCATGCCCGGGCTGAGACACCCTGAACCTTAGGCTTAAATAGCTGTAATGGTCAATGGTACGCCTATCCCTAAGACCTGGCCCTATTAACCAAGCACAACCTTAGCCCTAACAGCAAATCGAAACTCAAACCCTAAGCCTTCACTCCAAAAGAAACCCTAGCCACCAATCAAAACCCTAGCTCTAACAGCCAATCACAACTCAAATGATAACCCCTTAGTCCAAAAGAAACCCTAGCCCTAGCAACCAATCAGAAACCATAGCCCTAACAGCCAATCAGAATTCAAGCCATAAACCATTAGTCCAATAGAAACCCTAACCTTAGCATCCAGTCAGAGCACAAGATGCAGCAACCAGTCAAAACTAATATGAGGGGCAAGAGACCGTAAGCACAGGCTGCTGGGGCAGTAGGCACGGAGTTTCTCCTGAATGTAATATCTCTTTGGATACAGACAGGCTCAATCCATACTTTGTAGCTTCCTGATTCAGCTCTTAAGGTAAGGCCTAATTCTGAAGCCACTAAAACACTGCTTTTTCACGTACTTAAACTAATCGCTTTTTCAGGGCAAAAGCAAGTGCTACATACACTTTCCAAAGACAGTTTAAACCATAAAGCAGATCAAGCAGTTTCTTGAACAGACTGTGGTTAGCCACTGAGGTGTATTTTGCCTTTTTCCTTTGTGGGGGAGTCAGGCTTACTACAGTATGGGGGGAAACTAGGAGAGAAATGTAAACAGTCACAGTTAGAACAAAACATCAGTTTTAAAGTATAAAATTTACAAAAATCAAGAGGTAAATTTAAACCGTCACTGGTAAGGAAAAAAGCACTATTCACGTTGAAAGAATGCACAGAAAGCCTGTGTTCTTACTTCCTTCTTTGTCTCTTGCTCACTGGGCTAGTTAGGGCACAGAGAAGCTGGGGTCTAAAAAATGGAGGTGTCTCTCTTGAGGTTCCCTCCACAAACTGATAGAGCCAGTGTTGGTATAAGAGGGGGGCTCATAGTTACCTGGGAGCTAGAAGGTCAAGCAGTGAGCACAGCCATGTAGGGCAGGGAGTTGCTCCTTTGTGTCTGGACAGACTTAATCCACACTTTCTAGCTTCCTGATTCAGCTCTTCAGGTAAGGTCCAATTCTGAAGAAACTAAAATACTACTTTTTAGTGCACTTAAACTAATCACTTTTTTGAGCCAAAACAAGTGCTACATACACTTTCTAAAGACAGGTTAAACCATAAAGCAGATCAAGCAGTCTCTTAAATACACTCTGGTTAGCCACGGAGGTGTTTATGGCCTTTTTACCTTGGAAGGGAGGGAGGCTTAGTACCCTATAGGAGGTAAATTAGGAGGGAAATATAAATAGTCATGGGCAGAACAAAACAGCAGTTTTAAAGTACAAAAATTGCAGAAACCACAAGGTAAATTTCAACAGTCACAGATAGAGGAAAAAGCACATTTTTAAAATGTCAAGAATACATTAAAAGCCTGTGTTCTACCACCTTCTTTGTCTCTTGCTCACTGGGCAGTTCAGGGCACAAAGTAACTGGGGTCACAAAATGGAGGTGAGCCTTGGGGTTCCCTCCACAAACTTAGAAATCCAGTGCAGGTGTGAGAGGAGGGCTTAGGGTTACCTGGGAGCTAGAAAGTCAATCAGGGAACACAGGCTGCTGGGGCAGGGAGATGCTCCTGAATGCAGAATTCCCTTGGATACAGACAGGATCAAGCTACACTTTGTAGCTTCCTGATTCAGCTCTTCAGGTAAGGCCCAATCCTGAAGCCACTAAAATACTGTTTTTTCGCGCACATAAGCTAATCACCTTTTCAAGCCCAAAACAAATGCTACATACATTTTCCAAAAAACAATTTAGACCATAAAGCAGATCAAACAGCCTCTTAAACACACTCTGCTTAGCCATTAATGTATATTTTGCCATTTTTATCTTGTTGGGGGGAGGTTATAGTATGGGGGAAAAATGTCAATAGTCACACTTAGACCAAAATAGCAGTTTTAAAGTACTACATTCACAGAAGCCAAGAGGTAAATATATATACAGTTATGGGTAGGGTACAAAGCACTTTAAAAATTCAAGAATACACAGCAAGTCTGTGGTCTTACCACCTTCTTCGTCTCTTCTTCACTGGGCTGTTCCGGACACAGAGAAGCTGGGGTCACAAAATGGAGGTGGCTGTCTTACGGTTCCCTCCACAAACTTAAAGGTTCACTGCAAGTGTGAGAGGAGGGTTCAGGGTTGCCTGGGAGCTAGAGGGCCAGTTAGCGAGCACAGGCTGCTGGGGCAGGGTGTAGGGAGGTTCTCCTGAATGCAGAATCTCCTTGGATACAGACAGGCCCAATTATGAAGCCACTAAAATAATGCTTTTTAACACACTTAAACTACTCACTTTGTCAATCCAAAACAAGTGCTACATGCACTTTCAAACAACAGTTTAAACCATAAGGCAGATCAAGCAGTCTCTTAAAAGTACTCGGGATGGCTACTGATGCATATTTTTGCTTTGGGGGAGCTCAGTACAGTATGGGGAAAAATTAGTAGAGAAATGTAAACAGTCACAGGTAGAAACAAATCAGCAGTTTAAAAGTACAAAATTTGCAGAAACCAATAGGTAAATTTAAACAGTCAGGGCTAGGGTAAAAAGCACTTTTAAAATTTCAACAATACACACAAAGTAGGTATTCTTACCACTTTCTTTGCCTTTTGCTCACTGGGCTGTTGAGGGCACAGAGACGCTGGGGTTACTGCCTTGGGGTTCCCTCCACAAACTTAAAGGGCCAGTGCAGGTGTGAGAGGGGAGCTTAGAGTTGCCTGGGAGCTAAATGGCCAGTCACTGAGCACAGGCTGCTGGGGTAGGGAGCAGGGAGGTGCTCCTGAATGCTGAATCTCCTTGGAATCCACAATTAACATTATCATTTGCCATTTTATTGAATAGCATTCAGAGAGGAAACTATTATAGTGTAGTAACGTTTTGACTGTTCAAGCTTGAATAACCTACAGACAAAAATAAATACTTCCTATAATTCTGTAAATTAATCCATAATACCACAGACGTCTCCATTTTATAGGTGAATAGGGACCTTGGAGACACACAATCAATTGATAAATCATTACTTTTAGAGTGCTGCTTCTCACCCATGAGGGTATCCAGGTGCTAGGTTGCTGGGTTTAGTCAAAGAGTCAGGTCTGTCAGCAAGGGTGATATTCGGAGGTGGAGGGCATTCCAGGACATGGCGGTGAGGTGAGAGAAGAGGCGTCCTCTGCTGTGGCTACCGCGGATGCCCAGAGTTCGGCGAGGGCAAGGGAGGCATAGCAATGGTTTCTGGATGGCTGGTGGAAGATCAGGCAATGGTTCATGTATGCTGGTCCTTGGTTGTGGAGGGCTTTGTAGGTGTGTGTCAGTAGTTTGAATTGACATCTTTTCTCAACGGGAGCCAGTAGAGGTTCCTCAGGTGCAGGGTGATCTGGGCCTGTTTGGGCAGGTTCAGCATCAGGTCGCTGTATTTTGTAATGTCTGGAGCCTTCTCTTGAGTTTGATGGTGGTTCCCACATACAGTGCATTGCCATACTCCAGACAGCTGGTGATTAGGGCTTGCATGACCATTTTCATGGTGCCTGTGGTGAGCCATTTGAAGATTCTTCAGAGCATGAAGAGTGTGTGGATGCAGGCCGATCTGTTGCTTCTTTGTGAGTTTGCTGTCTAGGATGATGCCATGGTAAAGAGCGTGGTCTTCTGGTATGGGGGTGGGTCCAAGTTCGGCGGGCCACCAGGTGTCGCTTCAAACGGAGGTATGGTTTCCAAAGATCAGCACTTCAGTCTTGTTTGTGTTGAGCTTCAGATTCTTGTCCTTCATCCAAGCTGAGACGTTCTTCGTGCAATTGTGGAAGTTGTTCTTCATTGGCATGGGGGCTGCTGAGAGTGAGAGGATGAGCTGGCTGGTATTGGAGTAGGATATGATGTTGAAATCGTGGGTTCCGACGATGTCTGCTAGACGAGTCATGTAGATGTTGGAGAGGGTTGGGATGAGGGATGAGCCTTGGGGGACGCCCCAGATGGGGCTCCTGGGTTGCGCGGTGAAGGGGGGGGAGACAGATTCTCGGCGTTTGTCCCGTGTGGAATGATGCAGTCCATCTGAGCGCATCTTCGCTGATTCTGATCTGGTACAGTCTCTTGATGAGCGTGCAGTAGGAGATGTTGTCGAAAGCTGTGGAGAGGTTGAAGGGGATTGGGGCAGCCAAGTCTCCTCTGTCGAATGGGGTGCAGATGTCATCTGTTGCAACGATTAGGGTGGTCTTAGTGCTATGGTCGGCTTGGATTCCTGATTGGGACGGGTCTCGACGGTTGTTTCTCTCCAGGTAAGATGATGGTCGATGGCCTTCTCCAAGAATTTGGTGGGGAAAAGGAGCAAGGTGATGAGGTGGTAGTTCTGGAGATCGCTGGGGTCTGCTGAGGGTTTCTTGAGAAGAGGTGTGACCTCTACGTGCTTCCATGCATCGGGAAAGGTGGCTGTGGTGATGAATGTGTTGAGGATGGTGGTGAGCTAGTAGCTGATCTTGTTGCTTCCTAAGTTGAAAAGGTGGTGGGGGCAAGGATCGGTGGGTGCTTCCAAGTGGATGGAGTTCATTAAGGGTGTGGTGAGATGTTCCCATGCAGCGTGATGTTGGTCGGGAAGGCTTCTGTAGGTGTGAGGATGCTAATGAGGTCGTGGGTTGGGCTTTATAAGTTCCAGTAAATGGTGGATATCTTGTTGTGGAAGTGATTTACTAGAGCACTGCAGAGTTCCTGTGAGTGAGGGATAGTGTTCCGGGTGGCTGTAGTGAAGAAGAACTCTCTAATGATGGTGAAGAATTCCTTGGTGTGGTTGGCACTATCCTCAATGGGGTGAGCGAGGGCATCCTTTTTTGCATTTTTGAGTTGTTGGTGGTACTTACTGAGGGCTGATTTGAAGGTGACTTAGTCGGTATTGTATTTGCTGGTGTGCCATCTTCTCTCAGGTTGTTTGCAGCTGCGTTTCATTGTGCTGAGGTCTGGGGTGTACCTCTGGCATGTTTGGTGGATCTATGAGTTTTTACTTGTTTGATGGGGTGACTCGGTTGGTGGAGTTGATGATGCAGGTGTTGAATTTCTCAACTGCCTGATTGAGGTTTGTTGTGGCGTTGGGATGGGTGGTGTTTAGGGCATCTGTCCATTGGGTCGGTCCAGGTGACTTCCATGGTGTGGCTGTATTTGGCTTTGTTGCTGGATGTGAAGACAGGGTCAAGTGTGTGTCCTGCTCTGTGTGTGGGGTCTGTAAAAAACTGTGTGAGGTTGATGTTGTCCATTCGTTCCAAGAGGTTGGCAGAGTTCATGTTTGTAGGGTCATCCAGGTGAGGTCTCCAAGGAAGATGTAATGCTTGGATTTGATGGCTAGTGGGGTAATGAAGTCTGTGATGGTGTTGCATAGGCCATTTTGTGGTCCTGGATCATTGTGATGTTGGTCATGTGGTGTTGGAAACTGAGGTGCTCCATGATAGGTGTAGTTTTGTCGTTTGTGGTGGTGCAACAGATTGATTCTTTGTGGATGATGGCTGTCCCCTCATTGTTTGTTGGTGCAGTACTTGTGTTTCATCTTGTATGTCACAGTGGCAATGTAAGGGGCCAAAGAGGGATTGAGCCATGTCTCTGTAATAAAGGTCATGTCAGGGGTGAATGTGGAGATGGTGTCCTAGACTTTGGTGGCATGTTTGCAGAGCAATCTGGCATTGATCAGGAGGCATCGGAGTGGTTCCGGGGTGGCATAGGCAGAAAGGGTGAGAGTGGCATGGGTTTCTTTGAGGGAGTGCAGTCCGATGTTGTAGGTGAACTGACATTGGTGGCTTGTGAAAGATGCTGCTGTGTGGCGAGGAAGGGTGATGCAGCAGTTGTTGTGGCATCCGAGGTCAAGGGCTCAAAGTTCCCCAGAGTACCTGTGGATGTCCGTAGGGCCAGGGTTCCTGTCCCTGGGTGCAGTCCAGTTGCAGACTGGCATACAAGGGCATGCCTTTGGTCTCCTTTTGGTGTACCAGTGAGGTGCCCGTTGTGCAGATTTGCTGTTTGGCCACCCTAAGGCCTCCAGTAAATATGTCTTGGGAGGAGCACTGGGGAGGGTGGTAGCAGGTGGTGAGAAAAACGGGAGAGTATGATACGAACTGCCAAGGGCTGGTAAGGCACCAACCAAGTAATGGCAGGGGAAAAAAATTAAGTAAAATTAGTTAAGGGCAGAAGCTGGCTGACTGTGCAGTCTGCTTGGACTAACCTGCACAGGACGGGCACAGCCTACCAGCAGTGTGGCAGAAGGAGGCACTGGCTGCAGTGAGGCAGTGCTGGAGAGGGCCTGCTCAAGTAACCTGTTCAATAACTACCTGACCGTTAAGTAAGTACCTGACCTAGAATGTCGGGCGCCATGTTATAAGGCTCCCACAAGAAGTAGGGCTGCGTATTAGGATCGCAGACCTTCAGAAGGTAGGTTCTGAGTCTGTCTACACATCAGAAAATGTTGGCCCAATTCCGAGCTAGCTCACAGTGCCTCACCGGAAACCCTAACCTTCCCAAGGTAACACATGATTTTGTCAACCTCGAACAGGACCACTCTGATTCCCAAGGAAATGGTGGAAACTGAGCTTACCCTTTTATTTGTTTACTTATGCATGCAAGGGTAAACACAAGAACAATATGAATAAAGGTTTTCAAACATTTCTTCAAATAATCATATTCTTGCATAGAAAGAATGAGCTCTGATTATTAGGTAAATGTAACAAAGCATTGTAACTAACATGGTGAACAGAATAAATAATCTAACCATGGCAATCTTATTTTACTATATTCCTACCTAGGACTACCTACAATATGAGAGCACAGTGGGTGTACCTTCTTCCAGATCTCAAAGGACAGCTTGAGCCCACAACAGCTGGAAAGCTGGACCAGGGAGTCTTTCTAGGGTGAAGTTGGCAATCCTTCTCTACAACATGAAAGGTCAGCAGAGCTGCATATTGAACACAGGATCCGTACACTGCTTGAGTGCTCCTCTGACCTGTGTAGGACAGTACATTGTTTATATAATCATAAATACACTGTGTCAGAGGTGTAGCTTCGATGCGATAATATGTCTAGGATTCAGAAGCTGTCTTTAAATGGACAACACAAGCACTAGGATATTGTGTTCTATGCACCTAGCCTTGAACAGAGTGTACAGATTACATGACAAGAAAGGCTGACCGAAAAGAAGCAGCTTGTACAGCGTATTTTCAGAATAATATAGTGCAAGCATAAACATGTAAAATAACTTTGCTAAAAATGATGTCAGCCTAAAATGTGTGAAATGTAAAGCTAAAATTGAGAACCAAGATGGGCACAAGAAGGCCTCACAAGATTCATCCACTCAAGACAATCTGAGGGTGAAATAGTCTTTGGGTGGGACAGACATGGAATTGGAAATAAAGCCATCAAATCAAGATTAAGAGACTGGGATAAAGAAGAACAACATCAAATCATGAGCAAGGCATGGACACAGAGCCTACTCTAAGCCTATATTGGATCCAATTGGTCTGTTGCTAAAGGTGACTTTAGGTAAGATCTCAAAAAACACTGTTCTTTTATCTTGAAGATGAGAACGATTTTTTCATTTACATAGTGAATGTCTACCTTTATGCCGTCGGATCTCAGTTCTGTGTCCTGTTCACTAAAATAGATGATACTCAGTGTTAGAAATGGGGTCTCTAGTTGGTAGAGGTATACACCCTGGTCCAAGTAGGGACCACCATCCTTGTTAGGGTAGCTTTGCACTGAGCAATCAGGCTTAACTTAGAAGGCAATGTGTAAAGTATTTGTGCAAAACATCATACAGTGAAAACACCACAAAAATACACCAAACAGATTTAGAAAATAGATATTATTTATCTGAATAAAATAAAGTAAAAAAGACAAAGATACAATAAGCAAAAGTTGAAATATCCCTTTTAAAAGGTTTATAGTCCTTAGAAATAAACAGTTGTCTCTATGTTACACACAATACCTGGTATGCATCAAAAATAACGATGCACGGAGACCGCGTAGGAGAAGATGCATGGAAAAATAAGGTGTTGCGTCAGATTTTCCGACGCAGCACAGACGATGCATTGTATTTTCCAGGCAGCAAGGGGTTTGTGTTGGTTTTCGGTGTGCAGTCTTGCTTCCTCACTGCGATGCAAGGATATTTTGACACCCAGGGACGATCAGTGAAAATTATTGATGCGTTGGAAAAAGGCATGGTGCTGTGTCGATCCGGTAGGCGATGCGTTGAATGTTTCCATTGCAAGGCAGGCACTGCATCGAATTTTCAGTCGGAAAGTGGGGCTATGTTGTTCTGGTTGGCAAAATCTCAGTCGATATGCAGGCTTTGTGTCGATTTTCAGCAGCCATTGCATCGCTTTTCGACACACAAGGAATTTCCTGAAAAGATGAAGTCTTTGTTGGCCCTGAGACTTCAAAAACAGGAGGCAAGCTCAATCCAAGCCCTTGGAGAGCAGTTTTGGGGGGAAGAGAGAGTCTGTCCAACAAAGTCAGAGGCCAGCAGGGCAGCAGTACTTCTCAGTAAAGCAGTCCAGATCAGTCTTTTGGGCAGCCAGGCAGCTCTCCTCTGACAGGGTGCAGGTTTAGGTCCAAAAGTGTCTGAGTTGGTGGGGTCACAAACCCAGTCTATATACACAAAAATGCCTTTGAAGAGGGGAAGACTTCAAAGAGTGGTTTTGAAGTGAAGTGCACAAGTTCCCCTTTCAGCCCAGTCCTGTCTGCCAGGGTCCCAGTGGGATGAGGGTTTATCACTCCTTTGTGTGAGGGCAGGCCACTGGCCTTTGAAATGTAAGTGTCTGGCCCTACACCTTTCCAGCCCAGAAAGACCCATTCAATATGCAGATGACTGCAGATGTGACTTAGGGAGTCATTACAACATTGGCGGTAAAAGCCGCTTACCGCCGTGCAGAAGACCGCCAATACACCGCCGCGGCCGCTGAAATCCGCCACAGCTATTATGACCCACATCTCGGAATCCGACGAAATTCAGACACCCACACAAGTCCGCCACACCAAAGGTCAGTGATAAACTGGCGAAAACAAAACCTCCACCGTCACGCCAACAGAAACACGCCCATGCTATCACGACCCACGAATCCACGCGGCGGTCTTTCAACCGCGGTATTCCATTGGCGGTGCACACCGCTGCGCTCAAAATACACACACATCTCCAAAACACCGCCACATTGGACAATTCAAAATACACACACCTGATACACATACAAACACCACTCCCACACACCCAACACAATATAAAACACACACCCACATCACCCACAAACCCCTACGACCAAACATTATTGACGAAGGCCAGAGAGACTGCACAGCATAGACAACCCCACCACACAGAGGCACACAACACCATCACCCACACAACATCCACGCACAAAACACCACACACCACTACACATCACCACACTCATCACCACATACACCACCCCACACATCACCTACACCACCCCATGGCACGGCAAAGACACCCCAGGTTCTCTGAGGAGGAGCTCAGGGTCATGGTGAAGGAAATCGTCCGGGTAGAGCCACAGCTATTCGGATCTCAGGTGCAGCACACCTCAATTGCAAGGAAGATGGAGCTATGGCGAAGAATAGTCGACAGGGTCAACGCAGTGGGACAGCACCCGAGAAATCGAGAGGACATCAGGAAGAGGTGGAACGACCTACGGGGGAAGGTGCGTTCCGTGGTATCAAGACACAACATCGCGGTACAGCGGACTGGCGGCGGACCCCCACCTCCTCCCCCACAACTAACAACATGGGAGGAGCAGGTCTTGACCATTATGCATCCTGAGGGCCTCAGAGGAGTCGGTGGAGGAATGGACTCTGGTAAGTCAAATCTTAAATATCATATCCGCCACCCTACCTGCATGCTATCACAGACCCCCACCCTCACCCTCGCCCCTATCACTTCAACTCCTCACTAATGTACTAATAACACAAACCACACATCCCAACACCAAGCCCTGCATGACAAAACAAAGCATGGACACCCCTCACTAAAGCATGCCCACTGCACATACCCATAACATCCCCCCAACCATCATCACACAAGCCCCCACACAGGAATGCTAGCACTGGGGTACACGCTCACCCACCCATTGCACACCATGACACACAGAGATGCAATAATCATGCTTTTACACCCTTGCAGGACCAATACCCAACGTCACCGGACAGGAGGGTCCAGACATCTCTACCCCACCCACAGAAGAGGCCCACAGTGATGACAGCAGCTCTGGCCAAATGGATCCCGATGACCATCCCAGACCATCGTGGGCCTCGGGACAGTCGGTTCCCCTTGCACAGGCACAGCCCAACACAGACCTTCCACCCTCTGGAAACACCAACACAGCACCCACCCAGCGGGCCCATACCTCCGTACCCAGGACACGTCAATCAGCTGTGTGTCCACCACTACAGGGAACCCAGGATAACCCACCACCCCAACAACAACAGGGACCTGGGGGAAGTGGTGGCGGGCACACAGTCCAGGGGACGGAGGCACAGGAACACAGGGGAACTGGGAGGGCTGCTATGCGACAGGGGGCGGACAGGCCAAGGGAACCCACTCTCCACGAGGCCCTCTCCTCCATCATGGGAGCATACCACCACTCCCAGGAGACGATGGCTACGGTCCTGGCCAAGTTTCAGGAGACCCAGCGGCTGGAGGAGGAACAGTATTTGGGGTTCAGGGAGGAATTCAGAACCATCAGCTCCACCCTGGGCACCATCGTAGGGGTGCTGAAGGACATACAGAACACCATGAGGGACACCGTGGCACTCCAAGGGGCCCCTGACACTAGCATGGACGATGAACTGCCCACCACCTCCGCCAGCGCTAGTGGACAGGACGCCCCGCCACAGGACCACCACACCAGCACCCCACCCCCTGCAGATGGAGAACCACCCAGCAAGCGGGCCCTGAGATCCAGGACCAGGACAGAGCACGATGGCAAGACCCCCGCCAAGAAATGATACCACCCTGATTGTCATCCCACTGTCCCACTTTGTAACCCTGTCCATATTGGAACTGGCCCAGTTTCACTTCCTATGCCCATATAGGCAATGCACCTGTGAGACGAATAGACTGGACTCTGCCATGGACATTCCTCCACCATCACCCCTCGCCATTTTACCACCCCCTCCAATATTTAGCACTTCAATAAACACCCTTGAACCACAAAACAATCTGGAGTCAGTCTGTGATTTTGAAAATGTGTATTAGCTATGACAGTGACAAAATCCGTTCTCAAATGTAATGTCAAAATACCTATGTCACACTTCACAAGTCCATGAAGAATGCAAGCAGATGACACACGTTGGTAACCACACGTAATGGAAATGTACAACTCAGTTACCAAATACTGCTTGAAATTGACAGACAGGATAGAGGTAGAAGTGTGAAAGTACTTGTAGTAGGCTAGAAAGTGTTCTCGCCTGTGTGTCACTGGAAATATTGCTGGATGACTGAGTCCCTGTTTCAATGTCTTCTTCCTCTGCTTCCTCCTCATCACTGTCCACAGGCTCCACAGCTGCCACAACACCGTCATCTGGACCATCCTCATGCAGAAAAGGCACCTGGCGTCGCAAAGCAAGATTGTGAAGCATACAGCAGGCGATGATGATCTGGCACACCTTCCTTGGTGAGTAGAATAGGGAACCACCTGTCATATGGAGGCACCTGAACCTGGCCTTCAGGAGACCGAAGGTGCGTTCGATCACCCTCCTAGTCCACCCATGGGACTCATTGTAGCGTTCCTCTGCCCTGGACCTGGGATTCCTCACTGGGGTCCGTAGCCATGACAGGTTGGGGTAACCAGAATCTCCTAATAGCCACACACGGTGCCTCTGGAGTTGACCCATCACATAAGGGATGCTGCTATTACGCAGGATGTAGGTGTCATGCACTGAGCTAGGGAACATAGCATTTTCCTGGGAGATGTACTGGTCTGCCAAACATACCATCTGTACATTCATGGAATGATAACTCTTCCGGTTCCTGTACACCTGTTCACTCCTGTGTGGGGGACCAAAGCCACATCGGTCCCATCAATGGCACCTATGATGTTAGGGATATGTCCAAGGGCATAGAAGTCACCTTCAACAGTAGCCAAATCCTCCACCTGAGAGAAAACGATGTAGCTCCTCGTGTTTCAGCAGGGCAGACAACACTCTGGACAACACGTTGGAAAACATAGGCTGGGACATCCCTGATGCCATGGCCATTGTTGTTTGAAAAGACCCACTTGCTAGTAAATGAAGGACTGATAGCACCTGCACTTGATGGGGGATCCCTGTGGGATGGCGGATAGCTGACATTAGGTCTGGCTCCAACTGAGTACACAGTTCCTGGATTGGGGCACGGTCAAACCTGTAGGTGATGATTAAATGTCGCTCCTCCATTGTCAACAGGTCCACCAGCGGTCGGTACACCGGAGGATTCTGCCATCTCCTCACATGTCCCAGCTGACGGTGCCTAGGAAGGACAACAGCGACCACAGAGCCAAGCAACTCAGAGGTATGTACCCAAAGCTACACAGAACACGTAACATAATCCAAAAAGTTGTCTGTATGTGTTGAGTCCAGGCCTAGGTATGTGTGATGCAGTTGAAAATTAAGCCATGTGGGCCCCTGAAATGGCGGCTGCCTGACCTCTAACCTGGGACAATGGGATGTGAGGTAACTGCGCTGGCGTTGTACACCATCGCGGTAGGCGTTCGAAGACCGCGGCGCAATGCTGCATTGGTTAACATTGGACCCTATGGGTCCCAGGAGCTAATGACGAAGTGCGCCGGCGGTGATGATACGCACCGCCGCGGACATCACCGCCATTTTCTATCTGTTGAATCACTCGATACCTGATCTTCGACAGGAGAGGACCTATACTGCAAGTGCTGCTGTGAGCTCGGTCTGGAAGAGACAATGGCTCTTGCGTCTGGGGAAAGGGCCCCTGCCTTCTCTGCACAGGAGTTGGAGAAGCTTGTGGACGGGGTCCTCCCCCAGTACACGCTACTCTACGGTCCTCCAGACCAACAGGTGAGTACACAGGGAGCAAGTTGTATGGGCTATGCCTGGTTGGAGAGGGCTGGTTGTAAGAAGGAAGGGGGCAGAGTTCTGCGAGCATGAAGGACTGTGAATGCATGTGCCACATGGCAAGGGTAGGGATGTGGGCCACTCACTTCGACGGTGCAGTTGGTAATGACTTCTCTTCTCCCCTGTACATGTCATGTAGGTCAGCGCCCAGAAGGATATTTGGCGTGCCATCGCCAAGGACGTCCAGACCCTGGGGGTCCACCAGAGACGGAGCACCCACTGCCGTAAAAGATGGGAGGACATTCGCCGCTGGAGCAAGAAGACGGCGGAGGCTCAGCTGGGGATTGCCTCCCAACGTGGGAGGGGTTCCCGTCGCACCATGACCTCCCTGATGTTCCGGATCCTGGCGGTGGCCTACCCGGAGTTGGATGGGCGCTTGAGGGCATCACAGCAAACACAAAGGGGTGAGTACAACATCATTCTGCGGACTTTGCGCGCAGTGAAGGTGTCTGGGTGGGGGAGGAGGGCTGTGGGTTCCCCTAGGCCAGGGCGAGTTCCGTAGGCTAGGCCCCTCCGTAATGCAGGCCATGTGGCACTCCACCTATGTAGAGTGACAAGTACAGGTATACATCCCCTTGTGTCATCTATGTGTGCTGATGTTCACCATAGCCATGTAGGCCATATCCCAGGAACTGCATCAGTAGAGCCCAACAGCGTGGCGTAGTGCAGGTGGCTGCTGTGTCTGTATTGTCCGCCAACGGTAGCGGTAAGCCATGCACTCAACCTGTCTTTCTTCTGTCGTCCCTCCCCCTCCTTTTTGTGCTCTTCCTTTTCTTTTGTGCATCAGCATCATCAGGCGGAGGTACAGTGGCACCGGAGCATAAGGGAGCTGCATCCCACATGGCCATGGAGGGCCACACCACGGACTCTGAATACACCAGTGGGACGGAGGGCGAGGGGAGCTTCACGGCGGGGACACGATCAGCAACCAGCGACACGGACTCGTCCTCCGATGGGAGCTCCCTTGTGGTGGCGGCAAAATCTGTGCCCCCCACTTCAACACGTACAGCCGCCACCCCCCCTACCAGCACCGCCCTCCCAGCAGCCCCTCAGCCTTCGCCCCGTGCCCGCTCACCCAGGAGGGTGGGCATCACCTTCGCCACAGGCACCTCAGCCCCTGCCCCTGTCACCTCTGCTGCCCTCAGTGAGGAGGCCATTGACCTCCTCAGGTCACTCACTGTTGGGCAGTCTACCATTGTGAATGCCATCCAGGGTGTAGAAAGGGAGTTGCAACACAGTAATGCATTCCTGGAGGGCATTCATTCTGGTCAGGCTGCCCTTCATCGAACCCTGCAATCTCTGGCCTCAGCAGTGATGGCAGCCATTGTCCCTGTCTCTAGCCTCCCCCCTCCAACTTCCTCCACCCAGATCCAATCCCCTGTACCCCAGCCTATCCCAAGCACACCATCAGACCAGCCTGCACACACGTCAACACACAAGGGAAGCTCAGGCAAACATAAGCACCACACATCCCACAGGCACTCACGCAAGCATCACACACATACAGACACATCAACATCCACTGCCTCCACTGTGTCCCCCTCCTCCTCGTCTCCCTCCTCCCTCCCAGTGTCGTCTACACCCTCACCTGCATGCACTACCAGTACAGCCACTAGGTCCCGCACCGGCACACCCACCACCACACCCGCTCACCTGCACTCACCACCCCACTACCATTTACACGTCCCCTGTGTCCTCTCCCAGTGTGTCTGTGACGCCCCCTCCCAAAATACACAAACGCGGCCACACACCCACCCAACATCCATCCACCTCACCACAGCCTACAGCGCATGCACCTGCTCCCAAATCAACAAAAGTTACACCTCCTACAACCACCTCCTCTTACCCCACTCCCAGACCCCCTCCAGCTATCCGTCCCAGTGTTCGTCAGCAACTTTTCCTGACCAACCTTAACCTCTTTCCCACCACCCCCCCTCCAATTCATAGGTCCCGTACTAGCACCTCAGCCAAAAAATCTATAGGGGGAAGACTCCAGCCGGCAAAGCCGCTCACAAGGGTCCCGGGGGGACTATTCACTCAGCTGTGACTCCTCCCAAGGTGGGGAAGAGGCAGAAAAAATCTCCAAAGTCTGGGAAGAGCAGCACGGCGGAGAAGCCCGCCATCATCCCCGCTGCCCAGGAGGCCACCGCCAGCCCCATTGTCAGTGGCCAGGAGGCCACCGCCAGAGTCAGTGCCCAGGAGGGCAGTCCCATCCACTGCCAGAGTCAGTGCCCAGGAGGGCAGTCCCATCGTCAGTGGCCAGGAGGCCAGGAGGCCACCGCCAGAGTCAGTGCCCAGGAGGGCAGTCCCATTGTCAGTGGCCAGGAGGCCACCGCCAGAGTCAGTGCCCAGGAGGGCCCCGGCAGCCACAGCCCCGCTGGGCAATGAGAGACCGCCATGGCAAACACCGCTGCACAGGTCAGAGACAGCAAAGTCAAGCACCACTGAACAGGGCAAGCACCGCTGAACAGGGCAAAGACCACCATGGCAAGCACTGCTGAACAGGGCAAGCACCGCTGAACAGGGCAAAGACCGCCATGGCAAGCAACGCTAAACAGGGCAAGCACCGCCAACTATAACACCGCTAGCCCATGTGCGGCAGGGGCAGTGACAGAACTGGGACCGTCACGGGGAGACTGATGCACTCTGGGCACCAGTCCCCCTCCAGAACCAGTGGCGAACAGCATCCACTCCGTCTGTCCTTAACAGGATGAAGCACTCTGGGCACCAGTCCCCCGCCAGAACCAGTGGAGACATGCATCCACTCCGTCTGTCCTTAACAGGATGAAGCACTCTGGGCACCAGTCCCCCTCCAGAACCAGTGGAGAACAGCATCCACTCCGTCTGTCCTTAACAGGATGAAGCACTCTGGGCACCAGTCCCCCTCCAGAACCAGTGGAGACTGTTATCGACTTGAGAGACTGTGGCTTTGCACTCCCCAGGATGGTACAGTGGGCAACCCACCCACTGTAGAGACTTGAGAGACTGTGGCTTTGCACTCCCCAGAATTGAACAGTGGGCAAGCCACCCACTGTAGAGACTTGAGAGACTGTGGCTTTGCACTCCCCAGGATGGTACAGTGGGCAAGCCACACACTGTAGAGACTTGAGAGACTGTGGCTTTGCACTCCCCAGGATGGTCCAGTGGGCAAGCCACCCACTGGAGAGACTTGAGAGACTGTGGCTTTGCACTCCCCAGGATGGTACAGTGGGCAAGCCACCCACTGTAGAGACTTGAGAGACTGTGGCTTTGCACTCCCCAGGATGGTCCAGTGGGCAAGCCACCCACTGTAGAGACTTGAGAGACTGTGGCTTTGCACTCCCCAGGATTGAACAGTGGGCAAGCCACCCACTGTAGAGATTTGAGAGACTGTGGCTTTGCACTCCCCAGGATACATCAATGGGAATGGAGCCCCCTCGTGGATCTGGTGTGGTGCTGTCATCCAGCTGAGGTGCCCCCCTTTCCCTTCCCCCTGAGGTGCCTGTTGTATTTCTATCTGATGCCCCAGCAGTGTTCTCTCCATTTTGCTCAGGTATCGTGTGTGGGCCTCGCCCATGCATTTTGGGCCCAGTGGTCCACGGACATTGAATGGTGCGTTACCTGCACTACTAATCATGATGTATATTTTGTTAAATGTGTAATTATATATATTTGGTTACTGTATTTTGATATATTACAATGGTTGCACTCATTTCCTTTTGTCTTTGCATTCTTCCGGGGGGTTTGGGGGTTGTTACTGTAATGTTTGGATATGCATTGGTATGTGTGTTGTTGTGGGTGAGGGTCAGGTGGGGGTGGGCGTGTTGCGTGTGTGTGTGTCTCTGACTTTTGCCTCCCCCCTCTCCTATGTCGTAGGTGCAGTACTCACCGTTGTCTTCGGTGGCGGCGTTGATGATGATCGTACAGGAGCAGGAAGACTATCGAAGGGAGTATTTGGAGTTCCGGCTCCATGGTGTCCTCGTTCCTCGTGGAGTGTGTAGAGGTGAGCGTTTTCCCATTGAAATGTCTGTTTCCGCCGTGTTTTTATCCACGGTGAATCCGCCCCGGAAAAGGAGGCGGATTGGTAGGTAGTGATACTGTGGGCGGTACTTTGTCTCCCGCCTGTCTGTTGGCAGTGACCGCTGCGCTGTTTGTCTGTACCGCCGTGGCGGTCGGAGTGTTAAAGTGGCTGTCTTTGTTGGCGGTTTCCGCCACGGTCATAATTCCCTTTTTTTTTCCACCGGCCTGTTTGCGGTCTTACCGCCGCTTTAACACCGTCTGCCAGGGTTGTAATGACCCCCTAAGTGTCCTGTGTTTGTGGTTGTCAGAGGGGAATGCACGAGGGAGCTGTCAGCCAGTACAGACCAGACGTTGATTGGAGGCAGTCTGTAAGGCACAAATGGTTTTAAGTGCAGAGAAATGCTCACTTTCTAAAAGTGGCATTTCTAAAATAGTAATATTAAATCCAACCTCACCAATAAGCAGGATGTCCTATTACCGTTCTGGCCAAACTAAATATGACCTGGTTACCCCTTTCAGATCAGAATCTACCACTCAAAAAGTATATGAGGGCAGTCCTAATGCTAGTCTATGAAAGCAGTAGGCCTCACAGTATTGGAAACAAATTTAGGAGTTTTCCACTACCAGGACATATAAAACACATATGTACATGTCCTGCCTTTTACCTATATAGCACCCTGTCCTACGGGTAACATAAGGGCTACCTTAGGGGTGACATGTGTAGAAAAATGGGAGTTTAAGGCTTAGCAAGTACTTTTAAATGTCAAGTCAAAGTGGCAGTGAAACTGCACACAGAGGCCTTGCAATGGCAGGCCTGTGACATGGTTAAGGGGTTACTTATGTGGGTGGCACAATCAGTGCTGCAGGCCCACTAGTAGCATTTATTTACAGGCCCTGGTCACATGCAGTGCACTTTACTGGGGACTTATAAGTCAATCAAATATGCCAATTGGAGATGAACAAATGTTACCATGTTTAAGGGAGAGAGCATATGCCCTTTAGCACTGGTCAGCAGAGGTAAAATGTGCAGAGTCTTCAAACCAGCAAAAACAGTGTCAGAAAAGTGGAGGGAGGCAGGCAAAATGTTGGGGGATGACCACCCTAAGGCTGTCAGGTCTAACACTCAGCAACTTGAATGTATCAATGGCAATCACAACCTATGTATTTTGAATCAACCAGTTATTTTTGACATTATTGGCTGGGGAGACCTTTTTAGTCCTACTTAGTCTCCACAAAGATTGAGATCTAGTAGTTGTCTTACATTAATGCAGCCCTACGTGATCTATTTTCCTTATCAAGAACTGTAACTTTTGGTTCTACAGAAAATGGTGATGCAAAGCTGGCTTCATGCAACCTGCCAACTATTCTCTCTATGGCATCCATTAACTACGCACCCAAGCAGTAATGAATAGAATTTCATGACAACACTATATCCTTCGTCATGGCCTGTGATGCTTCAGTCATAGCATATAAACTTACCTTGATGTCGCAGTCACAGGACAGTGGAGGTGGAGGGTTGGGCCTCGTCTCATAGAAAGGTATTTAAGATGGTCCAGAGCAGTCACACATGGAGGCTGGGAGGCCATACGGGCTGCTCCCTAACAGAAAACAGGTCCTCTTCATTTCAGGCAAATGAGTTTAGGTGTGACATGAGGAGAACTTAGAAACCACTTTGAACTACCCTATAAGAAGAAGGAAGGACAACTGGGAATACCGCTGTTACCTGACAGATGTCACGTTCTCTCCATTTGACATATCTGAATCAGTGGTGGCCACTACAAATCTCAAGGGGGTGTAGAGAGAATTGGGGACTGGGATGGGTGGGGAGAAACAATAAAATAAAATAAAAACTTATAACATACCTGTCTGCTGCTGCTGGCCACCTCGCTCCTCTCCAGATTGTCTTGGTGCCCCAGCAGTCCCTGAGACACCAGCACAGGCTTCTCATGCAATCCTGGCACTGATCTACCTACACCTAGCAAGAGAGCAGTTTCAGGATTGGTCTGAGCAGCTTGGTCTGCCACTCAGACAGTGCACTGGAGTCTGTGCTGTTTCTCAAACCCAGCTGTGCAACCCAGGCGGGTTGGAGAAGCCTAAGTGTGCATGTGAGTTTGGTCGGCCTAAGATGGCCGGCCAAACTGACATACACCCTTAGGTGCACCCTCTCCACTCCTCCTCCCCCCCTTCCATGGCCCATTCCCACCCCTCCCTGCACATGCTGGCTGAGAGCCATCAACTGAAAAATAAAACGATAGTCAAATATCGTTTTATTTATCAGCTGCTGGCTCTGAGCTAGTGGGGCGACGCTCCTTCGGCATTGCGGAAAAGCCGTCCATGGTCTGATTCCTTCAGGGACTATGCACAAAAGTATCTTCTAGAAGAATTGGAAGCACAGTCTCTGTACTGCAATCTAAGTGCATAAGCTTAAATAGTGATGAAAACCCTGGGAAAGCCGACATACATAATTTAAAGTACGACAAGAATCTAATAACATTGAACACCTTTTTTTTTTACTTATAACTATGAAATAAAGAGTTTGCATAAAAATTCCACTTTAAAACGTTCCTTGCAAGCACCACTTAGCTTTTTGGTATCCTGGATCAGCCAGCAGACTGGGCAAAGTCGGATGTGTTATGTTTACACTAAAACCTGAAAGGTCGTTACCCTCCCCCGTACTATATTGCAGAATCGGCTCTACCAGTCCATCTATTTAGAAGCCAGAGGTGTCCAGTGTCTATTGAGCACGTGCCTAAGTGGCACATGAGCAGTTTTTGACATTTTATGATGCTCACAAAAGGTTCGCCATAATTTTCTGGAGATCGTGACCACCTTCGAATTATATATTATATTGGTGCATGTGCAATTGACACTCACGTCTCCTTTTAGTTCTAAAGTGCCTAAACGAACATTTATCAAATCAGGAAAATTAACAGAATAAAGGCGGCTATGCCATCAAAACTGGAAGAATTTTCTTGTAGTGGCTTCAGAGTTATTTAAAGGTAAATCCTCTTATTCGAAAACCCATGTTAATTGGTAAAAGACAAACCTGAGGACCACTTTATAACTTTTGAAACATTTAACCATGTTGACGCTTGAGTTGTGATTGCTATGTCCCTCATGTTTGGTGCAAATGTAGTTAATGGGGCCAAAGCTATTAAGATATAACAACTGAACTTAGTACGGGGTACGGACTTTACTAAGCATTAATGCTATATGGAAATAAAGTTTTATTTCTGTTACATAAGAGATTATGATTAATTGACCCTGACCTGACAAAACTTCGAACTATTCGCATTCACAGATAGCTCCTGTGAAGCCCTCAACTATAATCAAAAATGCTGCACACATTGACCGTCCACAGTGATTAAAACATATCAGGTGCAACAGAAAGTGCCTAACCAACCGGGACATCCTTGTGAACAAACAAGGAGATGGGCTGACTGAGAGACTTGGTGAGTGGTAGGAAATGCAAGCCTGCAGTGCCTGAAAGGGAGGCGAGCTCGAGGCAAAGCAAGCCACTGGGGGCTCCCTCAGTGCCTTCATCCATGCAGACAGAGAAGAAACAGTAGCCTGACCTCTGGCGACAAACCAGGGCTGACAAGACCCATCCCCGAAAGATGCAGCTTACGCACATGTGACCCACGACGAGAGGAAAATGAGGGACGGTTGACGAGTTCTGGTAGCCTTTTGATGGTTCTGTGACACCTGCAGGCACATAGTGCAGAGACAGCATGGCACTACCAGAGTTGACCCCCAGAAAGACTGTTAACTGAGCAAGCCAACACATAGTGGCGTCACATGAAGATTTATGAGATGGCACAGGAGCCACTCAGGGTCGGATAGGTAAGGTGGACAGTCGGGCATTGGGCGATGGGCCAGTGCCTAAGGTAACCTGTGGGCCAATTCTTTTAGGGCCTCTATTAATCTGCCCAGAGCATGCCATTTGCTTTATTCCTACCCTGCCAGGCCATCGCTCTTCAGGATATATTGGGCGAGGGAGGGTTGAGTCTAAGATGCTGCCTTCTTGGGGGACAGGTGTTGCTCTGGGCCTTAGGCCATTCTAATCTCCGTTCCTGAGGGACCACCCATGTCCAGAAGCTGTCTCTATTCTCTGACCACCCAGCCCCACTCAGCATTTACATTCAAGGCACGGTTGTATGCATGGCCTCGCTGAGTAAGAGGGGGTGGGTAGCAGGTGATTTTCACCCTCATCCCCGTAGAGAAGCAGCAATGTGTTTTTCCTAACCACTCCCCTGCAAAGTGATCGCGCCGAGTGTATGGTGAGCTGGAAGGGGGTGACTTAGGGCCAGGCGATTTTGTGGCCTTTGGCCCCACCTTCCTGTTGCTGGAGCAATAGCAGCTGTGTGCTTCACCTGATCATCCCCCCCTCCCCCGTCACATTTCTCTAAAAATGAGTCCACTGAGACTAAGCAAATAGTATTTAAAGGGCTCTGTTCAGGAACCTTGGCCACTTTTTTGGGACTGTCCACGCCCTATTGGGATCCCAAATCGACCCTGGGGCCACTAGAATGGCTCGAGCACTGGGCCTGAGAAATAAGTGGGGCCTAAACTAAAACTGCACCTAAGATTTAGTAAGCCTGAGTCTCTACAAGGTTAAATTCAACATAATGTGCACAAGTAGACTGGGTAGGGAGTGGTGGAGCACATGGAGCTGAGTGGACATGGACAATTCAAAGGTGCAGACACGGGCTTTGCCCCAACTTACATAACATTCTTGGCATCCATACTGTGGAAAGTGCATTGGTGAATTAAAAAGGCAAGAGGAGGGTGACATATACTCGTAGGCAGCGCTCTGCAACAGTAATCGGGCCGCTCAGCTCAGCAGACTGATTAAATAGGCACCACGCCATCCATGGAGGCAGGCCCAGGGCCTAGAAAAGCTTCACTAGGTACATCGGATGGGTGACAAACACTTAAAGGTACTGCTCACTCACAGTGATCAGCTCACTCATTCTGCTCCCAATCCTTCCCCCGGACTTACTGAATAAGCACAAATTGTGGCACACATTCATGAAGGTAACGTGGGCCCAAAGCTGAACGTCAATCTGCCTGCAACACCAGGTGGCCTGCCCCAGTGAAGTTTCCAATGATCCATATTCTGGACCAAGCCAAAGGCAGATGGACCTAGGTTACAGCAGGGCTCCACCATCAGATAAATTGAGCTAGTGACTTCACCCCACTGAAACTAATAAAATCCAAAACGCACCACACCTCACTGGGCCTACCGAAAATGACACAACTCCCGCACAACACAAAAAAAGTCATCGATGAAAAAAGGAGACAATATGATAATGCCATCTATGGCCAGGGGCAAGCTGGATACCAGTTTGGAGGCCATCAATGCCGTAAGGGAAATCCTGGAACTAAAGACAGACACACTTGCTATAGAGTTGCTATGGATCTTAACATTCTTCAGGCTGCTCACTGCAAGATCTCATATAGAGTCCCCAAGAACGAATTAATGCTGGGAACACTGAACCCATTACTCCAACACCTGCAATGACAAGTCACAGATCCACAGGAAAGGGTATGATTGTAGAGCAGAAGACTTATATAGCTGTTCCAGAAGAAATAGTCTACACATCATGGGATTACGAGAAAAGACAGAGGGGGTTATTCTAACTTTGGAGGAGTGTTAATCCGTCACAAAAGTGACGGTAAAGTGACGGATATACCACCAGCCGTATTACGAGTTCCATAGGATATAATGGACTCGTAATACGGCTGGTGGTAAATCCGTCACTTTTCCGTCACTTTTGGGACGGATTAACACCTCCTCCAAAGTTAGAATAACCCCCAGAGTGCCATAACATGAAGATCCAACTCAAATAGTTTATCTGCACTCACGCACACCACAATATCTCTCTAAATTCTTCTTATCAAATGAGCACACAGAGTCCTGGTGGCAACCTCAAAACCAGAGGTAACCAGTGGTAGCCAGGGCCCTCCACGAGCCCCTTGTGGTAGCCAGTTTGTTGAATGGTTGTTGAACACAGGACATGACCACCTTTTACGGATGGTGCACCAAAAACACCCATATAGAGTAGAATTCCCAGACTTCAGCATGGTGGTACAACACCAAAGGGGCCTGTTTCTGGAAGTCAACATACTTGTAGATCTCTAACAGTTAGATACATGCTACTCCTACCAGCAAAATTGAAAATCCTTAACAAGGACATTTTTTTCACAGATCCCAATGCAGAATCTGAAAAGAAGTTGCAGCTGAGCAAAAGATGGAGCTGATGTAGGTGTCAAAGCAACAGGAGATGCACTGGGATAGGCCGATGGCTGAGCATGCAACCACGGACCATGCAAAGGTGGTAGCACCAAGTGGCATAATGTCGAGAAGCTGGGAATTAGATTTCAGGCGAAGAATCAGGAATGAAAGATACGTCTGTGAACACAAGAAGTAGGTACTAGTGACAAGGCACCAACTGCTAACCTTGTATCACACCCATTACAGTGAAACGTTTTCTATGACAATGAGTGCTTCCAATCGGCGGATACGATGGGACTCGTCAAGTGTTGCATTACTTAAGTCAATTCTACAGCCCATCAGCCCCAAGAGAATCTAGAAATGCACCTCCCACAAGAGTGTGACACCAAAGAGACCAAGAGAAGCACATCTAATAGGCTGTACGGGTAAGATATAACTACCCATACAGAAGGAGCCTACATACAATATGTTTGCAGCCTTCTATACGTCTACAGGTGATGAGATGGTCAGACGAAGCTATGGTGTCAGGGTTTAATTTAAGTTGGACAGAATTTGTTTTTTTGGCCACAACCTCAGGGGTTGTTCAAGGTTTATTGTTTTAGGTCATTCATAATTAAAGTGGCCTTCATCTCATTGGGGAACAGGGATGAGCAGTCAAAGTGGGTTGAAGCTACACATGAGACTAGGTCGCTAATGATGTATATTTGCTGATAAAAATGAGACCATGAAACGAGGAAGGGAAACACACATGGACAGATATCTTGATGCATATATTCACCAACCCTGGGGAAATAAAAGTTAATGACATGAAATGTCAGAGGTGTCTGGACTCCCTCAAAGAGACACAAAGTGCAGGCATAGTTCATCTGAATGAAAATTGGCATTCCTTGCCTTTAAGATACCCATTTAACCAAAACGAAGGGGGAAAATCTTCCAAAAGATGGAGTGAACAATTATTCCATATGAAATACTAGTCGTATGTCAAAGGAGCACTCATTTGGGTGTAGGTGGGGTCCTGTTTGAAACACAGCACATGTCATGGGAACAGGAGAGCAGATTTCTGATAGTAAGAAGTCTCCTGGAAGAGCGCCATGCATATATGCTCCAAACACATCCCAAGTAGCAATTCTATGCACCATTAACTTGCACATCCTGACAATGTTGCAGATTTCCATAATGTGGAGAAGGGGCTTTAACTGTGTAATGAACACAGAGATGACAGGATGTCTCCTACCCCTGCTCAGTATGGAAGTTAGGAAGGTCTTGGATGTCTTCATGCACTGGGCGTGAGACTGGAACTGAACTGACTGATGGTGAGCATTACACTCAATGGACATCTAAAAGTAATTTTACTCCACAGTACGCAGACTGTACACCAGAACTGGCATCACACTAACATATGTGCTGTGAAGCATTGTGCACATAGAGCATTTGGGATTCATACTGACACATCATAACCCAATGCACTCAGGTGCAGCTTTGCAGAGCACATTACACACCACCCTAAATATAACGAGGAATCAGTTGGAGCAGCATTGATTGAATGGAGGTATTGAAGGGAGTCAGGATGAGCCTAAATACAGAGATTGTGAAAATAGAAAATGAAATAAAGGCCATAAACTCAATGCCATAAAAGAAGTAGGAGCTAGGGGGCGCTCATACAGAAGAGGGTCAGGCTGGGGTGTAGGAGGCTGACCTGGCTTATAGTGGGTACCTAGGGGTACCTACACCTTGTGCTAGGTCCAGTTATCCCTTATTAGTAGATTAGTAGTGTTCTAGCAGCTGAGGCTGATAGAGGTAGCTATAGCAGAGAAGCTTAGGCTGAACTAGGAGACATGCGTAGCTCCTACCATACCACTTATATCATATATGTACTATATCACAAAAAACACAATACTCAGGGTTACTAAAAATAAAGATACTTTATTTTAGTGACAATGTGCCACAAATTTCTCAGAGGACATACTCCCTTAGGAGGTAAGTAATATACCCAAAATATACACACAAACCAAAATCAGGTAAGTAAAACACTAAGAAAAGTAGTGCAAACACTGTTGAACACATTTGAATGCAATAGGAGAAAATAGGCCTAGGGGCAACACAAACCATATACTCTAAAAGTGGAAGGCGACCCACGAATCGACCCCAGGCCTAGTGTAGTGTGTAGAGGGTCACTGGGAGTGTAAGAAAACACTAAGGGTGTCCAAGATACCCCACCCCAAGACCCTGAAAAGTAGGAGTAAAGTTACCCTACTACCCCAGAAAGACAGTAAAGTCGAGATAGGGGATTCTGCAAGAACAACAACTGACTGCAAAGCACTGAAGACAGATTCCTGGACCTGAGGACCTGTAAAGGAAGGGGACCAAGTCCAAGAGTCACACAAGTGTCCGGGGGGGCAGGAGCCCACTAACCCCGGATGAAGGTGCAAAAGGGCTGCCTCCGGGTGGAAGAACCCAAAGATTCTGCAACAACGGAAGGAGCCAGGAACTTCTCCTTTGGTCAGAAGATGTCTCACGGCCTGCTGGAGGATGCAGAGTTCTTTCCACGCAGAAAGACCACAAACAAGCTTTGCTAGCTGCAAGCGTTGCAGTTGAAGATTTTGGGTGCTGCCAGGGCCCAGGAAGGATCAGGAGGTTACCCTTTGGAGGAGGAGACAGAGGGGGCGCTCAGCAACAGAGCGAGCCCATGCAGAATTAGGCAGCACCCGCAGAAGTACCTGAACAGGCATTCAACAAATCTGAGCATTGTGGTTGTCTCAGCACAACAAAAGAGGGTCCCGTGAAGTTGGAGGTAAACTCAGTGAGTTGGACAATGCAGGACGGAGTGCTGGGGACCTGGGTTGTGCTGTGCATGAAGGAAGTCTTGCAAAAGTGCACAGAAGCCCTCGCAGCTGCAGATCACGCAGTACACAGGATTACTGTCTGGTGTGGAGAGGCAAGGACTTACCTCCACCAAATTTGGACAGAAGGACCACTGGACTGTCGGGGTCACTTGGATGCAGCTCCTGTGTTCCAGGGACCATGCTCATCAAGGTGAGAGGGGACCCAGAGGACCGGTGATACAGAAGTTTGGTGCCTGCGGTAGCAGGGGGAAGATTCCGTTGGCCCACTGGAGATTTCTTCTTGGCTTCCAGTGCAGGGTGAAGGCAGACAGCCCTCAGAGCATGCACCACCAGGAAACAGTCAAGAAAGCCGGCAGGATTAGGCGCTACAATGTTGCTGGTAGTCTTCTTGCTACATTGTTGCAGTTTTGCAGGCGTCCTGGAGCAGTCAGCGGTCGATCCTTGGCAGAAGTTGAAGAAAGAAGTGCAGAGGAACTCTGGTGAGCTCTTGCATTCGTTATCTGAAGAGAAACCCACAGGAGAGACCCTTAATAGCCCTCAGAGGAGGACTGGCTACCTAACCAGGTAAGAGCCTATCAGGAGGGGTCTCTGACGTCACCTGCTGGCACTGGCCACTCAGAGATCTCCATTGTGCATTCAAGATGGCAGAGGTCTGGGACACACTGGAGGAGCTCTGGGCACCACCCCTGGGGTGGTGATGGACAGGGGAGTGGTCACTCCCCTTTCCTTTGTCCAGTTTCGCACCAGAGCAGGGGCTGGGGGATCCCTGAACCGGTGTAGACTGGTTTATGCAAGGAAGGGAACCATCTGTGCCCTTCAAAGCATTTCCAGAGGCCAGGAGAGGCTATTCCTCTCAGGCCCTTAACACCTATTTCCAAAGGGAGAGGGTGTAACACCCTGTCTTGGAGGAAATCCTTTGTTCTGCCTTCCTGGGACTGGGCTGCCCAGGCCCGGGGGGGGGACAGAAAGCTGTCTGAGGTTTGGCAGCAGCGGTAGCTGCAGAGAAAACCCCAGAGAGATAGTTTGGCAGTACCCGGGATGCATGGGATTGGCAACCCAATACCAGATTTGGCTTGGGGGGTCAATTAACATGATCTTAGACATGTTACATGGCCATGTTCAGAGTTACCATTGTGAAGCTACACATAGGTATTGACCTATATGTAGTTCACGCGTGTAATGGTGTCCCCGCACTCACAAAGTCCGGGGAAATTGCCCTGAACAATGTGGGGGCACCTTGGCTAGTGCCAGGGTGCCCTCACACTTAGTACCTTTGCACCTAACCTTCACTAAGTGACGGTTAGACATCTAGGTGACTTATAAGTTACTTAAGTGCAGTGTAAAATGGCTGTGAAATAACGTAGATGTTATTTCACTCAGGCTGCAGTGGCAGTCCTGAGTAAGAATTGTCTGAGCTCCCTATGGGTGGCAAAAGAAATGCTGCAGCCCATAGGGATCTCCTGGAACCCCAATATCCTGGATACCTAGGTACCATGTACTAGGGAATTATAAGTGTGTTCTTGTGTGCCAATCAGAATTTGTAAAATTAGTCACTAGCATGCAGTGACAATTTTAAAAGCTGAGAGAGCATAAACACTGAGGTTCTGGTTAGCAGAGCCTCAGTGAGACAGTTAGGCACCACACAGGGAACACATATAGGCCACAAACTTATGAGCACTGGGGTCCTGGCTAGCAGGATCCCAGTGACACATATCAAATACACTGACAACATAGGGTTTCCACTATGAGCACTGGGGCCCTGGCTAGCAGGATCCCAGTGAGACAGTAAAAACACCCTGACATATACTCACAAACTGGCCAAAAGTGGGGGTAACAAGGCTAGAAAGAGGCTACCTTCCTACATGGGGTCAGCGGATCATTATCTGCAACACCACATCCAGGAAGCATTTGTGGCTTGGCAACATGCGAAAGGGGACAAAGAGTTTGCTGACCATAGAAATGGAAATGCAGACCCCTGTTGATGCATTGAGATTCCCTCACATCTGATAGTTAATTTCACATCACAAACAAACAAAGTTATATGCGCTTAATATGAGAATATACATCATGACATCTCCATTGGCTCAAGGAAAGAACTATCAAGATATTTCGAACGGTCGGAACTGGAGAGGCTAACAGGCGATCAAAATGAGAAACTGGGAGTACCCTTGTCATTAACGGAGGCAAAATGTGATAAAACGACTAAGGGCTGTAAAATCCCTAGGATGTTATGGTGGTCCTCAGTTAAAGAGCACATACATTGGTCAGCTGACCACGAGCCTCCTATCTATGTACACAACACCCCTGGACTCCAACACATTTCCACCTTCTAGTAGGAACGCCCAAATCGTCACTGCCTCAAAACTCATTCGGGCCCACTAAATGTACATTCTTGCGACACTCTGTCAATGCTCATCCTAGACCGCAAAATAGTGGGGAAGGTGCTGCCAAAAATAATCTCACTGCTACGCCACACCTATCTGCTACATATGCCTTACGAAGCTAATGTTTTTTTGATAAAATATGTTTATTGTTTTTTTTAATGGAAAAGATCAGAATGGAACCAGCAAAGCAGGCAAAATGACAGCAACAGGTTACAATCCCGTGATCACAGGTCAACGAAAGGACATTCAGAGCACCACTTTAAGCCCAAAGTGTCCAATTAAATGTTCCCTATACTGCAGTGTTTGTGAGGGCAACCGCATGCTGTGTATATTGGCTCTTCCATACTGGCACACCAGTCCAAGGCCTGCTGCACAGCTTAGTGGAACTCAGAGCTGATTTAATGAATAGAAGATGAATGCTCGGTCATGTGCCTGCACCAATGCAATGCATGGGGAGCACAACAGTGATGTATTGGATATGATACTCTTAAAACTGAGAAAAAACGATCACAGGCCACCATGAAGGGTGGACCAATAAGCGGAGAACGTGACAGAAGCATTTCATGACTGGGATGCCCCAACAACACCAAATACGCATGCAATATAGACTAGGAATAACTGTGCACAGCCACAGAGCGCTGACATTGGAGCACCAACACCACACACAATCAATTGACACTTAAATCCCAGTCTACATGACTCCTGATCACGGAGCCACCTTTACTCCAGACACCTAGCAAGGTATGAGAAAGCATACTTGACGAGATAACCAACAGCTCATCTTTCTGCAATACCTGGACACGCTAGACCCAGGAGTTCATTGTTTGTATTCGTTATACATGTGTAATAAGAAATGGCCAAGATATTCTTAGTATTGGTAGGTGGTGTACGTTCAGCAACACCCATTAGAATTAAACTGTAAGATTCATAAAAAATATTTAAAAATACACTAAAAAATATATTGATTTATATTGATTTCTTATGTGCTACATATGTCTTATGAAGCTAATTTTTTTTAAAATAAAATATTTGTATTGGTTTTATACACATAAATAATTTTTCATTTTACTTCCTTTCTCTGTGTTAGATTATTAAGATGCTAACAAATTTCAAATCACTCTTTTTTAGTATAGAAAATATTATTGTGTAACCTTTGGCAGTAGTCAGAGCAGTCAGCGTTTCTCATACATGCCAACATTTTAGAGGAGGAAAGTAGGAGATTTTAAAAATATAATCGGGAGAATATATTTCCCCTATTGAGTTCTATTGAAGCAGGGTCAATTTCAGGCGGGAGACAGATAACATAAAATAGTTTTTGGCTTTAGACATCGGGAGTCCCCGGCCGTAATCGGGTATATTTGGCATGTATGGTTACTTACCACTGAACTTTTTTTAATGCAAAATTGTATGCACATTGTGCTGCAGTAGTAGTCACAACTGGAATGTTTGGCGACTATTGCAAAATGTTCTGTTTGGTATTATGGAACTAGCTGTACTGAGAAACACTGAAGTGTTAAGTTTTAAAGTTTAAAGCGTTCTGTGGTAAAGTTCCATATTGTGGAATTCTGAATAATGGAATAATACAACTTTCAGTTTTTGGTTATTAAGACAATCGGTTATGGGCAAATTTAAAATAAAAAAGACCAGCTTTTTGAGTGAGTAGCATGCTCTTTGCTTGACTTCCTAATGCAAGACTTTGCGTCAAAGTAAAACATTGTATTGCTTCATTAACTGAAATTTTACAATGCAGAATATAATCAGTGAATTATATATATATATATATATATATATATACATATATATATATATATATATAAATATATTTTCACTTAAAAAAAACAAAGGTTACGGGGATGTTATAGTTAGGTTCGCACAAAACCGGACAAATTCAAATTCAGTAGTTAGAGTTACTTCAAATAACTATAACTTGAGGCCTAAAGTAGCTATAACGCATGCCCCCCTCTCCCAGCTGTGGGGCCTCCCACCCCCAACTGATTTTGGCCCTGGGGTCCCCATCCCCCGGGGCCCACAACCATTCAATGGGGAGGGGGCTGCACCCCCCCTCCTCCAGGCCAGTTTTGGCCCCAGGGACCCCATCCCCTGGGGAAAACCCCCATAATATATTTTATTGTTTTGGTACAGGTGCCAAGCAGTCCCCCCTTTTCTTGCCGATTTCAGCCCCAGGGAGCCCATTCCATGGGGCCCTGCCTTAATATATATTTTATTTTGGGGGGGGCACGCGCTCCCCTCCCTGGGTTGATCTCAGCCCCAAGGACCCCATCCTCCGGGGCTTCGCCATCTGTCCTGGGTGCTCCACAGGGCACCCAGTGTGCAATGAGACCAAGGGGGGGGAGCCTGAAGGCCCCCGCAGTCCCAGCCAGCTACCCGGCTCCTGTGGGAACTGGTATTGCTGTCACAGACAGGAAGCTGCTAAACATGCAACTCTCTGTCTTTGAGAGTAATTGCTTCCTCTGTTTCCATGACCGCATATGTTCGGGCAGGGAAACAGAGGAAAGCTTCACTCCCAGCAAGCAAGCGCTGTTCAACAGCTGTGAAACAACTCTTGCTTGCTGAGAGTGGAGTTGTGTTTGCTCTGACTTTGTGGGCGCTGCCAAAGCTCTTGCCAAGTCAGAGCTAACAGCTATGTCCTGGGGGTTGGTACCCCAGGACACAGCAGGAGCTGGCCCTGTGGGGTTGTGGCCTCGAGGGCCATTATTGTCTCCTCGAGCGGGAGCTGTGCACCCTCCCTCCAATCTGTAACTTTGCTTCTGGGAGGTGGTGGACCCCGGTGCTGGGGGTCCTCAACAGACACCTCTCTTTATCTTATTTCAGGCCCAGTGGAGGTGGCAGTCCCTGGGGCTTCAGGGTGGCCACATGCCCCCCTCATTTGCAATAACTTGCCCTGGGGGGGTGGCGGTCCCCCGGGCTGCGAAGGACCGGGTTCACCCCCTCTTGGACCCTAGCGCCAGAGCTAAGGGGTGAGGGTGTCCCTACCATGGCCCGTTTCTTTTTTATCTTTTTTTCAGAGACTCGGCTGAAGCCCAGTACCAAGACCCCCTGGCCCCATTTTTATTTTTTTCATGGACTCGTCTGAAGCCCAGTCCCAAGATGTCTGAGGCTGCCAACACTTCCTGGTTGAAGTGTTAGCAGCCAAACAGAGCTCTGCAGATCTCTGCACAAGCTTGTTATTTTTCGTGAAGCCTTCAAGCCTCTAGATATCTATATATATTTTTTAATATCTCAAAAACTACTGAATGGATTTACACCAAGCCACAAAAAGGCTTCTTTCTGGACCAAAAGATACTTTCCTACCATATTTGGTGTAATTCCATCCAACAATTCAGGCTGTAGTCATGTTCAAAATCCTATGGGAATTATAATGGGAAACACACATTTCAACCCCCCTTTTTTGAGGCCCCCACCTGACAGATCACCCCAAAACTTCCCACATACAACAAGATTCTCAGGAACACTTTCATTGGAAAATTTCGTGAAGATTCCTCAAACGGTACCAAAGATATAGTCAAATCAAAAAACAGCTTTTATATATCTTATATTTAATATGATAAGAAAAATATTAAAAGTTAAAAAAACATGTAGGGAGTGGGGGGAAGCCCTTGAGGACTCCATCATAGTCCCAGATAGCCCATAAAGGGTTAAAAAAAACGAACATAAAAAAAACAATGGCTCAGCGTGAAGGTCACAGACCTTCGCTCTGATGATTCGAGTCAAGCTGGACTTGTTTCCCTCTTTTTTTTTAAATTAAAATTTTTTAAAGGTAAAATAAAAGGTGATGTTTTTTCAAAAATAACACATACATTTTTCTTTTGAAATTGAACAGAAGTGTCTCATTCTAAGTATATCATACATGAAAGTCTAAAAAAATCTCTAATCTGTCCCTCTCTCTCTCTCTCTTGCAATCTCTTCCTCCTACTCACACACCCATTGAGACATTTACGGACCCAGTCGCAAACCCACTCAGACACTCACACACCCACTCACAGACCCACTAAGACCCTGTTACCCAGTTACAGCCCCAGTCAGACCCTCAAGCACCCACTCACAGACCCACTCAGACACTCACACCCCCTCTCACAGACCCACTGACACCCTCATGCACCCACCCACTCACAGACTCACATACACACTGACGCACCCACTACAGCACTGATGTACTCACCCTCACCTAGACAAACATTATCACAGCTACTCTCATCCCCAGATACACCTTCTCACACCTATTCTGAAACCCAAAGAGGCCGTGGGCAACTTCAGCCGTGCATGGCCAAAGGGCCGTGCACAGCTTGGGGTCGGGTGGTTGGGGGAAGTAGGCAGCAGGGAATGGCTTCAGACTAGCCATTATGGACAACCACTACTGTGCACGGGTAAAGGCCATTTACGGTGCAAGGCTGGGTGCTTTATGAAAAATACTATACATAAAAAAAAACATAGAAATTCACTGAGAATAACAAAAGTTATAGTTACTTGTGGTAACTCTAACTGTAACTGGTGAATTTCTATGGGTTTGTACATTTAAAATGTGAGCCTAACTATAACGTCCCAGAACCTTTGTTTTTTTAAGTGAATTTGTATGTTTTTATTAAATTCTGCTTCCTAAATATAACTTCCCTGTAACCTTTGTATTTTTCAGTGAATATATATATATATATATATATATATATATATATATATATATATCAAACCAAAACCCTTTCAGGGATAGAGCGACGCATAAATTATGCAAAAAACAAAGGAGAACTCTGGGAAGTTCCCAATTTTAGGTGGAGAGCTGCTCTAGTAAGGAGCACCCTGCAACACCAGCGACACTCTAGATTTGCTGACCTCAAATGTCTGCTTATCTAGCAAAGTCTTTAAGCATAGGATTAGCACAGTGCTATCCTCGCCGAGCTAGATAGTGACAAAGTCTTTTGCCATTTGTACAGCAAAATCTTTAAGCATAGGATTGACATAGTGTCATCCTTGCCGAGCTGTAAAATGACAAAAGCCATTTACCACTCCAGGCACAGTATTACAGCTTTGGACTGGTCAAATACCATCCAAGCCAACCTGGAATGAGTAAAGCAACCCCTGACACGTGTTTCGCTCTCATTAGAGCTCTTCAGAGGAGTATAGCTTTGTCCAGACACAAGGGAGCACCCAGTATAAGTCAAACCAAAACCCTTTCAGGGATAGAGCGACGCATAAATTATGCAAAAAACAAAGGAGAACTCTGGGAAGTTCCCAATTTTAGGTGGAGAGCTGCTCTAGTAAGGAGCACCCTGCAACACCAGCGACACTCTAGATTTGCTCACCTCAAATATCTGCTTATCTAGCAAAGTCTTTAAGCATAGGATTAGCACAGTGCTATCCTTGCCGAGCTAGATAGTGACAAAGTCTTTTGCCATTTGTACAGCAAAATCTTTAAGCATAGGATTGACATAGTGTCATCCTTGCCGAGCTGTAAAATGACAAAAGCCATTTACCACTCCAGGCACAGTATTACAGCTTTGGACTGGTCAAATACCATCCAAGCGAACCTGGAATGAGTAAAGCAACCCCTGACACGTGTTTCGCTCTCATTAGAGCTCTTCAGAGGAGTATAGCTTTGTCCAGACACAAGGGAGCACCCAGTATAAGTCAAACCAAAACCCTTTCAGGGATAGAGCGACGCATAAATTATGCAAAAAACAAAGGAGAACTCTGGGAAGTTCCCAATTTTAGGTGGAGAGCTGCTCTAGTAAGGAGCACCCTGCAACACCAGCGACACTCTAGATTTGCTCACCTCAAATGTCTGCTTATCTAGCAAAGCTGTAAATCCAAATTTGAATATATAGGGACGTGAAGGATTTGCAAACCCTCCCGATTTTGTGGTGAGATCTGTTTAGCTGTCAACACTTCAAACCAGGAAGTGTTGGCAGCCATGTTGGGACTCTGTTTTAGCTGAGTCCCACAAAAAAATGTGAAAAAAAGAAAAGGGGCCAGGGTAGAGTCATCCTGACCCATTAGGTCTGGTGCTGGGGTCCCTTAGGGCTAAAAAGCATTTTTGTTTTAATTTTACAGCAGAATTGTGATGGGTTCGCAAATCCACAGTAATTATTATTTTTTTAAAGCGCGGGCTATAGCGCTTGTTTTAAAAAAAGCCCCCAGGTGGGCCAGGTCCCAGAGGCACTGCTTATTTTTTAAAAGGGGGGCCTCCTGCCCCCCCCCCCCACAGCCCATGGGACCTCTACCTCCCTGGGGAGAATGATAAAATATGAGTAGGGGCCGCACCCCCATCGCAGACCGGGAACCACCACCCCTGGGGCAAAAATGCTTTTGATATGTGGCGATGGCCAGATGGCCTCCTCCCTGCCCTGTCGAGCACCACCCCTCAGGGAACATACTAAATAATGTAAAGGAGGCACGTTTCGGACCCCATTTAGCCCCAGGGACCACCACCTCCCCGAAGCTATTATTAGAGGAGGGGGGCCCTGCAGCCCCCCCTTAAAGAGCCACTGATGACCCTGGGGACCACTACCTCCCAGGGTCGGCTCCTGCTATATCTCAGGGCGCCCACCCCCGGGACATAGCTGTGTGCTGTGGCCTGGCTGTAGCTTTGAAGTTGCAGCCAAGCCATAGCAAACACTCTCTTGTTTGACTGTTAAACGTTCCTAGTAATGGAACATTCATGTTGCTTTCCTCTTTAAGTGTGTGGGTTGAATGTCATAGTTATGTCTAGAGAAAGCACACTCAGTAGTCACCTATGGCCTCATTGTTAAGGTCACAGGACTTCACATGAGAGTTGAGGGTTCTACTCCAGGTATGTCTGTGATCACTTCCCTCCTTTAATTTCTTTTAAACTTCAAAAGTTTAAGGTTCTGAAAGGTGATCTCACACTTTTTAATTGACAAATCCATTTTATTCTCTATTTGTCCAGAAATATCTCATCCATCAATGCCTAAAATACTCTCTATCTCTCTCTATCACTCTTTTTCTTTCTCTCTCTCTCTCTCTTTCAATCTCTTTCTCCCACTCACACACCCACCTAGGCCCTTATGCACCCACTCAGACAATCATGCACCCACTCACAGACCCACTCAGACCCTTGGGCACCCACTCACAGCCCCACTCAGACCCTAAAGCACCCTCTCACGGACCCACCCAAACACTCATGCACCCACTCAGACTCACACACACCCACTCACAGACCCACTGACACCCTCATGCACCCACTCACAGACCTGCACAGACACTGACGCACCCACTAAGACACACATGCATGCACTCATACACCCAGAGACTCTCACAGCCACTCTCATCCCCAGATATACCCTCTCACCCCTATTCTCACACCTTGAGATACAGGCTGCAGCTAACTCCCGCTGCGCACAGCCAAAGGGCTGTGCTCAGTGTAGGCTTGGGTGGATGGCCACAGGGTCCGGCTGCAGGCCAGGCCTTGCGAGCAACCCCTGCTATGAATGGGCAAAGGCCATGTACGGTGCAATGCTGGGTGCTTATAGGGGGTTGGCCCTGTGGCCCACTGCCACCACACACAGCCGAAGGCCATGTGCAGAGGTGGTTGGATTAATGTATAGCAATGAAAATTAATATACGTTTAAAAAAAACATAAAAATTCACTGGAAAAAAACTAAAAGTTACAGGTATGTTATAGTTGGAAAATAGAATTTAAAAAAAACATAGAAATTCACTGAAAAACACAAAGGTTACAGGGACATTCTAATTAGACTCCCAAATACCCAAAATACACTTCAAAATCCAATGCATTTTACATAGACTTTTGCATTTCACGTGGAGACAAAATGACTGTTGGATTGTAATGAAATTTGACAGCAATATACAGTAGAAAAGGATCAAAATCCTAATGACTACTTTTTGAGTGTGCCTATTTAAGGTCATGGTGTGCCATCCAAAATGGCAGAGGCTTACAACTATTTTATTGTCAAGTCAAGTAGACCAGTTGCTGTATTTTTAACCCGGATTGTCACTGCTATGAGACATGATAATCACCTGCTAAAGTTAAAAGACCTTGGGCCTGATTTCGATATTGGTGGAGGGGTTACTCTATCACAATGGTGAAGGATATCCCATCCGCCGAAATCTAAATACCATTATATCCAATGGGATTTAGATTTCAGTGGACAGGATATCCATCACCGTTGTGATGGAATAACCCCTCCACTAATATCTAAATCAGTCTCATAATTACACATCAGTCGTGGAACAAACATGTTCGATCTCTCAATTATTATGATTGATATCAAAGTACAAGAATGTCAACGACGAATTGTCCATAAATCAGGAAGGAGTTATTCTATAATGATCGAGGATCCTGATTCTGGAGAGTCTATGACATGAGGTGATAGAAGTAGCTCACAAAGGACATTGTGGCATTGTTGCTACAATAACAGCATTCCAAGACCGGGTTTGGTTTCCACACCTAGATGGAAGAGTTGAAATGGAACTCAAAGCCTGTCAAATATGCAATTGCCTGTCAACCAAAGTTACTCTGCATATTCTGAACATGTCATAACTCCCTATACATGCTTGGAAGAGAATTGCCATCGATTTCTATGGTCCCCTTGCAAATGGACGCCATTTAATAGTGACCGTAGATTAATTTTCATGGTTTCCTTTGGTTGAAGATATCTCATCTACGATACATGAGTGAGTAATCGAAAAACATGATGGCATCTTTGCAACCTGTGTTTTGGAAGCCATTGTGAAGTTTGACTATTGTCCACCCTTCAAAAGTAAACAATTGAAAGAATTTCTGGAGCATCTAAACATAAAGCATCAAAAGATCTAACTCTTGTGGCCACATGCTAATGGACTTGTTGAGTGGGTTATGAGAAAGCGGTGCACTGTGTGACTCTTGAGAAGCTCAGTCTTAACGCAATTCTGAACACAACTTTACAAGCTTATCGTTCAACACCCTACTCGACCACAGGTGAAAGTCCTGTAACTTTGATGTGAGTCAGTCAGTCATGAATGTGAAAAGTAATTCAAAACAAAAGACTGAAGGACACAAAGTAATGTCTACATGTAAAAAGAAGTTGTGCTTCAGAAGTGGATTTGTGTTTTCACTTGAAGGAAAATGTCCCGCCATTGGTCAGATATGCAAAGGCTGTGGTAAAGAGAACCATTATCTGACAATGTGCAGAGCGTAGGGAAACGTAGGTGTGTCACGGTGCGAAGACAAAATGGCCACCAGAAAGTTCCAGGAGCAACCTTTGACGCACACCCACAAGGACAAACGGTGACATCAGATGAGGCAAATAAATACTAATCAAAGTCCATTGTATCTAAATTATCGTCAAACAGTTCTTCAGCCTCAATAATAAGTGAAAGTGAAGAAAGTGATTGTGCCATGTCAATGTTTACTTCAGAAAAACTTACACATGTTGGACTAGTTGCCCATGAGGCGAAAAGTCAGTCAAAGAAAAGTCGATATGTAAAAAAAACAAAATCGTACAAATGCTGTCCAAAGATTAGATCAAAAATAAATGGATGCTCAATACCTTTCATTACTGATAGTGGTGCTTTGATAAATATAAGGCCTGAATTAAAATACACTGAATTGCCTCTGTAGCTGCAGCTTACTCTGTCAAAGACCAAAGTGTACATTTGGGCTACATTGACATCAATGAAAAGTAAAAGTTTGTTTATGGCGACAGTGAAACATAAGTAACAAAGAAATTAGCACAAATCCATGTGCTTCCAGGTACAGCGGCAAGTGTCTGTGTGCTCAGTTTCAACACGACTGCTGACATGGGATTAATTTCAGTAAATTGCAACATGAATGCTCATCATGAGATAATAAGTCAAATTCCTTCATTCTTTCATGGTTTAGAAAAATTAAAGACTATGAAAGTAAAGCTGCATAATGATGAAGATGTCCCTCGTATTGCTCAGAGATATAGACATGTTGCCTTCCATTAACAAGAACCTGTTGAATAAGAACTCAAATCATTACTCAAGCATGGTATTATTGAACGTTTCAATGGTCCAACGCCATGGGTTTCTCCCATAGTATAGTTGTGCCTAAAAAAGGACCATGAAAGAGCTGTCCACATATGCATTGACATGCGCCACATGAACAAAGCAATTAAACTAGAGCAACATATAGGGCCTCATATTGCGGACATGAATACGCAATTGAATGCTGAACCCCGACAAGTTGTTTAAATGGTACATTCATTTCTTGAAAGGGCCAGCAACTGCTCACAATACAAAAAGGTATCTGTCACTGTCAGTGCTGCATTACGAGAGTTAAAAAGAAAAGTGTTTTTTTTAAAAAGGTCAATAGAATGTAAAAAGAGTTTAAAGAGTTTCAAACATGCCATAGAAAATGCTACAGAAATGGCATACATCAATCCAAATCTACACACTAAGATTGTGGTTCAAACTATTTCCGTTGGACTAGGCGTTATGCTTGCATAGGACAGTGGATGCCCAAATGTAGGATGACATATTGTGGCCTATGCTAGCAGACGTTTTAACTCAAAAACAACATGCTTACTCACAGCTCCCAAAGGAAAGTTTAGCTGTGGTATGGGCTTGTGAACATTTCCATGTATTCCTGTGTGGAAAGCCTTTTGTGCTGATGACTGATTGTCAAGTTTTGCTGAGAATCTTCAGCAATCCAAAAGCCAAGATGCCTCCTTGAATTGAACGAATGGAACTACAGTTGGACAAATACGATTATACAATTTTCCATCAACCTGGAAAGGATCAAAATCCTACTGACTACTTTTTGAGAGTGCCTGTTTAAGGTCATAGTACTCCACCCAAAATGGCAGAGGCTTACAACAATTTCATTGTCAAGTCAAGTATACCAGTTACTGTATTTTTAGCCCAGATTGATGATGCTATGAGTCATGATAGTCACCTGCTAAAGTTAAAAGACTTTGGGCCTTATTTAGATATTGGTGGAGGGGTTACTATCCCGTCCACCAAAATCTTAATCCCATTATATCCAATGGGACTTAGATTTTGGTGGTCACAATATCCATCAGCGTTGCAACGGAATAACCCCTCCACCATTATCTAAATCAGTCCCATAATTAAATATCAGTCATGGAACAAACATGTTCGACCTTTCAGTAATGTTGATGAATATCAAAGTACAAGAATGTCAAGGACGAATTGTACATAAATCAGGAAGGAGTTATACTATGAGGATCGAGGATCCTGATTCTGGAGAGTCTACGACAGGTGATAGAAGTAGCTCACAAAGGACATTGTGGCATTGTTGCTACAAAAACAGCATTCCTGTCAAAAATTGCCTGTCAACCAAAGTTACTCAACATATTCTGAACACATCAGAACTCTCGATACATGCTTGGAAGAGAATCTCCTTTGATTTCTTTTGTCCCCTTGACAATGGATGCCATTTAATAGTGATTGTAGATGAGTTTTAACGTTTTCCTTTAGTTGAAGGTCACTAATCTACTATACATGAGCGAATCATCAAAAAACATGATGGCATCTTTGCAACCTGGAGTTTGCCAGCCATTGTGGAGTCTGACGATGGTCTGTCCTTCAACAGCAAAGAATTTAAAGAATTTCTGGAGCATCTAAACATAAAGCATCTAAAGATCCAACCTTGTGGCCACATGTCAATGGATTTGTTGAGCGGTTTGTGAGAAAGCAGTGCACTGTGCAACTCTTGAGAAGCTAAGTCTAAAAGCAATACTTAATACAACTTTATGCTCTTATTATTCGACACCCCACTTGACCACAGATGAAAGTCATGCAATTTTGATGTTCGGGAGAGCAATGGCAACCAAGATACCCCAATGGACCACAGAAAAAAGTAGAAATGAAACCTGATTCGTAGAAGGGACTTGGATCAAAAACAGACAATTAATATATATGCAGATAAGAGACGACAGGCAAAAGATCTCTCATTCTGAAAAGGAAATTTGATGATCGCTCAGCAGTTATAGAAAATAAAATTTGATGCTCCTTACAATGCTAACTTCTTCAAGTGGTGTCTACCAAAGGAAACATGGTGACTGCCCAACGACCTGGGAAGGCCCCCACCAGAGACTCTTCTCACTTCATGACTGTGTTTCATCAGTCTTCAACTCAAGATAGTGAAAGAAAAATTGATTCTAAACACTCAGTGACTGTTGCTGATTCATTACCATCATTGGCAATTTGATCATTTACTGTTTCCAGCAACCATACTGAGTCGACATTTCAAAGCGACAAGAAGATTAATTGAAAATATATATTTGTATATGCTTCTCGATATATGTGGATTTTTCTGTCTGTCTCATGATTTCTAAAAATGTGTAATATTTCATTTAACAAAATGGGAGATGTAACATCTTGGATGATTTAAAACAGAACCTTTCTGACTTTCCGAGGACTCCTTTTCAGTGTGTGACATATTTGTTAGAATAGAATCTATGGGTGTTTGGTTTAGAATGGTAGAGTCAAACAGGTACACGCAGAGTTATAAAGATATGTGATTTACAGTTATGTGTGTGGCCTAGTTAATCAGCGGGTACCAGGTTGGGGAAGATGCTACACCTTATACTATGTTGCTAACTAGTAATTAAAATGGTATCTTCCTTATGCTGCAGGGAGAAGAAAGAATACTCCTACTGTATTTTCATAAAGCACATTAAATGTGTTCAAAATCAGGTCAAAATTGGTAAACAGCTCATCATAAGATAAAGTAATTCCTTTACTTTCTGCTGAGTCTCTCCTTTCATACGAATGAAAAATAAAACTGTATGTTTTGAGGTCTTACATATTAATTCTCCGTTTGTTTGCATTTCATGAGGAATTCAAGTTTATGGTTTGACAAAATTAAAATAAAACAGATGTTAAAATACTATGCTTTAAAGGTATTCTGTTTCTGTGCCTTGACTATACTTCGTAGGTGAGACACAAAGCGACTGAGAACCCTAAATAAGACTGCACCAAAATAATTCATCTTCCCCAGCTACACCTTTGCCACCTCCCTGTTTAGAGTAACCAAGATCTCAGACATGCCACTACAAACTTCGCCATCTCGGCAATGTAACTGTACTTTGGGAAAACATTTTTACTACCCATATTGAGGGATAGTGATTCCACCAGCAGTGATGGAATACTGGTAAATCTTCCACCAAAATGTCCTCCCTAAATTGGCTTCTCCCATGGCAGGTGTGACCATATTGCTGATCCATCTTTGTGCCTTGGCAGAACACTCTAGGTATTACAGATGTATACTTTTGCCTCTGCAGAAGTAATAGTTTCCATGCATTAGTGAACATAAGTGTACCTTCCAAACTCCAAATCAAAGCCTGTTACGTTATTCACAGAGTCTGAAATGACACCGTTTGACATTGGAACATTGTGCAAATCTGGATTTACACAATTTTTTAGTTCGGATTTTGCTCATGCCTTGGTTCCTTTAGATAAGTGATATGAACCGTAAGGAAAAGTGCAGGGCCGCCCACTGCTTCAAGGGGACAGTGTCTTGGAATGATAAAGACAGCAGGGGGACGAAAATCTGGTGCTGAAAATGGCTAAGTCATGCACATGCTCAATTGGGACAGTTAAGAAGAATCTCTAGGGAACAGAGGGCAGATAGCAGAGTTGCCCTTGATTAAAGGGAGAAATGCAAAAACGTATACATTTCTCATTGTCCTCTTACTTGATATTTCGGGGGTTTATTATACATGGGTGTCAAAGTTAGAAAGTAACTGTAGGGGCAAATAATAAGTCTTCAAATGCTCGACTATGTCACTCTAGTCCTGGCACGGCCTTCTCGATTTCGTTAATGTGTATATTATTACACCCCAATACTTACATATTTGTTATCTTCATTTGACTAGATTGTTTTCTATCGATTGAGACATTGTTTTACAGTCCAAGAGCTGTGTTAAAGCTCCTACTTTGCACCCAGCACAACTCATAGATGTCATTTAGTCCAAAACTGGAATATAATTTGTCAAAACTTTCTGAACTTTTTTGTTACTTTTGTTCTACAACAAGATGCAGGTGTTCAATTAAATTACTTACAGTGATGACAGCAAATCACTTCTCGGCCATGTGTTGCTGTCCTTTGGCGCACGCAAAGTTTGGTCGGGAAAGAATGGGAGGGTCAGGGGGGAGAGATCTAGAGAGACAATAAAGTAAGAATGATGAAACTGTGCCTCAGGAGTCCAAACTCTGACTTTAAATAACGCTTCTTCCATGAACACTGATGATCCTCTGAAGAAGAAGCTAAGTTACCAAAGTAAGTCACCACCAACTTGTTATCTAGCTCTTGAATTTAAAATGAAGAAATGTCACATTAAGAGCAGAAATGTACAGTACGTGTTTATCCGGCCATTAGAGCCCTAAATGTAGTTTCAGGGCAAATCGGATGTTATTTAATCACTGTAAATTAATTATATAACCTTTGTGAATATATAAATTATATCATGAGCCTGTTATAAAGTTGGGTCTGAAATAATGTCATTTAAAAAATAGGAAAAAAATCACAGTCGTGTTAACCTTTGACACTACAGTATGCCATGGTATAGGCTATATATATTGCACCAATAGAAATTACATTTGCCAGAACACTTGCATCAACTAACATGTGCAAAATGACATTAACACTGACTGACCTGATCACAAAGACATTTTCCATCCAGAGATCGGTGGAAGTCCTTGTTATGTTAAAACGTAGATACAAAATTGCATCTGTGAAATCTACATAGTCCGGAAATGTAGTGGCAAAAATAAACATGTAAAATCTATCTGATATCGAAATGTCAGTAAAAAATGCACCTGCGAAATCTATTTCAAATCAGTTCACGTAGAGGAGTTCATTGTTTGATACTGACGTGTTGACAGAATGCCTGAAAACAACTGAGAATGTCAAGATTCTGCATCAGCTTCCTGAAAATTTACCACAGAGTCTGAAATCGGTGTCACAAACAGAGAATAGACACAAACTCAAAGCTTACTATCTCCTCAGCTATGTGAGACAACCTGTTAGGATTGACGTTTATTTTTGGCTCAGGTGGCAACGCCAACATATACTAAAGAAGTAACTGTGGTACATTCAGAGTCAAAGGGCCTGATTTAAGAAAGGTGGCACTGCACCAAGTCCAGTGCCACTTTTCTTTCCCCCCTTAGTGCCCCCTAATGCCGACATGTGTGCACCGTATCCAAGATACGGCGTACCATGGTGGTAGGGAGACTAGCGTCAACATTTTTGTCCCTAGTTCGGAGCTTTGTAGGAATTAACATAAATAATTTTGATGCTAATCTTGCAAAGCCCATTGAGACCCATTGTAAACAAATAGTGTGCCTCCTTTTAACACCTGCTCTGAGCAGGCATTAAAAGTGCAGAAAAAAATAACTCTAAGAAATCTCTTAGATTGGCAGCGCGTGTTCCGCATGCTTTCTACCATGAGTTACAGCTCAGTAGCTTGAAAAAACTCTCTGCCACAGGTTGGGAAAGTGCCACTACAAGCACCTCTTTTTTCAGTGACTTGAGGGTATGCTATCCTTACATTAGAAATAAAAAATATAGAGCAACATAATTTTTCGTGTGACTTGTTTTCAGTGCTTTTAAGTTAATATTTTCACTGGTCCCCATATGAAAATGACTGCTGCCGAAAAACAACTTTTCGCAACAAAATGGAAAAGGCACCACCCTCCATGCTACACTTCGCAGTGCCTGGCTCCACTGGACTTCTCATAATTGTAACTTTTTATTCAGAAGAGGTATTACTGGAACACATTGAACATACACCCTTACGACAGGGAACGTGAAAAACAGTCCGTAGCATTTTCTGCAAAACACAACCAAATGTAGATACCAGTGAATGAACTGTCCGCAATAAGGAAAGCGAAAATGAAGCATATTTTTTAAAATTCTGAAATGTGCTAGAAACAGAGATTTTAGTAAGACAAAAACAAATCTCAAGGTACTCGGTGATGCACAACTGAAAACTATTAACAGAAAGCCTGTATCCAGACATTATCATTTGGGTGCTATGTAAGTTTATCATTAAAACTGTGTCTTTCCAAAGTTAGTGGCCATTTCAACGGGAAATGTGCTGTCTGTAAATGACTGTGCTCTTTCACACAATGCTTTAGGTACATTATAAAATCATCTTCGTGTTCATGAAAGGTAGGGGGCTCACAAGTTTTTTTTTATTCTAAAAAGTGGATCACATTTCTATAAAGTTTGGTAACCGTTGGACTGAGACAAGACATGACTTCATTCTAGGATAGATTTGTTTTCTTTAAGGTATTTGATAAGCATGTATGGCACTTTAAGGCCAGGGCATTTGAGCAATGCGATTGTACTGTAGAAAGTGAATGTCACATGATTTGCGCAGATCAGTATTTTGGGTGGAGATTAGTTGAATAAGAGTCCTACAAGTTTGCTGCAGAGATGTAACTATTATTAGTAAGGCAAGTGGATAGGCTCTGGGGTTGAGATGTTTGAGGGATTTTACCTTTATAACAACAAATGCCAGAGCTCAAACCTTTTGTCAGGGGAATACCAGGTGCCTGCATCAATGCAAGGTCAGCCTTTTTCCACTATTGACGCCATCCACTTCCAGTGTAAGTGCCAGAGCATCCTTACCAGGAGTAGATGTTACTCTGTACAACTATCAAACCACCATATTTCCCTGTCTAAATTTACAATCATAGATAAAGCCAATAGGTCTTTCTTTAATGTGTCAATCAACGTAAACTCAGGCATTCACAAGCGCTGTTTTTAAGAGCTGCAAGCACAAATGCTGAATGTCACGTTATATCCTGCCCTGTTCACATTGCTGGGTTTTCAGAAAAAGGCAAAAAAGGATTGCTGTCTGTATGAAATGCATACACGAGAAAGAATATTGAATGTGACAAATAGCATTATGATTGAGTGTATTTTTTTCAGATGTAAAATATTCCCTCATGCATTCCAATGGAAGTAATTCCTGGAAGAGAGGATGATGCACTAAATAACCCACACATGAGGTGAGACAAGCCCATTTTATAAATATTATAGAGGTTTGGCAACAATAGGCCTGCAGGCATCTGTGCTGTTCAGCCATATCTGAAAAAGACACTGGAAGTATAAAAGCAGCACTTTTGATTAAAAGCATGCACAATTTGAACAATACAGGCAAACAACATGATTTTTCCTGTAGTAAGCATTATATATTAATACAGGAGTCACAGTGCACCACATGTCCATAAGAGCGCTGATAAGTCCGTTTTTTATGTATTTTAATGTATTTATTGTGCTTTAGGGACACTGAAAGATAGTCAAAGGGATTGCTAGAGATTCATGAACAATCTCATGCCTGGCGAAACACATTAGGCATGTATAAAAATAACACTAAAGACAAAAACAAAACTAGCAAGAAAATAATGCTTCTGCTGCATTCATAGTCATAACTATGCGATGTATTGTGTGTCTGCATATTTCATCAAAAGTAAGGAAATCGGTCCTGTAGTCTGTGCAAGATTTGGACTGGAAAGGGAGTTATGTTGCCTCATCTCCTATACTTTTCATTAGCAGCTTCCTGAACAATGCATGTCTTTTCGCTTCATTAACTCCGAACTCCCTCATTGGTCACTATCTCACAGTGGTATTATGGTTACACATTTAAATGCAGGTCTCAATCTTTTTACGATGCTTCTTCGCTCAGCCTGTGTATTTAATTAAATCTTGTATGATTCCTTTTAATTTCTCCTGTCCAAAACTTAAGTTCCTGGTCCCGCTACTGTAGTGGGAACAGGAGACCTGGGCATTTAAATTTACCATACAAACTCAAAGTAAGTACTTGAAAGTTATTGCAAACCCTCATGAATCACCGAAGTGCCTCCCTCTCTCTGCTGAGGGCAGAGTGGCCAAAACCAAAATGATCATTCTTCCATAACTCCTCTATTTAGTTGTTAACATACTGGTGCGACTGCTCATGAAAATTAGATATCATAATCACTGGCCTTTTATTGTGTCAACACAGGATCTCGCTCTTCAAACTGGCACTGGGCTTGGGCATGGACTGGGTATTACCGATCTTGAACTCAATGGGTGGCCCAGTGGACTCCAAATACTGACACCCTGGAAACATGCTGTGACAGGGAATGTATTGGGATGCCTCACTCCTGAAGGAAACTGAACAACAATGCCTCCCAAAACTGTTGTAGACAGCAAGATACTGCTGAAACCTGGTTCGGATAGAGCACTGGTACAGATACAAGTTGTGCTTTAAGACTTCCAATGCAGAGCCTGATGGGCTTGGCTGATATACACAGGCATATTGCTGTGTTGCTAAGGTCGACAGCAGGTATTACAATATTGGAGGCCTATCTGATGGCTACACATATTCCAGAGCCTGCAACAGGTGCACCTTGTACACAGGCCAATCCATAACTTTTGGGCGGTAAATGATGGCAATATACAAATTGGGCTGCGGTGATATAACTTGTAATTTGATATTTGTCCTTATCCTACAAATGGGCGAGGCAAATAAACCAATCTTCCAACTATACTGAGCACAGTAAACATGCCTAAAATCTAACTAAGATCACTAAAGGAATGATGAGTAGAGCATCTATAAGAAGACATCTGATAGTGACTGCTAGTGGAATACCCAAACACTAGGTTTAAATTGATCCAACACAGCATAGAACTCTGCAGGTACATACATCACCTGCACAGATTACACAGGATCCCGTCAACAGTCTCTGATAGATGACCACTATGTCAGGCAGACATACACATGATTAATACTTAATACACATTCTGTGGTCCTATCCACCCCCAGTGAGATACTAGACTAAGATAACAGGCAGTGTGGAATGCTTGACGGGTTAACCAATAGCATACACACTGAAGGTCTGTTTACTAGGCTAAATGACTAGAACCAAAAAGAAGAAGCAAGGAAGTGGACTTGTCAATATGACCCACCTACGCTCCACAAGACATATCACCAAGGCATGTAAATCAACAAGTGCACCACTGACATTTTAGTGGATCGGAACTGACTAAATCAATGGACGTTGAATGCTCAGTCACATGCCCCCACCAATGCATTATAGGGGGACACCAGAGTAATGAAATGGGACCCAATACTCCTAAAACTCATAAAAATTGATCATAGATGACCACAAAGGAGAGGCATTTAACCAATAAACGGAGGCTGTGACAGAAGCATATCACGACTGGGATACCCCAACAACTCCAAATGTGCCTGTGATAGAGACTGAGGATAACTGTGCACACAGCCACAGAGCGCGGACATCGAAGTGTCGGCATCTTGCACAATCAGTAGACACTGAAATAAGAGCTAGTCTCCATGACTCCCAGTCATAAAGCTACCTGCACTCTAGGTACCTCCAGAAAGGTATGAGAACATGAACGTCATTCGGATTTCGCCAGCGGTCGCAGCTACTACCCTTACCTTGCCCCTTGCGATCTCTGGCACTGCCTTTGCGACCCCTGGCCTCAGAGGTGGCAAAATCAGTACCTGGAGCAAAGGGGCAACTGGTCTTTGCAGATATCGGTTGGAGCTCCATTTTCTTTGTTTTCGGTCAGTGTTTTATTACACTAATAGTGAATACTTTTTTTATTCACTATTAGTGTAATGAAGAATGGAGTACAATTAGCTGGAATATGACCCTCACTGGCATTTGAAGTAAGTAAGCATACTTTTAAATGTCTGGTGTGTGCGTGCTTTTGGGCGAGAGTGTTTATATGAGTGTGTGAATGTGTAAAAGTGTGTGTGTGTGTGTGTGTAAGCATGTGTGTGAGTAAAACGTAAGGTCAATTAGTGTGTGATATCACTTCCACTACCCCTGGCATTTTGGAGAATTGATGTTCATGTATGAGAATTGCATACATGATGAGTTAACCACCAGCTCATCTTTTTTCAGTAACTGGACACAGGCAAGTCCCAATATTTAATTGTTTGATTTTGTTATACATGTATAATACGAAATGGCCAAGATATTCTGAAGATACAAGAACTGGCAAAACCAATGTCTTGTCTTGTTTTGATATGCTAAAACATGCAAACGCTGATATGCACAAGATCTGTTTATGCGTGTTAGCACATTCAAGCCAGACCTCCTGGCTTTATAAGTGTTTTGTGAACATTAAGTTTATTCACAGCAACAAGGAAAAGGCTGCAGCATAATATGCTTGGAAATTAAAAACAGGTGTGAGCTAAACAGAGGGGAATGAAGTTCATTACATGCCCACAATACTTTTCAATTTTACTTTGAACATTAGACTCAAATATTATTGCTTTATAATTTATAAACATAAGATACTTAAATGTTTTATTGTTACTGCTTTCCTGTGTTTCTTTATTGAGATATCAAAAAATCTAATATCACCTAATTTATTTAAAAATGTGAGTTTATTCCCCGAGGCAGCAGTCAGAGCAGTCAACCTTATTTACCACTCAACTTCTTTGTCTATACACTTTGGCCCTCATCACGGGTTTGGCGGTGAGTGGATCGGCGCGGTGGAGTTGGTGGTTGCACCGCCGCAGGCCCAGCTGTTAAGACCGCCATATCATATGTACAGGGAAGGCACATGAAATGGCAGTCAGGGCCGCCGTGGACATCACCGTCACCCCCAGCGGCGATCACCATTGGCTCCTGCTTCCCACAGGCAACAGTGTCAAACAATGGTGAGTTGCACGGTGCCCGTGACCACCTAACGCCATGATGTGTTACGCGGGCAGGATTACCTCACTTCCACCTGACCCATGCATGCAGGACAGGCGTCTGCAATTTTACATGTCCAATGTGAATAGTGGGTGAAATGTTAATGCGTCATAGGTGACATTTGGTGATCTGTGGCCATATCAACACCGTCTATGGTGCACAACATAATACCAACTCTCTCCTGCTTCCAGGTATGATGGAAGGTTGAGGATGAGGAATGCACCGGTGTACAGGCCCCTTGTCAACCTTGCCACCCTGGAGGAGCGTCACGTCATCCAGACCTATCATCTGAACTGGGAGACCATCACAATGCCATCCCTCCCACAGTGCAGGTGTTGTCATTCCTCCACTACCTTACCCCAGGCTCCATCCTGATCACAGTGGGCCTAGCAGCAAGGATGTCACAGTACATATTTAGCAACGTCCTGAGGGATGTGCTATGTGCCATGCTCAAACATCTGGCCAGCTACATCCGGTTCCCCCAACACGCAGAATTGCCCACTGTTAAGGCTGCATTCTATGGAGTGGCACACATCCATCATGTCATTGGGGCCATTGATGGCACCCACATTGCCCTGGTGGCACCCAGGTGGAGTGAATAGGCTTTCATTTGGTTAATGTGCAGGTGGTGCGTCTTGCGGACCAATACATCTCCCAGGTGATGGCCAGGTTCCCAGGCTGTGCGCATGATTCCATCATCCTGCAGAACAGCAGTGTCCCACACATGATGATACCACTTACGGGGGACGGGGCCTGGCTCATCGGTATGTACTCCTGCATTTGTATGACCCTCCACTATTTGCACACTTGTGTCCCTGCCCTCTCACCCTCCTGGTCTTGACATGCCGCTTACCTCGGTGCACATAGGTGACTCTGGCTATCCCCGTGGTGCATCCAGCTTCAGATGCAGAGGACCGTTACAATGAGGCCCACGGTCGTACCAGACGGGTCATTGAGAGGTGCTTTGGCCTGCTGAAGGCCAGATTCCGGTGTCTGCATATCTCTTGGGGTGCCCTGCTCTACAACCCACAGAAGGTGTGCCAGATCATTGTGACCTGCTGCATGCTGCACAATCTGGCCCTGAGGCGTCATATCCCATTGCAGGATGCAGAGAAGGGGGTAGCTGTACCAGTGACTGATGAAGGGGACACAGGGAGTGATGAAGAGGAGGATGATGAGGATGTAAATGACTCCAGGGCAGAGCTGATTCAACAGTACTTCGACTGAGATGCACATATGTGTCAACTGTCTGGTATGTGTCCTCTACAACTGTCTGCCTTGTCCCTGCTACCACCTGTTTTCTGTGACCACTGATGGTATTGGTTGCAGCTCTGACTCTGGGAGGGTGGGGGGGGTGTCACATGTGCCCATGACTTAGGTAGTCACTGTGTACAGGTCAGGCCTATAGTCAGGCAGCTGTTGTGCTGGTGCACTAGTGCCATCAACGTGTATGTACAATTTTCCTGAGTTGCTATGTGTGTGCCACACAGGGTTTTTGCGTCTGTGCAACATCTATCCTGGGACTCAACATTAGTTGGCAGTGCTTCATTGTTGTTGGTGGCAGTGGGTATGGGGTCAGGTCTGGCTCTGTGTGCTGTGAGGGTGGGACAGTTGGGTTGGTATGTGTTGGTTTTGTGTGTTGATACTGGCCACATGGTTGAGGACTTGCCTGCCATATCTGCCTTGGATACCTGTTCCTACAGTGCATTTGTATTGAGTTGGAATCTGTGACTCCTACGGTGATTATTGTCTCTGTCTTGCTCTACTTTCAGGTCATTGTAGTGGTGTTCTCTGCCTGACCTGTTACCTCCCTTGACACAAATCTCTATCCATTAGCTGCTCCTCGATCGACATCCCTGCATTTTGCTCCTTCCTCTCTCACCCTCCCATGCATGTGCTGGGCGATGGGTTGCCAGTTGCACATGTATTAGCAGTTCCATTTGTGCTAATGACACATAAAGATGTAGGCAATAACTGTGCTCAATGGTGTTTATTTGGGAGGGACAAGTACAAGGGGTGATGAGTGAGGTAATGGCAGCTGAGATCATCAGAGTGGTGAGGCCAGCTGTGGGTAGTCCAGGTTGTAGGAGGCTGGCATGGCTTATAGTGGGTACCTGATGGTACTTACACCTTGTGCCAGGTCCAATTGTCCCTTATTAGTAGATTAATAGTGTTCTAGTTGCTTAGGCTGATAGAGGTAGCTATAGCAGAGCAGCTTAGGCTGAACTAGGAGACATGCAAAGCTCCTACTATACCACTCAAAGTTACTAAAAATAAAGGTACTTTATTTTAGTGACAATGTGCCAAAAAATATCTCAGAGGATATACTCCCTTAGGAGGTAAGTAAAATACACAAAATATACACACAAAACAAAATCAGGTAAGTAAACAGTTAGAAAAGTAGTGCAAACACTGTAGAATACAATAGAATGCAATAGGCCTAGGGGCAACACAAACCATATACTAAGAAAGTGGAATGCGAACCACTTAGGGACCCCTGGCCTAGTGTAGTGTGTAGAAGGTCGCTGGGAGTGTAAGAAAACACTAAGGGTGTCCAAGATACCCCACCCCAAGACCCTGAAAAGTAGGAGTAAAGTTACCCTACTTCCCCAGAAACAGACTAAAGTCGTGATAGAAGATTCTGCAAAGACCACAACTGACTGCAAAGCACTGAAGACGGATTCCTGGACCTGAGGGCCTGTATAGGAAGGGGACCAAGTCCAAGAGTCACAAAAGTGTCCAGAGGGGGCAGAAGCCCACTAAACCACAGATGAAGTTGCAAAATGGCTACCTCGGGTGGAAAAAGCTGAAGATTCTGCAACAATGGAAGATGCCTGGAACTTCACCTTTACACAGAAAATGTCCCACTGCATGCTGGAGGATGCAGAGTTGTTTCCACGCAGAAAGACTGCAAACAAGCCTTGCTAGCTGCAAAGGTCACGGTTGAAGAAAATGGGTGCTGCCCGGGCCCAGGAAGGACCAGGAGATCGCCCCTTGGAGGAGGAGACAGAGGGGGCGCTCAGCAACACAGAGAGCCCACACAGAAGCAGGCAGCACCCGCAGAAGAACTTGAACACGGGTTCAAGAAAACTGAGCACAGCAGTTGCCTCAAAACTACAAAGGAGGGTCCCACGAAGCCGGAGGTCAACTCAGCGAGTTGAGCAATGCAGGACAGAGTGCTGGGGACCTGGGCTGTGCTGTGCACAAAGGATTCCTTGCAAAAGTGCACAGAAGCCCAAGCAGCTGCAGTTCACGCAGTACACAGGACGTGGGGAGGCAAGGACTTACCTCCACCAAATTTGGACAGATGGACCACTGGACTGTCAGGGTCACTTGGATCCAGCTCCTGTGTTCCAGGGACCACGCTCGTCAAGATGAGAGGGGACCCAGAGGACCGGTGAAGCAGAAGTTTGGTGCCTGCATTAGCAGGGGGAAGATTCCGTCGACCCACAGGAGATTTCTCCTTGGCTTCCAGTGTAGGGTGAAGGCAGACAGCCCTTAGAGCATGCACCACCAGGAAACAGTCGAGAAAGCCGGAAGGATTAGGAGCTACAATGTTGCTGGTAGTCTTCTTGCTATTTTGTTGCGGTTTTGCAGGCGTCCTGGGGCAGTCAGCGGTCGATCCTTGGCAGAAGTCGAAGAGGGAGAGGCAGAGGAACTCTGGTGAGCTCTTGTATTCGTTATCTGAAGAGAAGCCCACAGGAGAGACCCTAAATAGCCCTCAGAGGAGGATTGGCCTCCTAGTCAGGTAAGCACCTATCAGGAGGGGTCTCTGACGTCACCTGCTGGCACTGGCCACTCAGAGGCCTCCATTGTGCCCTCACACCTCTGCATTCAAGATGGCAGGGGTCTGGGACACACTGGAGGAGCTCTGGGCACCACCCCTGGGGTGATGATGGACAGGGCAGTGGTCACTCCCCTTTCCTTTGTCCAGTGCCAGAGCAGTGGCTGGGGGATCCCTGAACCGGTGTAGACTGGTTTATGCAAGGAGGGCACCATCTGTGCTCTTCAAAGCATTCCCAGATGCCAGGTGAGGCTACTCCTCTCAGGCCCTTAACACTTATTTCCAAAGGGAGAGGGTGTAACACCTTCTCTCAGAGGAAATCCTCTGTTCTGCCTTCCTGGGACTGGGCTGCCAAGACCCCAGGAGGGCAGAAGCCTGTCTGTGGGTTGGCAGCAGTGGTAGCTGCAGTGACAACCCCAGAGAGCTGGTTTGGCAGTACCCAGGGTCCATGCTGGAGCCCCGGGGATGCATGGGATTGGCACCCCAATACCAGATTGGGCATGGGGGGACAATTCCATGATCTTAGACATGTTCCATGGCCATATTCAGAGTTACCATTGTGAAGCTACATATAGGTATTTACCTATATGTAGTGCACATGTGTAATGGTGTCCCCGCAATCACAAAGTCTGGGGAAATTGCCCTGAACTATGTGGGGGCACCTTGGCTAGTGGCAGGGTGCCCACACACTTAGTAACGTCACACCTAACCTTCACCAAGTGAGGGTTAGACATATAGGTGACTTATAAGTTACTCAAGGGCAGTGTAAAACGGCTGTGAAATAACGTGGACGTTATTTCACTCAGGCTGCAGAGGCAGTCCTGTGTAAGAATTGTCTGAGGTCCTTATGGGTGGCAAAAGAAATGCTGCAGCCCATAGGGAGCTCCTGGAACCCCAATACCCTGGGTACCTGGGTACCATATACTAGGGAATTATAAGAGGGTTCCAGTGTGCCAAGTAGAATTGGTAAAAATGGTCACTATTCTGCAGTGACAATTTTAAAGGCAGAGAGAGCATAAGCACTGAGGTTCTGATTAGCAGAGCCTCAGTGACACAGTTAGGCACCACACAGGGAACACATTCAGGCCACAAACTATGAGCACTGGGTCCCTGGCTAGCAGGGTCCCAGTGAGACATATAAAACACACTGACAAATAGGGGTTTCACTATGAGCACTGGGGCCCTGGCTAGCAGGATCCCAGTGAGACAGTAAAAACACATTGACATATAGGGGCTCATTCCGACCCCGGCGGTCAAGGACCGCCGGGGCCGGGGATGCGGGAGCACCGCCAACAGGCTGGCGGTGCCCCGCAGGGCATTCTGACCGCGGCGGTTTGGCCGCGGTCAGACCAGGAAAACCGGCGGTCTCCCGCCGGTCTTCCGCTGCCCTGGGAATCCCCCATGGCGGCGCAGCTTGCTGCGCCGCCATGGGGGATTCCGACCCCCTCACCGCCAGGAACAGGATGGCGGTGAGGGGTGTCGTGGGGCCCCTGGGGGCCCCTGCAGTGCCCATGCCAATGGCATGGGCACTGCAGGGGCCCCCGTAAGAGGGCCCCACTTTGAATTCCAGTGTCTGCTGAGCAGACACTGGAATTCGCGACGGGTGCAACTGCACCCGTCGCACCTTCCCACTCCGCCGGCTCCATTCGGAGCCGGCTTCCTCGTGGGAAGGGGTTTCCCGCTGGGCTGGCGGGCGGCCTGCTGGCGGTCGCCCGCCAGCCCAGCGGGAAAGCCAGAATGGCCTCCGCGGTCTTTCGACCGCGGAGCCGCCATATGGCGGTTCCCTCCAGGCGGGCGGCTCCCGCCGCCCGCCGGGGTCTGAATGACCCCCATAGTCACAAACAGGCCAAAAGTGGGGGTAACAATGCTAGATGGAGGCTACCTTCCTACACAGGTCCAGTATGCTGGCCAGGGGAAAACAGAGCTATCACACACAAGGGAGAATGTTCAGGAGAAGGTCACTTCCTGGCAGTGGTCGTGGTCTTGGCATCATGTCTGGCTGAATGTACAGTTGGACATCCTCGCTTGCTTGGGGGTTCCTCAGCTACAGGGGTCGGGGTGCTGGTGTCCTGCAGGTCCTATGGTGGGTCTTCCATACCACTGGCTGCTGCTGATGTGGAGGGCTCTGATGGGATGTGGAGAGTGGAAGGGGCCTGCTGGTGAGTGGTGGACTCATGCAGGATGGTGGTCAGGTCCTTCAGCACCCCTGCTATGGAGGCCATGGTGACATGTAGGCCTGCCACTGTTGCATGGCCTCCTGATGGTATTCCCCCTGCAGCCTCCGAGTCTCCTGCACGGTAGCGAGGATCTTGGCCACTGTGTCCTGGGTCTGCTGATATACACCCAAGACTTGGTTGAAGGCCTCCTGGGCAGTCAGTTGGTGTGACTGCCCCAAGCCTTGGACTACGGTTCCCCTCCCACTACCTTTAGCCCCCTGTGCCTGTGCCCCTGGCACAGTGTGCCCACTCCCAGTAGCAGCAGGGCCTTCATTGTCTGGGGTGTGCGCTCTTGACTCTGGCCCCTGTACTATAGGCCACACCTCTGATTGTGAGGTCCCTGGGAAACAGGTGTGGGGTTCAGGGTCTCGCTGTGGTGTTGTTGCCACATGGGTGGGGGCCTCTGGTGTGTCCAGGGTGGGTCTGCTGTTGGTGGACTGTCCAGTGGTCCCAGATGGCCCAGGTAAGTCGACCCCATCCAGACATCCAGTGGGGCCTTCATCCTGGGGAGAGCTGTCTGAGCCTGGCATTCTTTGCACGGTGGCAGTGGCACGGGTACCTGTGGATGGAAACGGTAGATATTAGTTGTGTCACTGTGGTTGCTATGTCCCTGTTGTGATGCATGCAGTGGCTTGACTTGCTTCCGAGTGATGGCAATGACAGCTGCTGCACTGCAGACATTGATTTGCTGTAGGGGTTTGTGGCATGATTTCCATGTTACATGGGGGTTGTGGATGGAGTTTGGCATTGCTGTCATTGCCATGTGTTGGGACAAAGTTGTGGCAGCCAGGAGGTGTGGGTAGTGGTATGGTTGTTGTAGGAGGCTGGCCTGGTTTGTATTGGGTACCTAAGGTACTTGCACCTTATACCAGGTCCAGCTATCAATTATTAGTGAAATGTAGGCAGTGTTCTAGCAGCTTAGGCTGTCTAGCGGTAGCTGTAGCAGAGCATCTTTGGCTGAACTGGGAGACATGCAAAACTCCTGCAACACCACTATAGTTACACAGTACTTATACCCAATAAAAGATAATACTCAGTGTTACCAAAAATAAAGGTACTTTATTTTAGTGGTACAAGGCCAAAAATATCTTAGAGGCAATATTCCTTCTGGAGGTAAGTATTACACACAATATACACTAGTAACCAAAATCGGGTAGGTACAATCATAGAATAGTGTAAATAGTAGAAAATACAATAGATTGTCATAGGCCTAGGGGCAACACAAACCATATACTAAAATAGTGGAATGTGAATAATGAATTCTCCCTTAGGAAAGTGTAGTGTGTAGAGGGGTGCTGGGAGTGTAAGAAAACACCAAAAGTAAGTAAAGTACCCCACCAAAGAGCCCAGGAAAGCAGGAGTAAAGTACAGCAAGTTTCCTCAGGGCACACTACAAGTCATTATAAGAGATTTGCCAGAACCAAGCAAGACTGCAAGCAACAAACAATGGATTCCTGGACCTGAAGACCTGTGGAAAGAGGAGACCAAGTCCAGAAGTCAAAGAAGAGTCCAGGAAGGACAGGAGCCCCTGCCAACCTAGAAGTGCAAAAAAGGATTCTCCGGTCAAAGTACAGAAGAACATGTCTGCAGGTTCCAGCTTGGTGCAGGAGATGTCCTACGTTCAGTTGTTGGATGCAGGCTGTTTGCGTCACTGGATTCCGTCAACAAGCCTTGGTTCAAGCAATTATGTGATTTGCATCAAAAAGGAGCTGCCTCCAGAGAACAACTCAGGGAGCTGTGCGTTGCAGGATGGAGTGCTGGGGACCTGGACTAAGCTGTGCACAAAAGATTTTTGGAAGCACAGAAGCCTAAGCAGCTGCAGAAGACGCAGTGCACAGGGGTATTGTCGCAGCACAGGGAGGCAATCTCTTACCTCCACCAAATTTGGACAGCTGGAACTGTGGACAGTCTGGGTCACTTTGGTCCACCACCTGTGTTCCAGGGAGCATGCTCGTCATCAGGAGAGGAATCCCAGAGTACCAGTTGTCATTGCAGAAAGCTGCCTGCAGAATCAGGGAAGTGACTCTGTCACTCTATGGGAGAGTCCTTCATTTCTTCTGGTGCAGGGTGAAGACAGGCAGTCCTCAGAGCGTGCAAAACCTTGGAAACTGTTGCAAAAGCTGGCTGGAGCTGAGGTTGCAGGTCACAAGAGTTGTCCTGGATACTTTGTTGCAGTTACAGTGGTTCCTGGAGCAGTCTGCAGTTGATCGGACGGTCAGAAGCTGAAGCAGAGGATGGCAAGAAGTCCTGGAGGAATCTTGCAAACCGAATCTGAGGAAACACCCAGAGAAGAGACCCTAAATAGCCCTGAAAGGGGGATTGGATACCTACCCAGGTATGCACTTATCAGGAGGGGTCGCTGACGTCACCTGCTGGTACTGGCCACTCAGAGGTCTCCATAGGGTCCCCACACCTTGGAATCCAAAATGGCTAACGCCAGGCACACTCTGGAGGAGCTCTGGGCACCACCCCTGGGGTGGTGATGGACAGGGGAGTGGTTACTCTCCTTTCCTTTGTCCAGTTTCATGCCAGAGCAGGGACTGGGGGTCCCTGAACTGGTGTAGACTGGCTTATGCAAGGAGGGTGCCATCTGTGCCCTTCAAAGCATTTCCAGAGGCTCTCAGAGGCTACCTCTCCCAAGACTGTAACACCTATTTCCCAAGGGAGAGGGTGTACCACCCTCCTCCCAAAGGAAATGCATTGTTCTGCCTTCCTGGGATTGAGCTGCTCAGTCCCCAGGAGAGCAGAAACCTGTCTGTGAAGTGGCAACAGCTGGGGCTGCAGTGGAAACCTCAGATAGCTGGTTTTGCAGTACTGAGTGTCCATGGTGGAGCCCCCAGGGTGCATGGGATTGCCACTGTAGGAGGCTGGACTGGCTTGTAGTGAGTACCAAGGGGTACTTGCACCTTGCACCAGGCCCAGCTATCCCTTATTAGTGTATAGGGTGTCTAGCAGCTTAGGCTGATAGATAATGGTAGCTTAGCAGAGCAGCTTAGGCTGAACTAGGAGACGTGTGAAGCTACTACAGTACCACTTAGTGTCATATGCACAATATCATAAGAAAACGCAATACACAGTTATACTAAAAATAAAGGTACTTTATTTTTATGACAATATGCCAAAGTATCTTAGAGTGTACCCTCAGTGAGAGGATAGGAAATATACACAAGGTATATATACATAATAGCAAAAATATGCAGTATAGTCTTAGAAAACAGTGCAAACAATGTATAGTTACAATAGGATGCAATGGGGAAACATAGGGATAGGGGCAACACAAACCATATACTCCAAAAGTGGAATGCGAACCACGAATGGACCCCAAACCTATGTGACCTTGTAGAGGGTCGCTGGGACTATCAGAAAATAGTGAGAGTTAGAAAAATAACCCTCCCCAGGACCCTGAAAAGTGAGTGCAAAGTGCACTAAAGTTCCCCTAAGGACAAAGAAGTCGTGTTAGAGGAATAATGCAGGAAAGACACAAACCAACAATGCAACAACTGTGGATTTCCAATCTAGGGTACCTGTGGAACAAGGGGACCAAGTCCAAAAGTCACAAGCAAGTCGGAGATGGGCATATGCCCAGGAAATGCCAGCTGTGGATGCAAAGAAGCTTCTACTGGACAGAAGAAGCTGAGGTTTCTGCAGGAACGAAAAGGGCTAGAGACTTTCCCTTTGGTGGACGGATCCCTCTCGCCGTGGAGAGTTGTGCAGAAGTATTTTCCCGCCGAAAGAATGCCAACAAGCCTTGCTAGCTGCAAATCGTGCGGTTAGCGTTTTTGGACGCTGCTGTGGCCCTGGAGGGACCAGGAGGTCGCAAATTGGACCAGGAGAGAGAGGGGACGTCGAGCAAGACAAGGAGCCCTCTCAGCAGCAGGTAGCACCCAAAGAAGTGCCAGAAACAGGCACTACGAGGATGCGTGAAACGGTGCTCACCCGAAGTTACACAAAGGAGTCCCACGTCGCCGGAGACCAACTTAGAAAGTCGTGCAATGCAGGTTAGAGTGCCGTGGACCCAGGCTTGGCTGTGCACAAAGGATTTCCACCGGAAGTGCACAGGGGCCGGAGTAGCTGCAAAAGTCGCAGTTCCCAGCAATTCAGCCCAGCGAGGTGAGGCAAGGACTTACCTCCACCAAACTTGGACTGAAGAGTCACTGGACTGTGGGGGTCACTTGGAAAGAGTCGCTGGATTCGAGGGACCTCGCTCGTCGTGCTGAGAGGAGACCCAAGGGACTGGTAATGCAGCTTTTTGGTGCCTGCGGTTGCAGGGGGAAGATTCCGTCGACCCACGGGAGATTTCTTCGGAGCTTCTGGTGCAGAGAGGAGGCAGACTACCCCCACAGCATGCACAAGCAGGAAAACAGTCGAGAAGGCGGCAGGATCAGCGTTACAGAGTTGCAGTAGTCGTCTTTGCTACTGTGTTACAGGTTTGCAGGCTTCCAGCGCGGTCAGCAGTCGATTCCTTGGCAGAAGGTGAAGAGAGAGATGCAGAGGAACTCGGATGAGCTCTTGCATTCGTTATCTAAAGTTTCCCCAGAGACAGAGACCCTAAATAGCCAGAAAAGAGGGTTTGGCTACCTAGGAGAGAGGATAGGCTACTAACACCTGAAGGAGCCTATCAGAAGGAGTCTCTGACGTCACATGGTGGCACTGGCCACTCAGAGCAGTCCAGTGTGCCAGCAGCACCTCTGTTTCCAATATGGCAGAGGTCTGGAGCACACTGGAGGAGCTCTGGACACCTCCCAGGGGAGGTGCAGGTCAGGGGAGTGGTCACTCCCCTTTCCTTTGTCCAGTTTCGCGCCAGAGCAGGGCTAAGGGGTCCCCTGAACCGGTGTAGACTGGCTTATGCAGAATTGGGCACATCTGTGCCCAACAAAGCATTTCCAGAGGCTGGGGGAGGCTACTCCTCCCCTGCCTTCACACCATTTTCCAAAGGAAGAGGGTGTCACACCCTCTCTCAGAGGAAGTTCTTTGTTCTGCCATCCTGGGCCAGGCCTGGCTGGACCCCAGGAGAGCAGATGCCTGTCTGAGGGGTTGGCAGCAGCTGCAGTGAAACCCCAGGAAAGGCAGTTTGGCAGTACCAGGGTCTGGGCTACAGACCACTGGGATCATGGAATTGTGCCAACAATGCCAGGATGGCATAGAGGGGGCAATTCCATGATCTTAGACATGTTACATGGCCATATTCGGAGTTACCATTGTGAAGCTACATATAGGTAGTGACCTATATGTAGTACACGCGTGTAATGGTGTCCCCGCACTCACAAAGTTCAGGGAATTGGCTCTGAACAATGTGGGGGCACCTTGGCTAGTGCCAGGGTGCCCTCACACTAAGTAACTTTGCACCTAACCTTTACCAGGTAAAGGTTAGACATATAGGTGACTTATAAGTTACTTAAGTGCAGTGTAAAATGGCTGTGAAATAACGTGGACGTTATTTCACTCAGGCTGCAGTGGCAGGCCTGTGTAAGAATTGTCAGAGCTCCCTATGGGTGGCAAAAGAAATGCTGCAGCCCATAGGGATCTCCTGGAACCCCAATACCCTGGGTACCTCAGTACCATGTACTAGGGAATTATAAGGGTGTTCCAGTAAGCCAATGTAAATTGGTAAAAATGGTCACTAGCCTGTTAGTGACAATTTGGAAAGAAATGAGAGAGCATAACCACTGAGGTTCTGATTAGCAGAGCCTCAGTGAGACAGTTAGTCACTACACAGGTAACACATTCAGGCACACTTATGAGCACTGGGGCCCTGGGTTACCAGGGTCCCAGTGACACATACAACTAAAACAACATATATACAGTGAAAAATGGGGGTAACATGCCAGGCAAGATGGTACTTTCCTACAGCCACCCATACCAGATTGGATTTGGGGACAATTCCATGATCTTAGACACCTCACATAGCCATATTCGGAGTTAACATTGTGAAGCAACATATATGTATTGACATATATGTAGTACACGCTTATAATAGTGGTCCTGAACAACGTGGGGGCACCTTTGCTAGTGCAAGGGTGCCCTCACACACAGTAACCTTGCACCTAGCCTTCAGTATATGAAAGTTAGACATATAGGTGACTTATAAGTTACCTTAGTGCAGTGAAAACGACTGTGAAATAGTGTGTGCAATTTTAAACTCAGGCTCCAGTGGCAGTCCTGATGAAAGGTTTGTATGAGCTCCTTGTGGGTGGCAAAAGAAATGCTGTAACCCATAATGATCTCCGGGAACCACAATGCCCTGGGTACTTAGATACCATATACTAGGGACATATAAGGGGGAGTCCAGTGTGCAATAAGAATTGGAATATGGAGTCACTAAAGTGTAGTGACAAATTTGGTAAGTAGAGAGAGCATAAGCACTGGAATTCTGGTTGGCAGAACTCCAGTGACACACTTTAGCATGCTGACAACACACATAGGCCACAAACTATGAGCACTGGGGTCCTGGCTAGCAGGATCCCAGGGAGACAGGCAAAACACACTGACAAATAGAGTTTTAACTATGAGCATTGGGGTCCTGGCTAGCAGGATCCCAGTGAGACAGGAAAAACACACTGTTAAACACTTATAAACAGGCCAAAATGGGGGTAATCATTCTAGAAAGAGGCTACTTTCTCACAGATGTCCATACAGATGTTCCAATGTGCAGTAGATCTCTGGTGTGTTGCTGTGTGGGTTGTGCTTGATTGTTCGAGCTGTGGTTCTTCACATTGTGGTTGTCATTTGTGCATTATGAGGGAGTGAGTAGGGATGGTAGGAGTGGGGTAGTGTGGCATGCAGAGGATGGGGCATGGGATGTTTGGGACAGATGCAGTGGCGTGGGTTGTAGTAGGTTGGAGAGTGGTGGGTGATGGGAAGGAATGCTGGGCAGGGGTGATTGGTGCTTGGGGGATATTGTTGACTTACCGGAGTCAAGCCCTCCGCTGATTCCAGTCAGGCCCTCAGGTTGCATGAGGTCCAGGACCTTCTCATCCCAGGTTGTCAACTCAAGGGGGCCCACCACCAGTCATGTTGATTGCTACCTGGTGCCTGGGCGCCATGGAATGGACCTTCCCCCTGAGGTCGTTCCACCTCTTCCTGATGTCCTCCCTTGTGCGTGGGTAGGTGCCGACTGCATTGACCCTGTCGACAATCCTCTGCCATAACTCCGTTTTCTTGGCCATTGATGTTTGCTGTACCTGAGCTGTGGGTCTACTCTGATGATCTTGTCACCATGACCCACAACTCATTTTCGCTGAACCGTGGGTGCTTATGGCGTGACATGTTGTGGAGTGGGTATGTGGTGTGCGTTTTGGGTACAGTGCGGGTGTGTAGTGATGTGGGGATGCTGGTGAGCTGTGGTGATAATTTGTACAATGTGTGCTGGATGATTGTTTTTGTTGTGTTTTGAGTGTGCTTCGTGTCGAGTGTGTCTGCTCATAGTTGTCGCTAGGGATTGTGGGTGTGTGTGTTGGGGTGTTATATGGTAGCGTGTGCAGGTGTGCATGGTGTGTGTATGCGTTTGAGGTGTGGGATATTCAAAGTGGACAATATGGTGTTGGCTACTTTCAGAGGTGCCTTTTTGTACCGCCGCGGTGCGAACTGCCAACAGTTTACCGCCGTGCATGTACCACTGTGCTGGAGGTTGCCTCTAAATATGATGGTCGAAATGGTGACAGCGTGGCGGGGCCTGCGGTTGCACAGTCACTCTTTTGCTATGGAATGTCCTGGCGGTGTTGGTTTTGTCTCTGTTTTTGAGCGTTTTGTGTTTTGTGACTTGTAATCCGGCGGTCGCTATACCGCCACCACTACGATACGGTGGTGCCATTTTGCACGGCGGTTTTGCCCGAAGACCGCCAAACTCCTAATGAGAGCCTTTCTGTCAAAGTAATAACCACAAGTGGAATGTTTGGCACTGATGTGAAATGTTCTTTTATTTTGTTTTGTGTTATGGAAATAGCTGTCTTGAGAAAAACAGAAGTGTTCTCTGGTGATGATCTATATGGTTGAATTCTGAAAAATGCAGCTTTCAGTTTTTAAGACAATCAATTATAGTCAAACTTAAAATAAATATCACCATCTTCCTGACTGAGTATTATGCTCTTTGCTCCATTTCTTAATGCAAGACTTGGCGTCAAAGTCGAAAATTGTATTGCATCATTCACTGAAATTCAGCAATGCTGAATGTCAAACAACATATACCTTACAAATTAAAAAGTTATAGTTATAACTTAAAGTTATGATTTGTGCCCCACCTAAGACTTTCTATGTTTCGCGTACCTCTGTACGATGTGTTGTAACCTCACTCTGTATTTGAGATGGTATGAGTGTTATTTTGAATGCTTTATTATGCTACAAGTGACATAATATGAGAGGGTATAAGCAATACATGGTGATGGTGCAAGTTATAGGTCATTTACTCCTCCTAGCAAGTTTACAACACTTTCTACTGAGGTGCATTAGTTACTGAAAGTTGTGGGTGGGTCAGAATGTATAACTTTATAGTTATAACTTTGTAATTTGTAAGATTTGTGCAGTTTATATTGTTTTCTATAGAAATAATACATTAGGTTTTCCTAACTATAATGTATCATTAACCTTTGTTTTTTGACATATTTAATTGCCATTACATATCAATCAAAATATCAATAAGCAAATGAGTAAAACTGTCTTGAAACATTGACTACAAATAGAAGCCAGCAATGTTACATTTTCAACCAGGTAGCAACGCACTACAACAAAAGTTCCTAATGTGCTCTCACTTTAGTAAAGCCTAAGTTCAAAATAAATGCCCACTGCTTAGTTAAAGCCATGTTCCTAAATAAAATTAGGACAGACATTGAAATTATTCATACAACTATGTAATTTAAAGATCATTTATATGTCATGAGGTAAATAGGTGTTAGCAGTAAGTTAACACAAATATTTGTTCTGAGATGCAGTATTAAAGACGACTATGCAGTCCAGCTTCTAAACAATGTAATTGTTGTTCAGACACTAAACACCACACCGATAGCATGGGTGAACAACCAATCAATTTTGGTTTTACATCGCAAACCTTTTATAGTTTAAAACACTATCAATCATTGTATTGTAGCTGGACAGCTTGGCATGAACCATAAATATGTGTTAGTGCTGGGAAGCTAACTTTCATTTAGATGGGAGTCTGACATTGATTGATGGCTAATGCTGGCGTAAGTGCACAAAACTGGCAATCAGAAGAAGGTAACATTAGAGGATTAGGACTTCAGGTATCTGAGCCATAGACCAACATAGTACCCATGCAAGTCGGTGGTTGGTCCCTCTGGAGTGCCTGAGCATTGGATATGGAACTACTTTAAAACTTTAGATTGCAAAAATGCAGAAAATGTCATTTGTAGGGAATGAGGTGATGTGTTGTAGGAGGCTGGCCTGGTTTGTAGTGGGTACCTTGGGTACTTACACCTTATACCAGGTCCAGTTATCCCTTATCAGTGAAATGTAGTAGTGTTCTAGCAGCTTAGGCTGATAGAGGTAGCTATAGCAGAGCGGCTTATGCTGAACTAGGAGACAGCAAAGCTCATGCAACACCACTTATAGTTACACAGTACTTATACACAAGTATAGTCAATACTCAGTGTTACCAAAAATAAAGGTAGTTTATTTGGGTGACACAGTACCAAAAATATCTTAGAGGCAATACTCCTTCTGGAGGTAAATATTATACACAATATATACACTAGACACCAAAAGAGGGCAAGTAATTAGACATAGGATAGTGCAAACAATAGGAAATGCTATTGAATGCAATAGGAGAAAATAGGTCTAGGGGCAACACAAACCATATACTAAGAAAGTGGAATGTGAATCACAAATTCCCCCCTAGACAAGCGTAGTGTGTGCAGAAGTGGAAGAGTAAGAATACAGTAAAGGTACATACATTACCTGACCCCAGAGCCCAGAAAAGCAGCAGTAAAGTACTGCAAGTTTCCTTAGGACACACTACACCGCATGATTGGAATTTTTGCAAGAACCAACCAAGTCTGCAAACCACTAGAGTGGTGATGGACAGGGGAGTAGTCCCTCCCCTTTTCTTTGTCCAATTTCATGCCAGAGCAGGGACAAGGGGTCCCTGAACCAGTTTAGACTGGCTTATGCAAGGAGGGCATCATCTGTACCCTTCAAAGCATTTCCAGAGGCTGGGGGAGGCTAACCCTCCTCAGTCTGTAACACCTATTTCCAAAGGGAGAGGGTGTAACACCCTGCTCCCAAAGGAAATGCTCTGTTCTGCCTTCCTGAGACTGAGCTGCTCAGACCTCATGAGGGCAGAACCCTGTCTGTGAGGTGGCAGAAGCTGTAGCTGCAGTGCATGCATCAGAGAGCTGGTTTGGCAGTACTGGGGGTCCATAGTGGAGTCCCCAGGATGCATGGAATTGGCTCCCAAATACCAGATTTGGCATGGGGGGACAATTTCATTATATTAGACACCTTACATGGTCATATTCTGAGTTACCATTGTGAAGCTACATATAGGTATTGACCTATATGTAGTGCACATATGTAATGGCTCCTCACACTCACAAAGTCCTGGGAAATGGCCCTGGACTATGTGGGAGCAAGGGCACCCTCACACTAAGTAACTTTGCACCTAACCTTCAGCAAGTGAAGGTTAGACACATAGATGACTTATAAATTACTTAAGTGCAGTGAAAATGGCTGTGAAATAGTTTGTGCACTATTTCACGCAGGCTGCAATGGCAGGCCTGTGGAAGGGTTTGTCTGAGCTCCTTATGGATGGCCAAAGAAATGCTGCAGCCCATAAGGATTTCCTGGAACCCCAATTCCCTGGGTACCTAGGTACCATATACTAGGGACTTATAAAGCGGGTACAGTGTGCCAATTGAAATTGGTAAATGAAGTCACTAGCTTACAGTGACACATTTAAAAGTAGAGAGAGCGTAAGCACTGAGGTTCTGGTTAGCAGAGCCACATTGACAGTCAAACACTATACACACCACACACATTAGGCCATAAACTATGAGCACTCGGGTCCTGACCAGCAGGATCCCAGTAGTGATATGTAGATTAAAGAAAGATCTGAGTCACTTCATACACAATGTGTGCTGGATCAAAACCTAGGCTGTAGATGTCTTGTAAATGGATAGATTTACTTCAGTGGCACAATCCTCAGAGACAGGAGCTTCCAGCACAGTAGCCGTACTAAAAATGTGCAAAAGTATAGGCATTCTTGTTCTCTTTATTATGACAACTGTGGCAGGTAACTTTATATAATGGCCATAGTCATGAGAAATACCATTTTGTCACTCACAAACATCATCTAGATTGTCTGTAAGCAGTAACAAGGTGGAATTTACCTTATGTTTTCACTTTTGTATTGTCTATATCTCATCTCTTTGCATATTGGGCTAGAAAATGGTTTAAAAGTAGATGAGAAATTATTTTCATGTAATTATTTGCTCTGGCATTAGCCAAAACATTTTCTTTTTTTAAAAAAATCCTTAAAAAAATACATAGATATAGAGGCTGTCTGTAAGACCTCTTCATTCATTGGTCTGTTGTGGTGGCATTCACATTCTGCTGCCTGCCTGCCCACTGCAGCCTATAACCTGGGGTAAGGGATTAAGGCCCTCATTCCAAACCTGGTGGTTGGTACAAAAGTGGCGGTAATACCACCAACAGGCTAGCGGTAATTACCGCCAAAATTATGACCATGGCGGAAAGATCTCAGATAGACAGCCACTTTACCACACCGACCGCCAGGGAGGAAACAACAGGCGGAAGTCAATGTTCTGCCCACCGTATTAAGACATGCCAATCGCCACCTTTCCAGGGCGGTACTACCGACATCAAAAACCTGGTGGAAACAGCTCAGAAGTGGAAGGAATCACCATTGGAGACACAGGGGACAACCACACCACCATGAGCCTGAGCTGCATGTCTTCCCTATGCTCTTCTACGTGCTGCTCCACCTCGAACACCAACAACGACGAAGACAACGACTGTGAGTACAGCCACCTAACACACAAGGGAGGGGGTGGAAAAAGAGAGTGACACACACGCACAACACACGCACACACCCCCAACACCATACACACAACCAGATATACAAGAAAACAAGTTAACCCCCCTAAATCGGCTAAATAATCCAAGGGCAAAATTAATGTACTAAAGTGAGTGTAATAAGATCAACACAGTATAAAAATAACGTAGCCAATTTTACAGATATTTACAATTCTATAGTTCAAGGGACACTGCCCAGTCCTCATTTTGCGTGGCCCACACGACCACAGGCCAAAGTCCAAGGCCCCACTTGTCATCTGCATCAACACGGAGAGAACACTGCAGGGGCATCAGTTGGTAAATAGGCAGGCACTTCAGGGGGACGGGGATGGGGGACACCTGAGCCGGGAGATGGAACAACACCACTGGTTCTGGGGGGGCAACATGTCCTGTGCTTCGTCCTGGGGAGTGCAAGGCGGCCACAGACTCTCAAGTGGGTGACTTGCCCACATGCTCTGGAGGGGGCAACATGCCCTGTGCTTGGTCCTGGGGAGTGCAAGGCCACAGTCTCTCAAGTGGGTGACTTGCCCACATGCTCTGGAGGGGGCAACATGCCCTGTGCTTGGTCCTGGGGAGTGCAAGGCCACAGTCTCTCAAGTGGGTGACTTGCCCACTGGTTCTGGAAGGGGGCATCGTGCCCTGTGCTCTTGATCCTGAGGAGGCTAGGGTTGGTAAGTGTCTTACCCAATGGTTCTGGAGGGGGCATCGTGCCCAGTGCTCTTGATCCTGGTGAGGCTGGGGTTGATGGGTGTCTTACCCACTGGTTCTGGAGTGAGCATCGTGCAATGTGCTCTTGATCCTGGGGAGGCTGGGGTTGGTTGGTGTCTTACCCACTGGTTCTGGAGGAGGCATCGTGCCCTGTGCTCTTGATCCTGGAGAGTACAAGGTCACAGTCTCTCAGGTGGGTGTCATCCCCACTAGCTTTGCAGGGGGCAGCACGCACAGCAGCCCATGGAGGCAGGATTACATACCGTCCGCCGGCGGTGACCGCTGCTCACTGGAGGTGGCGGTGGTGGTGCTTCTGGTGGGGGGAGGCTCCAGCCCATCCCCTGCAGCCTCGGATTGCTGCCCATTGGGGGGGTGGTAGTGCTGCTGCTGGAGGGGGGAAGCTCCAGCCCATCTCCTGCAGCCTATGATGGCTGCCCACTGGTGGTGCTGGTGCTGCTGCTGGTGGTGGGGGGAAGCTCCAGCCCACCCCCTGCAGCCATGGCTGCCCACTGGTGGTGGTGGTGCTGCTGCTGCTGGTGGGGGGAAGCTCCAGCACACCCCGTGCAGCCTCGGATGGCTGTACTGGTGGTGGTGCTGCGGGTGGTGGGGGGGAAGCTCCAGCCCATCCCCCGTAGCCTCGGATGGCTGCACAACCATGGTTGGTGGTGGGGGCTCCATCACAGTTCCTGCCCCAGGCCCCTTTCCCTTCCTGCCTGCTGCTGCTGGTTCCTTGGTATTCCTGCCAGCAGCTGGGGTAGGTTCCTTGGTCTTCCTGGGAGCAGCCAGGGAAGGCTCCTTGGTCTTCCTGGCAGAGGCTGTGGCAGGCTCCTTGCTCTTCCTGGCAGCAGCTGGGGCAGGCTCCTTACCCTTGAGGCTGCCTGGTGCTGCTCCTTCACCCTCAGGACATGTGCCCTGGATCCTTTCCCACCACAAGTGGGTGTGGTGACTGCTGGGCCAGTCACAGTGGGAGAGGACACAGGGGATGTGTGAATGGCTGTTGTGGAGGTGTCTGCGAGTGAGGTGTGTGTTCTGCTAGGTGTGGTGGTGATGCTGGTAGGTAGTGGATGAGGATGTAGTGCACGCAGGTGTGAGTGTAGACGGAACTTGGAGGGAGGTGGAGGAGGAGGGGGCTGCAGTGGAAACTGTGGATGTTGGTAAGTCTGCATCTGGATGGTATTTGTGTGAGTGCCTGTAGGATGATGTGTGGGCTTGTGTCTGCTGTAATGCCCTCAAGTGCTCATCCAGCTCTGGATAGGCCACCGCCAGTATGAGGGCCATCAAGGGGGGTCAGGGTTCAACGGGCACCCCTTCCTCATTGGGAGGACATCCCCAGCTGGGCCTTTGCTGTTTTCCGTGCACAGCGTCTTAGGTCCTCCCACCATTTCCAACAGTGGGTGCTCCGCCTGCCATAGACCCCAAGGGTCTGCACTTCCTTGGCAATGGCACACCATATCTACTTCTTTTGTTGGGCGCTGACCTCCAGAGGGAATACTCACAGGAAAATAGTATTAGTCAAACAGCCCTACCTGCTACATGTGTGGCCGACCATACCCCTTCACATCACCACGCTGGCCCAGGGGACATCCACCCACCCCCTTACACAAGGCCTTCACACCCCACTCCATGCATTCATGTCACATGCATTGTGCCCACAGTGTACCCACCTGTTGGTCTGGAGGCCCATACAGCAGTCCATACTGGGGTAGGACCCCATCAACCAGTCTCTCCAACTCCGCCAAAGTGAAGGCAGGGGCCCTTTCCCCAGCCACAAAGGACCATGGTAGGTTCCAGACACAGGTCACAGCAGCACATGCAGTGTAAGTCCTCTCCTGTTGAAGATCAGGTAGCAAGTGAGGAATCAGATAGAAAATGGCGGTGACGTCCACAGCGGTGCATACCGTCACCGCCGGCGTCCATCACCATGGGCCACTGTACCCCATAGGGCTCAATTATAAAAAATGAGGAGTTGCACAGCGGTCCCCGACCGCCTCCTGCAACGGCTCACAGCATCAGCGGAATTGCCGCACTTCCACCTGTCCCTCCACACAGGACAGGCAGACGCCATTTTTGGGGGGGGCAGGCCCTGGATAATTACTACGTCACTGTTTAATTTTGGACATACAGGACAATTCTCACTGACCCATTACAATTTGACAGCATGCATCGTACTGCTGTAGCCCCATTGTTCAGTTTGTGACTGGCTCCTCACTCTTTTGTCCCTTAGATTACTACCGCTGCGGATGAATAGGAGATGGAGACGTACCCCCGTCTACAGGCCCCTAGTGGATTTGGCAACAATGGAGGACAGGCACATCATCCTCGCCTATAGACTTAACAGGGCCACAATCACAGAGCTGTGTGCCCAATTGGAGCCTGACCTGATATCTGCTATGCGTCACCCCACTGAGATCCCCCCTCTTGTGCAAGTTCTATCAGTTCACCATTTCCGGGCAACTGGTTCTTTCCAAGTGACAGTGGGCTTGGCAGCAGGAATGTCACAGCCAATGTTCTCAATTGTGCTGACCAGAGTGTTGTCTGCCCTGATTAAACACATGTGAAGCTACATTGTATTTCCCCAGGTGGAAGATTTGGCCACAGTGAAGGCTGACTTCTATGCAATGGGACATAGCCCAAACATAATTGGTGCGATTGATGGAACACATATTGAATTTGTCCCCCCCATCAAAATGCACAGGTGTATAGAAATCACAAGAGCTTTCATTCAATGAATGTCCAGATGGTGTGCTTGGCGGACCAGTACAGCTCCCATGACAATTCTAAGTATCCTGGGTCGGTCCATGATGCCTTTGTACTGAGGAATAGCAGCATCCCAAATGTGATGGCCCAACTACTGAGGCACATGGTGTGGCTAATAGGTGAACCCTGGTTACCACCCAGTAGATGTTGGGGTATGGGTATGGTGTGGGTCATATGGGATAGTGTGTGGCTAAATGTTGCATCTAAACATTTGCAGGTGACTCTGGTTACCCCAACCTATCATGGCTACTGACCCCTGTGAGGAATGCCAGGACAAGGGCAGAATAACGTTATAATGAGGCACATGGGCAAACCAGAAGGATCATTGAGAGAGCTTTTGGCCTCCTGAAGGCCAGGTTTTGGTGCCTCCATCTGACAGGTAGATCCCTGTGCTACTCGCCCAATAAGGTCTGCCAGATAATAGTGGCATGCTGCATGTTGAACAACCTTGCCTTGATACGCCATGTACCTTTTCTGCTGGAGGAGGAGGCTGGAGATGCCCTTTGGCAGCAGTGGACCCTGTGGACAGAGGGGATGAGAAAGCAGAGGATGAGGACAACAGAACAGCAGTGACCAGACAGTACTTTAAATGACACACAGTGTTACTTCACAGTTAATTGTCATTATTTTGAAATTGGTTGGCACTGGCACACTGTTATTTCCCACTTTTATGCCCACTTACTGTACCCTTTGTCAATTCATTTTACAGATGTTGGTGCCTCAGAGTACTCCTAGTGTGATCACTGCAGCCAACAACAGGTCTTCCATATGTGCTCATTTACTGTACATTTGATTTGCAATGTTTGTACATGGTTAAACGTATACATACTTAAATAATGGTTAAACGTATACATACTTCTACTTGTTACAAGGGTGTTTATTTAAGTGCTAAGACATTGACGGGCACGTGCAATGGGATGGGGTGATGATGGAAGAAATTCCAGGGTAGTGTTACAGTCTGTAGCACAGGTGCATTATCCATGGGGACATAGGAAGGGGAGCAATGGCAGTTCAAGGTCGACAGGGTGACAGAGTGGGACACAAGGGTGGCAATCAGGAGAGTCTAATTTCCTGGCGGGAGTCTTGGCAATAGTTGCTGGCTTCTGCCTGAATCACAAGAAACGTTTGCGGGGTGGTTTTCCTTTGCAGGCGGAGAGGTGCTGGTGGCCTGTTGGTTCTCTGGGGGGGGGGGCTCCTGTCCACTAGCAGCAGCAGAGGTGGAAGGCAGTTCAGATGTCTGGCTAGTGGCAGGGGCCCGCTGTTGTGAGACTGCCTCCCTCATAATATTGGCCATCTCTCCAGTACCCCTGCTATGGAGAGCAGAGTGGTATTGATGTCCTGCAAGTCCTTCCTGATCCCCTGGTACTGTCCCTCCTGCAGCCTCCTGTTCTCCTGTACATTGTTCAGGATCTGGCCCATCATGTCCTGGGAAAGTTGGTATGCTCCCAGGATCTCTGCAACTGCCTCCTGGAGAGTCGGTTCCCTGGGCCTGTCATCCCTCTGGCGCACAGCAGTCCTCCCAGTTTCCCTGCTGGCCTGTGCCTCTGTCCCCTGAACCGTGTGCCCACTGCCACTGACCCCAGGTCCCTTATTGTCTTGGGTATAAGGTGTGCCCTGGGGTCCCTGCAGAGGTGGACACACTGCTGATTGACGTGTCCTGGGGACAGAGGTGTGGGTATGCTGGGGGGGTCCTGTGGTGGTGTTTCCGGATGGGGGAGGCTCTGTGGTTGTCTGTGACTGGGCTTGGGCAACCAACTATCCAGAGGTCCCTGATGGGCCAGGTTAGACATCCAGATCCTGACAACCAGGGTTGCTGTCATCACTGTGGGCCTCTTCTGTGGGGGGACTGGATATTGCTGGTACCTCCACTCCAGTGACATTGGATGGGATACCTGTGGGGATGTAAATGATGTGTTATTGTTTCTGTGTCTGACATATTGTGCATCTGTGGGTTGCCCTCCTTGGTTGTATTTGCCCTGGCAACTTTCACTTGTGTAAGTTGGCATGTGGTGGGCTAGCTGATTCTCTCTAGTGTTCCTGCTTTAGTGATAGGTGCCCATGCAGGCCTGTGAGTGGTGTCCATGCATTATTGAGCATGCAGGGCTTGGCATTGGAATGAGTGAGATGTGATGGTGGGGTGTATGAGAAGTGGTGGAGTGGTGGGAGTGAGGGTGAGGGTGGGGGTATGGCATGCAGGTAGGGGGTAGTAGTAGTAGAGAGTTGGCTTTCCAGAGTCCAGTCCTCCTCCTACTCCAGTCAGGCCCTCAGGATGCATGATTGCAAAGACTTGCTCCTCCCGTGCTGTTAGTTTAGGGTGAGGAGGTGAGGGTCCACAGCCAGTCCTCTGTACAGTGAGCTGGTGTATTGCTGCAATGGAGCGTACCTTCCCCCGTAAGACATTCTTCCTGATGTCATCCCTGGTCCTTGGGTGCTGTCCCAGGGCGTTGGCCCTGTCCATGATTCTCTGCCATAGCTCCATCTTCCTGGCTATTGATATCTGCTGCACCTGTGCTCCAAATAGCTGTGGCTCTACCCTGATGATTTCCTCCAACATGACCCTTAGCTCCTCCTTTGAGAATCTGGGGTGTCTTTGTGGTGCCATGGGTGTTGTGTGAGTTGTGTAGGTGAGGGTGTGTAAGGTGATGTGTTGGGGTGTGTGATGTGGGATGCGTGGGTGGTATATAGTCATAGGTAGTGTGTGGCTCTGTTTTTGTCTGTGGTTGTGGCGTCTGTCTCTTGCCAATGGTTTGTAGTCGTAAAGGGTTGTGGGTAATGTGGGTGTGTGTTTTAAAGTAGTGTGGGTGTGTGGGTGTGGTGTGTGCATGGGTGTCAGGTGTGTGTTGTTTGAATTGTCCAATGTGGTGTTGTTTTGTTTGTGTGTGTGTATTTTGAGTGTGGCGGTATGTACCGCCAATGGTTTACTGCCATTGAATGTCCGCCGTGGTGATTCATGGGTCATAATGTGGTGGGCGTTGTTCTGTTGGCGTAATGGTGTGGGTTTGGATACCGCCAGTTTATCACTAACCTTTGGTGTTGCGGATTTGTGTGTGTGGCTGAATAGTGACGGATTGGTGTGTGTGTCATAATATGGTGAACGGATATCCACGGCGGCAGAGGTATTTTGGTGGCAGTCAGCGTGGCAGTAAGTGGGATTTACCGCCAATGTCATAATGAGGGCCTAAGTCTTCTTTCTCCATCTGCTGCCTTCATTGTGACTCACAGCATTTTGCTCGTGCACAAAGGACGAATCCACCTAAAAAAGTGTCCCTCATTATCAGGGGTGGTTGGACAATGCATAGTTTATCTATTCAAAAACATTTTGCTCTGTGCCAACTTATTTATAAAACAAAATGTTTGCGAGGGGCCGACAGCAGCTTTCACCTTGCCACCAGACCACTCGCTGAAACTTGCAGCATCCCCATCCTATGCTGGCACTGCCATAGTGGCTATGCCAGTATGGAGTGGTCCTTGAGTTATTTTTTTTAACTTTTAAAAGAAAAATATAAATAATTAATACAATAATCAAGCTATAGAAATACAATGAATAGTTTGAATAAATAATACAATAAGAGTTCAGTTACATGAGAAAATTCTCTCTTAAGAAACACAATTGCATATTAATACCATTCATTTTAATCATATTTGAATTTGTAGTAATTGAATTTCCTAAATGCTCAGTTTGCATTTAGGAAATGCATGATACATGTGCACAAGTAATCGCAAATAGGCATTCCCTATTTGTGATTCCCTATTTAGGGAATTGCAATTTGCCTTTACCTATACAAAGTAGAAATTTTAGGGAATCGCTAAAAATTGAGATTTCCTAAAATTGCACTGCACTGCCTTTCATATATTGTGAAAGGCGATTTTGCATTCGCAAATGGTGGAATTTACTGAGTCGCACCGTTTGTGAATACAAAATCCTTTGATAAATCTGGCCCGTAGCAAATTGTTGAAATGCAACAGCTAATAAAAGATCTAAAATTAAAATATTTATTTAATTTTTTGATAATAAATATATTTGTACAAATAAAAGTAATTTGAGCATTGAATATAATAGTTTTTTGTTCTAAACTTTTACCCAGGATTGATATGTAAAAGGACACTTAAATAACATATGTTTAAGATCTAAGAACGGCCTATTAGAGGACCAACAAGACAGCGCAGTAGAATTAATGTTATGTAATGATAATGGAGTAATTAATTATCTATTATATACAAAGAATGAAGTTTGAATTACATTAGCTGCTCTTGAGGATTTCCGTATTTTAATCCAAACTTTATTTCATAAGGAAGTTGAAAAGGAAGAATCCAAATCTTTCTCCCACTGCATTTCAGTTGTAGATTTAGGTCTTTTTTCAGGAGGGGCAGTAATAACATGATAAATATGGAAAGCTGACGCAGAGTTTAATAAGACATTTTTAATTTGAGAGACTTGAATAGAAGATGTTTGCTGAGCTGGAAAATCTTGATGTGATCTATTTTCAATATTTATTAAAGCATCATATTTTCTAGCAAATGAGGATAGAAAAGAGAAAAGATGTTGAGCCTGTACAAAAGAAAGAGGAGTCCCATTGTTAAATAATTGGTGCACCCATTTTAACCCTTTTATATGCCATGTTTTCCAATAAATAGTTCTATTATTCAATATGATATATTTGTTATACAAAAATGATGAATTAAGAAATTGATCTTTACTCTCATTATAAGGAGCATAAATGGGCTGTAAAATTGTTCAGGAATTTTCAAAATAGGAAGAGAAATAAAAGCTGGTTTCTGTGTTAGATTTAAAACTTCTAGGAATGAAAAAGGATCAAAGGATGACCTTTCAACATCAATCCATAATGGTGATGTAATAGAATCATCCTCATTTAATAAAAAATAATCTTGTTTAAGGGAAAAGGCTGTATGATATGAGCGGAAATCTGAAAAATTAACCCCTCCTAGAAGTTTAGGTCTCATTAGTTTTAGAAGGGTCATTCAGGTTTTTTTTATTATTCCATAGAAATTTAGTTAAAATAGAATTTATCTTCTTAAAATAATGACAAGGGATGTTAATTGGGATATTTGATAAATAAAAAGAATTACAGAAAGCAACATCAATTTAAGAGAATCTAATCTACCCCACCAAGATACAAATAGAGGGTTGCATTTAGATATAAAAGAGTTAAGAGTAGAAAACAATTGAAGGAAGTTACAGGATATTGTATCCTTAAAGGAAGACTTAAACAAAAGGCCTGGATATTTAATTTTATCATTGTTCCAGTGGAAATTGGATAATTTAAAATATTCAGAAAGATAGAATTTATTTAAAGGGAGTTTTTCACATGTATCTTTATTTAATTTATATTTGGAATTAGAGGCAAAGTTATCAACTTCCAACAAGAAAGCAGGAAAAGAAGATTGTGTCTTACAAAAAAAAAAAGTAAAATATCTGCATAGGCCATACATTCTAATTGTTTTTCCCCATTTTGAAAACCATGCAAATTTGGATTAGCTCTACGTTTTATTAAAAAAGGTTCCAAAGAAAAAAACAAACCTGGTGGTCGCAAGAGACATCCCTGACAAACTCCTTTATAAAGTGAACAAGAAGTAGAGATGAGACTATTTAGAAAAATGGCTGCTTTAGGAGAAGAAAATAATAATGATATTAGTTTTATGAATTTAGTTCCAAAAACAAACCAGGAAAGAGTCGAGAAAATAAAAAGCCAATTAACACGATCAAAAGCTTTTTCAGCATCTACAGTAGTAGCTGAGAGAGAATTTTTATAGGTAACAGATTTACTTGAAATAATAAAAAGTAAACTTGTATTATTTGATAATAGATGTCTTTCAATAAATCCAGATTGTTCCTTACCAATTAACCTCAGACGAATAGGTTCCAAATGAAGAGCCAGACTTTTAGCAAAAGTTTTATAATCTAAATTAACTAGGGAAATTGGTCTACAATTCTTACACAACATTGGATCTTTGTGATCTTTTGGTACAAGGCAAATTAAAGTACCTTGAAAAGAGCCTCCAGTCAAGTTAAATGTGATGAAATGAGAAAAAGGTGGACATAGTCTTGGAACCAATATTTTAGAGCGATGCAAATAAAATTCTATAGTGAAACCATCCGGCCCTGGAGCTTTACCTTTCTTGATAGTATTTATTGCATTGAGAATTTCTTTAATCGAAATGTCTTTGTCAAGAGCAGAGAATTCTGATTTTGGAAGTGTAGGTGGATTAATAGATGACACATAATGAAGAATATGATCCTGCAAAGGGTGCAATTCTGGAATATATAGTTGTGAAAATAAATGAACAAATTAATTTAAAATGTCATCATTTTTATGCAATACAGAATTATAAGTATTGTAAATAGATTCTATCTTTGTTCTATCCTTTTTAATTTTAAGATAGTTTGCTAAAAGTTTTCCTGACTTGTTTTGTCCTCCATACTACTTAGCACTGGATTTAAGTAGATAAGAATTAGCAATGTCTCTCAAATTCTTATTAAAAGTAAATTTAGCTTGAAGCAACTAAGTAAGACAAATTGTAGATTTGGACAAGTAGTATATATTTTCTAATTGTTTGATGCGATCCATGGATTGAAGTAGTTTTTTAGTAGCAATTGTCTTTTTATTGGCAACATAGGAAATAAATAGACCGCCGGGGCCAGGGTCGGCGGGAGCACCGCCGACAGGCCGGCGGTGCCCCGCAGGGCATTCTGACCGCGGCGGTTCGGCCGCGGTCAGAAGAGGCAAACCGGCGGTCTCCCGACGATTTACCGCTGCCCTTAGAATCCCCCATGGCGGCGCAGCTTGCTGCGCCGCCATGGGGGATTCTGACACCCCCTACCGCCATCCTGTTCCTGGCGGTTCGCCCGCCAGGAACAGGATGGCGGTAGGGGTTGCCGCGGGGCCCCTGGGGGCCCCTGCCGTGCCCATGCCACTGGCATGGGCACGGCAGGGGCCCCCGTAAGAGGGCCCCACAAAGTATTTCAGTGTCTGCCTAGCAGACACTGAAATACGCGACGGGTGCAACTGCACCCGTCGCACCTTCCCACTCCGCCGGCTCAATTCTGAGCCGGCATCCTAGTGGGAAGGTTGATTTGCCCTGGGCTGGCGGGCGGCCTTTTGGCGGCCGCCCGCCAGCCCAGGGCAAATCTCAGAATCACCGCCGCGGTCTTTCGACCGCGGTGCGGTGTTCTGACGGCGGAACCTTGGCGGACGGCGTCCCCCGTCCGCCAAGGTTAGAATCAGCCCCAAAGTCCCTAGATGCTGCCTGAAAAACATCCCAAATTATCTGAAGAGGTACCTGAGGAGTATTATTATCTAAAAAGAACTGTGCTACAAATTTTTCAAAGAGTTGGGAACAATTTGTATCAAGAAATAAAGTGTTATTAAATCTCCATCTTTTATTTGTTTGGCTATGCTGTATGAGATCTAGATCTATACTCACAGGAGCATGATCTGAAATTAGTATAGAGCCAATTTCTGCACCCAAAACGTGTTGTACAATATGCTGTGAGACAAATAAATAATCTATCCTTGATGGGGAAGAACATGCAGGAGAGAAAGAGGTATATTCCTGTACATTGGGATCACATATCTCCAAACATCCATTAATGCTCTTTGCTTAATCTTAGAGGTAAACTGCAAAAAATTAGTGGATGGTATCAACTTAGATTTGGAATTACAATTGACAAAAGAATCCATAATCATATTAAAATCCCCTGAAAAAATGAAACAATCATCAGAAAAAATCATTAACTTTGTTAATATTTCATTCCAAAATGATTTATGTAGTTGAGTGGATGCATAAATATTGAATATAGTTAAGGGTATTTTGTTAATGGGTAACAAAACAACGACCCATCTGTCCATAGTATCAGATTCTTAAGATATAACAGAAATATCTAAAGCTTTATGACATAGTATAATTGCTTCATTTGTTTCCCTGTGCCAGGAGATGAGAAAACATGTCCCACTCATTGTCTCTTAAGTTGGACTGCTTCAGTATCAGAAATATGAGTTTCCTGCAATAGGGCAACATCAGTGTTTAACTTTGAAATATGTGTTAAAACTCTTTGACCCTTTCTTGGAGAGCCTAAACCATAAACGTTCCAAGAAATAAATCTAATTGTCATTTCAAACACAGTCTTTATAATATAACCATAAAATTCTAAATGTAAACCAACTATATATAGTGGAAAATTGATCAAAAAGAAACATAATAAGATATAGAAAAACAAGAGAATAAATATGACCAGCAGAGAGTAAAAAGGAAAGATAAAAGAAGAAAATAGAAAAAGAAAAAGAAGAGAAAGAAAAAGGAAACAGAATAATATAGAAAGAGAAATTAAAAACACAAAAAATAACAAGTAATAAAAACATACCTACAAGACAAAACAAAATGAGGGTGGTAAAACCACAAAAGGAATATGATACAACCGTAACTCTACAACTGCAGACATGAAAGGGAAGAAACACCGGGCTGCACAAAACTCTACCACAGAAACAGGTACTTTGATGGAGTAAAATCTAAAAAGAGAAGAAAATAGGGAAGAGTAATATCAACCAACTCCTTTAGATATTAAGTCATTCTCAACATTATAGGAACCAGTATGAGCACATCTACATTATAATAGTCAAAACTCTGTTGCTTTGGTTATGTCCATGTTTTCATCTTTGCAGGTATCAATAACTTTCAGCAATAAAGCTGGATCTTCATGTGTTGTGGTTTTATTATTGTAAGTCACCTTTAATAAACAGGGTTGAAAGAGCCCAAATCGAGCATTAAGGGCTTTAAGTGCAGGATGCATGTCCAAGAATTTCTTTCATTTGTCCTCTGTCGATTTTGCATAGTCGTTTGCAAAGAAGAGATTGGAGAACCTTTAGCCGATCCAAATAGTCCAACAATTCAAGGATGACTCTTCTTGGTTTCTTTGACGTCAAAGCCATATGAGAAGAATGACCAAGTCTATGTGCTCTTTGTATATCCAAAGCAGGAGAAGTAGGCAAATCTACAATTTTGGGGGAAAACAATTGTAAGAAAGATGCTGGATCTGATCCTTCAATTCCCTCAACCAGACCATAAATATGTAGTTTGTTTCTTCTATTTCGATTTTCCATGTTTTCAACAAGGTAACTTCAGATTGTAAAGTTTTATTAGCGCGCAACTGAATCCTCAAGCACCACTACCTTTCGTTCCACTTGAGAAACTCTGTTCTCCACATGTGACCTTTTATCATCCAATATTTGCAGTTGTTTATTAGTTTCTTCCATGTAAGGTTTAAGAGCTCTAATCTTCTCAAGAAATAACTCCATAGATATGGTGCTAACAGCTTTAATAGGTTACAGAGGATCTTTCTTGGCTCTTTTATTGTTTAACGTAGATGATATAACAGGAAGCTTGGATGATAATTTGTTAATAGCAGACGATAAAGATGTAGACGTTGAAGGTGTAGAAGAAACAAAATCTTGGATGGTATCGCCTGTATTTTCCATATTTGAAAATAGGGAGAGTGAGTTAGATGAAGCAATTTTGTCAAAGCTTTTGTTACTTTGTATTTTACTGTTAGTTATTAAAGATTTCTAGATCTGCTCATATGCAAAGTAATATATGTTGAAAGTTATGTGGAAAAAGTTTTTAAAGCAAATTGAGGTACACTAAATATGGCTTCACTTTTCTGAAAAAAGTAGACTAAATAAGGAGGTAAACTGAGTAATTCCAATTTACGATAAGTACGCCGCCAATCCACATACCCTCAATCCTTTAGTTATTAATACCATCTATTTGAAAGTTTAGTGCCAATGTGGAAACACACTTGCTCCCCTGAAACCTCATGCAATTATAGGCGGCAATGTGTAAAAAAGTGAGTGTTAAAGTTGGCCTCGTCAGCAGCTTCCGTATACAAAACAAGGAGCAGATGTGCCAGGGCACAATGATGTGTTATCCTCTTTCCACATCCATTCTTTTTTTATGCCAGGTGATTTTATTTTCAGTTTCTGTACTGGTACTGAGGTGGGCAATCTTACTTCTGCAGATGTGAGAACTTATGTCTCTCATCCCCAGACACAGTATAAGACTGGCCAATCTGGCAGCACCTGACAGGTCAGTGTGGGATGCTTTTGTGGCTGTGTGGTGGGCTGGACTTTACTTTTGATTTCCCTAGTATTGCCACAAACATTGTCTAAATGCATGCAGTTTCCCATACCTTGCGAAACACCTATACAGCTTGGCTTAACATGCTTAAAACTGCCCCGATTTGCAAACGTAGACCACTTTGTTCAGCTATTTGATTCACTAATAGGGGTCACTATTATTTTGGTGCTGGGCCTATTTTCTGTCCCAGGCTACTGCGAGACGCGATCACATATGTATGGTTACCTCACAGTCCAGGCCATATTTCATTTGTTCTATCCTCATGACTAGTGCGCCTAGCAGTGCTCATTGGTTGTTTGTAACTATGCACTTCCTAAACCCTTTGCATCGCTCCCTGTTCATGTTGGTAGGTGAAGCACCTACATTAGTGAAGTTGACAAAAGCAGTAAGTTGAGAACTGAGAGAGATGCAACATATTTAAAATTAGCACTATATGTGGAGTCTTGTCTTAATATTTGAAAGTGGAGAATGTGTCAGCAGCTTATGACTGTTGTCTTGCCTCTGGGCTGGACATCAAAAAGAAAAAGCACCCACAGCTGCAATTGCTAATTGTAGGTTTTTGAAACCTAGGGGCAGATTTATACTTTTTGCCACAAACCTGCGTTTAGCGCAGGTTTGCTGCAAAAAGTATAGCGCTGGCAAGCACCAGAAAAATAGCTACATTTTAAGATTGTTAAGATTGATTAAGTACCTTTCAAGTTATTCATTTTTCAAGTTTTAATAAATGCATTTTTTCTGTGCGTAATTACGCACCATAGGAATCAATAGGCAGTCACCTTTAAAAATGCAATAAAAGTCATACAGTTCAGTTACCAGTCTCTTCTTTTGCAGGGTGGTCAAAGCAGTTGGTGGGCACAGTGTGCTAGCCGGAGATCCTCAGGCAGCTCCTGGATCCGGCGGGAGCAGTGTTGGAAAGTCTATTGGCACAGGGCCACCTGGAGGGGCCACTTGGAAAAGGAGCTGGTTTGCAGATTTAACCATGGTGCCTTGGGGTCCCCTTGGGATGTTGAGGTTGCAAGGGGTTGGGGACCCTCGGCGCACAGTAGATCCCACGATGCAGGGCTCAGGGCAGCCAGATGCACGGTGATTTGAAGGTCTTGGATGCTGTGCGCAAAGGGACCCTTTGGAGCTGGAGGTAAGTCTTTTTCCAGGGGCCTTGCAGGACATCATGGGTGCCCTGGTGGGAAGCCCAGGGTGTCACTAAAGTCCTTCAACTGGGGCTTCCTCCTGGTCCAGTTACAGCTCTGGGTGAGCTGTTTTTGGTGTTGTCTGACGTGCACTGACCAGTACCTGGAGTATTGGCATAACTCAGCCACGGGAGGGCACTGTGCCACCAACGTTGGCACACTTGCAGGTCTTGTCTGGGCTGTTGTTGCTGTTTCCTCGTGTCCAGCTACAACTTCCAGGTGAGGAACTATCATATGGCCAATGAAGTAACCCTCACTGGATTCTGGTTCCTTGTAGGTCTCTTTAGTTTTTTGAGTGGTCCCTCCACTCAGGAGGGAGATCTTGAGATATTTGGAAAGCCTAGAGGTCCTGGGGGGCTTTTGAGGTTGGTCCAGTTGTCAGCTCCTCCGCAGCAGCAATTGTCTCTGGTGTAGCCAGCAGGGGTTTTGGAGCCTCTTCTGGTGCAGCAGGCACTCTGTTCTCATCCTGTCACGTTCTTTGGTGCTGTGTTCTTTTCTTCCAGATGAATCTAAGTTCTTGGTCTAGGGGAGCCAACTAAATACTGAATTTAGTGGGTGTTTTAGGAGGAACCTGGTAGTTTTCAATCGGACACCTACACTTGGGTGGCTACACCCACTATAGTGATCCCTTCCTGTGGGAAGGGTCACTTCCCTAAACCTCTATGGATACTTTCCATCCATCCAACATGGAGGAAAATGAAATGGGGGGTCCACTTCGCCTGCAAGCCTCTATGGGTGGTGCACGCTCTTACCCTTTGTGTGGTTTCCCATCTTTGCTCCTGTCAAAGGTGCAGGTTGACAAAGGGGGAAGCCATCTGCTGCTAGCAGCAGGCCTGGGGCTCGAGTTTCAAGGAGAGTGCACATTCCTGAGGGAGGGGGTGTTAGCTCCTCCACTCAGGAAGGGCATTAATTTACAAACCAGAGAGCCATGGTTCTCCCCTAGGTGTGAATATTGGCTGTCTGGAAATGGCAGGCTGGATGGAACCAGTCAGCAACTATGCCAGTTAGGTTAGCTTTTGCAGGGGGCACCTCTAAGGTGACTCCTGGGTACTTTTGGGATTAAATCCACTACTGGCACCAGTTCAGATTTATCATCCTGAGTTGTTTGTGACCAAACAACCCAAGGTGCAGAGTGGCCATCATGTAGCTGGGAAACTCGTGTTTGACCAGTGTCCAGTATGTGCACTTAAAATGGCTGTTCTGTTCACTCAGGGTTTCCTAGGTTTGGCAAGAACACAGTGGGGGCATATTGCTCATGCACCTATGCCCTCACATATAGTATGGTGCACCCTGCTTAGGGCTGTAAGGCCTACCAGAGGGGTGACTTACCCACACCATATGCAGTGTAGGGTGGACAGGGCACACAGGGAGTGTGTCATGTTGAGTTTGTCTTTTTGGGTTTGCCCCAGTACACTGAGCCTGCTCAGGGTAGCACAGTCAGTGCTGCTGCCCTCAGGGGCCTACTCATGCTATCCCATGCCCTGGGTTCTGGAGTACCCATTTACTACTGTCTTATACTGATGTGTAAGAGTGTTTCCAATTGTGCCAAGCATCACAACAGATTTAGGGAAAGAACTCTGGCCCAGAGAACCTGATTGGCAGGGGCCCTGGGCACTACATCTTCTAGGACACATCAACATCAGGCAAAATGTGAGGGCTAACCATTTAAAAAGAGGCCTCCTCTCACACTACTACCCCCTAAACGAAAGAGGATGAGACTACCCTTTCTCTAGTGAGTCTTCATCTTCTAAGTGGAAGAAGCTGGAGAGGCCATCTGTATGGGCATTGGCAGTCCCAGGTCTGTGTTCCACTCTAAAGTCCATCCCCTGTATTGAAACGGACCACCTAAGCAGTTTGGGTTTCTCACCTTTCATTTGTTGTAGCCATGGGAGTGGCCTGTGGTCAGTCTGAACAGTGAAGTGAGAGCGAAACAAGTATGGCCTCAACCTTTTCAGAGCCCAAACCACAGCAAAGGCTTCCTTCTCTATGACACTCCATTTTTGTTCCCTAGGGAGTAGCTTTTTGCTGATAAAAGCTACTGGCTGGTCATGTCCAGCAGCATTCCTTTGGGAGAGGACTTCTCCTATCACCATATCTGAAGCATCTGTCTGGACTATGAATTCCCTAAAGCAGTCTGGCGCTTGTAGAACTGGAGCAGAGCACCTAGCTTTCTTCACTGTGTCAAAGGCCTCTTGACAACTCACTATCCAGTTGATCTTTCTGGGCATCTTTTTGGAGGTGGGTTCTGTAAGGGGGGCAACTACTGTGCCATAATCCTTCAAAACCTCCTGTAATTTCCAGTTAAGCCAAGGAATGCCCTGACTTGGGTCTGGGTTGAGGGAGCTTCCCAAGCCAGATTAGCCTGAATCTTGGGTTGTAAAGGTTATACTTGGCCTCCACCAACTAGTTAACCCAGGTACACAACTTTTCTGTGCCCTATCGGGCACTTACTGGCCTTGTATTGAGGCCAGCCTTCTGCAAAACGTCAAGGACCTTGCCAAGGGACAACAAGTGAACCTGTTGGAACTATAGACAGCTGTGTTATCTAAGTAACCTGCACAAAAGGTTTCCAGGCCAGTAAGGTCGTAGTTCACCAACCTTTGGAAGGTGGCAGGTGCATTTTTGAGTCCAAAGGGCATAACAGTGAACTGATAGTGCCCATTAGTAGTAGAAAATGCTGCCCTCACTTTTGCTCTTGGGGTCATGCCAATCTGCCAGTACCCTGATGTTAAATCAAAAGTAGTCAAATACTTGGCTGACCCTAGTCTGTCAATGAGCTCATCAGTTCTTGGGTTGAGTGTGCATCTGTTTGGTCACTGAGTTGAGGCCTCTATGGTCCAAACAAAACCTAATTTCTTTCTTGTCACCCTTGGAGTGAGGTTTGGGGACTAACACTACTGGGCTAGCCAAGGGGGTCTCTGAGGGTTCAACGACACCCAAATCTAACATTTTCTTGACTTCAATTTCTATGCTTTCTCTGACATGGTCAGACTGTCTGTAAATGTTGTTTTTTACAGGTAGGCTGTCACTAGCGTCCACATCATGGGTACACCACTTTGTTGTTCCAGGGGTCAGAGAAAAGAGCACAGCATACTGGTTGAGGACTTTCCTGCAATCAGTCTCCTGTAGTCCTGAGACGGTGCCTGACAAGACCACTCTATGTGCAGAACTATTTTGGGGACTGCTGGAGAGGAGATCAGGGAGGGGGTTACTCTCAGCTTCCTGTCCCTCATCTGTAACCATGAACATGGTCACATCAGCTCTGTCATAAAAGGCGGTTGACATGTATGATTCTTTTGGGGTTCTTGCAACTGCCTAGGTCCACTAGATAAGTGACCTTCCCTTTTCTTTCAAGAGTGGGATAGGGCCCCAACTATTTGTCCTAGAGGGCCCTTGGAGCAACAGGCTCCAACACCCACACTTTCTGCCCTGGTGGGAATTCCACTATAGCAGCTTTTTGGTCATACCAAAGCTTTTGAAGCTCTTGGCTGGCCTGAAGATTTTTTCTGGCTTTCTCCGTGTACTCAGCCATTCTGGAACGTAGGCCAAGCACATAGTTCACAATATCCTGTTTGGGCTCATTGAGAGGTCTCTCCCAGCTTTCCCTTATAAGACTATTGTGGTCATTATGACCCTGGCGGTATTACAACCGCAGGGCCAAAACGACGGGAGCACCGCCAACAGGCTGGCGGTGCCTCCCGGCGTATTTTGACCGCGGCGGTAGCACCGCAGTCGCACCGCCTGGGCCGGTGGTTTACCGCCACAACGGCCCCGGCGGATGTAATCCGCCAGGGCAGCGCTGCTTGCAGTGCTGCCCAGGGGATTACGAGTCCCCGACCGCCAGCCTTTTTCTGGCGGTCTGAACCGCCAGGAAAAGGCTGGCGGTACGGGGAGTCATGGGGCCCTTGGGGGCCCCTGCACTGCCCATGCCAATGGCATGGGCAGTGCAGGGGCCCCCTGACAGGGCCCCATGCGGCTTTTCACTGTCTGCTGTGCAGACAGTGAAAAGTGCGACAGGTGCAACTGCACCCGTCGCACGGCCGCAACACCGCTGGCTCCATTTGGAGCCGGCTCCCATGTTGCGGCCCACATCCCCGCTGGGCCGGCGGGCGGAAACTTGGTTTCCGCCCAGCGGGGATGTCCAAATGGGCACCGCGGGAGTGCGGCCGCATTGGCGGCCGCACGGCGGTTACAGCTTGGCGTAATGAGGCCCTTAGTGTTCCCCTAATAGGGTGCCCACACAAAAGTTCAAAAGGAGAAAAACCTACTCCTTTTTGTGGCACTTCCCTGTAGGCAAAAAGCAATCAAGGAAGTAGGACATCCCACCCCCTTCTGAGTTTTTCGGGGAGCCCTCCAATCATTCATTTTAGGGTCTAGTTGAATCTTTCTACTAGCCCATTGGTTTGTGGATGGTATGGGGAAGTGAATTTATATGTCACTCTATATTCCTGCCACATGTATTTTAAGTATGCAAATATAAAGTTTGACTCCCTGTCTGATACTACCTCCGTAGGGAACCCATCCCCATCCCTGGTAAAGATACCCAGGAGGACCTTGGCAACAGCATGTGCAGTGATTATCCTAAAGGGAATAGCCTCAGGATACCTAGTGGCATGATCCACTACCACTAAGATATATCTATTTCCTGATGCTCTTGGAGGTTTAAGGGGGCCAACAATGTCAACCCCTACTCTTTCAAAGAGAACCCCCAACCACAGGTAGTGGAATTGAGGGGATCTTTAAGTGCCTTCCTCCCTTGCCACTGGCTTGGCAAGAAGGACAGGACTGACTAAAGTCCTTCACTTTTTGCGACATGCCTATCCAGTAGAAGTGCTTAACCAACCTACTCCATGTCTTGTCTTCTGGCCCAAATGTCCTGCTAGGGGAATGTCATGGGCTAAAGTGACAAGGAAGTCCCTGAACTTCTGCGGCACTACCACCCTCCTGGTTGCACCAGGCTTGAGGTCTCTGGCCTCAGTGAACTGGAGACCCTCCTCCCAGTAGACCCTGTGGGTATCACTGACATTTCCTAGCTCTTTTGAGCAGCTTGCTGTCTGAGGCCTTTATCTCTCTCTTTGTCCCTGGCACAGATCTTTCCTAGAGGGTTCCCCTGGGCCCAAGAGCTGTGGGTACTAAGGCCTAAGCTCTTCAGACTTAGTTTCCTCTAAGGTGGGTAACTCCCCCTCCTGAGAAGAGGAGTCCTGTCTTGGGATCTTGGTCCCCAGTTCTCTTGCCTTTTCTCTTGGGTAACTGGTCCACTATTTCGGGATCCAGCTCTCCTTTTTCTCTCTAAAGTTTGCTCTGTGTCCTAGTCCTGACATAAGCCCACTCAGGGATCCCAAGCATTGCTGTATGGGTCTTTAGCTCTACCTTAGCCCAGGGGGAATGCTCCACGTCATTACCAAGTAGGAAATCTACAGGGATGGATGAGGACACAACCGCTTCTTTCTGCCCTGCTACTCCTCCCCATTCAAAGTTTACCATAGCCATGGGGTGGAACTTGGTGTTATTGTCAGCATTGGTGACAGGATAAGACCTCCCTACCAGGAACTGAGTTGAGGGAACCAGGTGCTGAGATACTATGATGATAGTAGCCCCTGTGTCCCTCAAAGCTTCTGCTTCCTTTTTCCCTAATAATCACAGGGTGCTGCCTGTATTTCTTCATGTTACTTGGCGAGGCAGCACAGGATAAATCTACCCCACCCTCAGTGACTAATATTTCCTCTGTGGGGACACTGACATGGTCAGGCCACACCTCTGACCCAATCTGGAAAATCACAACTACATTTACAGCAGATTTACTAGAGGCGTTCATTTTGTTTTTTACAGCCAGTCTCTTGTTTGGTGTCCTTTGGATATACAATCATGGCACCAAGGCTGGCTGGGGTCAAAGTGTTTCCCTTTGTACCCTCCCCTGGACTGTGAGTAGGCTCAGGGCCCAACTTGGTGTGCAGATGTTTCGGGCCTTGAGAAGACTTTTTGTTGTTATTACCCTGGCTTCCATCTATCCACTGGGGGAGGGGACTTTTTGGCCTCTTTCTTTTGGTCTCCCCCACCAGTGGATAGATGGAAGCTTCCATCGCCAGTGGATAGAGGAAAGCTTCCATCTATCCACCAGTGCTTTGACCCAATGCTCTGCCTTCCTCCCCAACTCTTGAGGAGGTCTATCAGATGTTGATGTAGCCTATCATTGGAACAATTACTCAACAGATGCTCTTTCACAAATTGTACAGCCCATCATAATCTTGTACCTTGCTCCCAGCTAACAAGCCATCCAGCATGTTTACTGAATAGTCCACAAAGTCGACCTAGGTCTGGCTCTGGGATTTTTGAGCCTCCATGAACATTATCCTGTACTCTTCAGTTGTAAATCCAAAGTCCTCAATCAGGGTACCCTTCATGAGGTCATACGATTTAGAATCTGCCTCATTCAGTGTCAGAAGCCTATCCCTGCTCTTTCCTGAGAATAACTCCCACATAAATGTGTCCCAGTGTTTCTTTTCAATTTCCCACCCAATAAAGGCTCTTTCAAAGGCAGAAACCAATTTCACTATATCATCCCCTTCAGTGAAGGGAGGGACAACTCCTTTTGGGAGTTTGATGTTGAAAGCTTTATCTTTCAACACTTGAATGCTGCCACCAGAGATGGGTGTCAAGCACAACTCTTTTCTTTCTTTTTCTATCTCCAAAAGCTGACTTTCTAAAGCAAGTCTTTTGGTTAGCCTGGTAATATCCAGGTCTGTGTCTGTGAGTGTTCTAGCGCTTGTGTGAGAAGAGGAGCTACCCTTATCCCCATTGTCCACAGGATCTTTATCCACCTCAGATGCATCATCATCATCAGCTGGCAGATGATCTCTTTCGTACTGGGCCACCAGAAACCTAAGTTGCTCTGTTTTGGGGCTTTTTCCAGTTTCAAGTTTGTAAAGCCTGCAGAATTTCCCTAATTGGTCATAGCTATATGCCTCATAAGGTTCCAGGTTGAGCTCTTGGTTTCTGGATTCTGCTTCTGACATTTTTATCTTACTAAAGTTGGGACCGTTTTAGAATTTAGAATTCCCCTTTTTGGATAACCAACTAAAGCAAAGACTTTTAAACTTTTTCTAGGTTGTAGACAACTAACCAGGGCTCTAACATTTGCTTTTAGAAACTTGTAAAAATGGTTATTCAACTAGAAAAATCAAAAACAATTAACTAAAGACAATTTAGAGAGTTATTCACGTGTTCACGTAATTGAAAAAGTGGTATCAGCAAATTCAAAGTCTTTATCCGACCGCTGATACAGCAAATGTAAGAGGCTGTCCCTCAATGTACCCAACTTACCCTCTTTTATATGTTCATACAACCAACAAAAAGAAACATACCTTTATATAGTTGCATACAGACACAGTAAGGGACCATTAAATGTTAAGGTGGGATGTGGGATACACAGATGACCTGCAGGGAAATAGAGGCACACAGAGGACGCAAGGGGATAGAGGTGTATTAGGGGGAAGCAGGGGTGGCACAGGTGGCACTCAGGGGCTGTGGTAAAACGGGGAAAGATAGTGGCTCTTGTAATACAAGAAAAAGTAGAAGGTAGACATAGTAAGTGGGGACACCAGAGGGACATTAGGTGCCAAAGGCCACACTCCCCATTATCCACAAACAGATAATTCACCAACACAAGCACCATCATACGTCCACACAAACAGCATTTTACAGTAAGAACAAAATATTACAGATACATTAAACTAATCTCATACGTACCCTTTTAGTAATTTAATCACATACATATTCCTTCAGAACAAAAGAAAAAGATAATCACTATTGTTTTGGTCAGTCAAAAACTGACCAATAAAAACAACCAATACCATGCCCCACAACTAAATAACTACATACCTTATACATAAACCTAAAATATGTTTTGTACATTTTATATTCTTTTAGGAACTTAGAGAGAATCATCATCAACAAACAACCAGATGCCACCCAAACATCATCTATACCTAAATAGATCCGTGTAACCGTAAAGTCAATCAATATAATGGATGAATGAACAAGTGAAAAACCCTCATAGAGGGTTACATTAGGTCCAAGGATTGCACCCAGGGTAACAAAGCAGGCAAACAACATCTAGCACTAAACCCAAACATTAACACAAAGAAAATGACCTAGGGAGTTATTACAACTTTGGAGGAGGTGTTAATCCGTCCCAAAAGTGACAGTAAAGTGACGGATATACCACCAGCCGTATTACGAGTCCATTATATCCTATGGAACTCGTAATACGGCTGGTGGTATATCCGTCACTTTACCGTCACTTTTTGGACGGATTAACACCTCCTCCAAAGTTGTAATAACCCCCCTAGTGCCTTATTTCGAGTTTGGCGGTCCAGCGACAACCTTGCAGCACTCAGAGCATCGTCGGGTATTCGTTCGGCCCACCATAATACGAGTCATGCGGGTCTATGAAGCAAAGACTACCCAAGTCCTGCCAACACCATGACTGCCACGGTCACAAGGCAGCACAAACAGGCCAGCAGAGCCTAAGTTTCCACAGGACACATTACGAGGTTGTACACCACCAATATGACCGTGGTGGTCCAACCACCACATCCCAGCAGGCAGAAACAGGGAGAATAAAGAGAGACACTCACATCTGGTGCCGCCAGAGGGACCATCTTACACTTCCTGCCGCTGCTGCTGATCTTTGAAGGAGACCAAAATCCACACCACTGTGGGCACAACCAATTGTAAGTACACACCTATCTGTGCTATCAGTTGTTACAACAGATCATTGCACCATCATCCACATGGTATGGGGCTCACGCTATGGGCACCAAGTACACGTCTCATTGTGTACACAATCGGAATCATACATAAAAATGGACACATTCTCAGTCACAATATGCCCACTTTGGGCAGGTCACTCACACTGCACTGCAACACTACACAAAAAAACACGCCTGCTCATCTCAGACACAGGGACAGTGAAGGGTAAACAACATTGTCTCACACAACACCAGCAACACACCAACATCACATCTACAAAAACAACTCACACTCATATTGCACACATGCCATAGACAGATGTCACATTCAACACACATATGTATCATTGTGGCATGGATCACAAACAACACTCCCATTAAACAGCCCTGGCATGGAACACAAACAACACTCCCATTACAGCGCATTGGAAAGACAATGGCATGCAAAAGAGTCTGAGACATAAATTTCCCAAGCTCACTATGGAAACTATACCTGCACACTTTTGATAGGGCCATTAGGACACTCAGGGAAGAAGGCTGCACTAGGACACATATCACTCTGCAGATGCCCCTCAAGCAACATTTGCACAGGAAATGGCCCTACAGTGTATCTCAGCAATAAACAATACTAGACCCAAATGACATGCCTATCTGCACAATGTGGAGGTGCAATTCAACGGAGCACACACAACTCCAATGCATGGGATATACATTTCCAAGAACTAGCTGCAAGTTACATACAGCTAAATGGACACATGCACAGCCAACGCAAACAAAGATAGCACAACTCAGCACAGTCCATATAAGTACAAATAAAACTCAAGCTGACACACATCAGATGAATACATGATCCATATCAGGGGGCAAGGCGAATACAACACATGCTCACATTGGACAACACAAGTGGAAATACGTACCACACCTGTTGTATAGCCATTTCAGTGATGTCTTTAAGCATGTTATTTTAGCAACTAGGCCTGCCTCTTCTGCCCTTTAGCCCAGTTACACTTTATTCTGCTTCATTTGTGTTAGTTCAGAATCTACCACATTTGTGGTGTTGTTTTATTTTCTTTATCTAGTTGTTCTTTCTCATAGGAAAGCATTGTGTTTCTTAGCAAGACATTCTTTTCACTTTGTGCTTTCCTCAAGGCTGCAGAGCAATAGTGTTGCCAGCATAGTGGTACACTGCGTCTCACACATTCACAGAAACACACACATTCTTATGTTGGGACATTTTCCCAGAATATTAGCTGTTTTATTTAAAAAAACACTTCTCGGTCCCATGCATGTTAGAGGGAGATTCCAGCCAGATGACCACGACTGCATGCTGACTGACTTTGCTAGAGCTGCTTGCTGAGACGACTGGTTGCCTGGCCTACATAGGGATGGTGTCTCTCTATACAACAGGCTTTCTTGCTCAGTTATGGAAGATGATGTCTTCCTGGTGGGAAACCTGAAGGGCGGATTAGGACTTATCACGCTGTGCTCTAACATAGCTTAGATAGGAACCACAAATCTTTAGCATAGTGACAGTATGGTGGGACATTTCCTGTGTTTCATTTTCCTTGTCACCATTTTGCTTCTATTATGTTTTATCATTCTAATTATTGCAATTCATGCCATTTTATCTAAGACACAGCTCATTCAATAAACCTTACTGAACTATCTACTGCCTCTGTGTTTTTGCATGTGTGAGACACATGTAACTGAGAGAAAAGGATGTGATCTGATCCACCACAATTTTCCTGAGAAGTCATTCTTGTCATGCTCCCAGTTGCCACAAATTACCCCTGCGCTTGGTTGTAGGTTAGGCACTGGTAGTTGGCTGGAAACAGATTAGGCTGACAGTTGCCACATGGTGTGGGATTGGACTCAGTACACCACAATTCAGGTGATGCTGCCACCTGAATCCAGTCACCTCATTAGGATGATGAGAGTCCACACGACATACCAAACAGTACACAATGCCATGACACTACCATTTACACCCATATATCCATAAGTCAATATATACACTTGTATTGGGGGACATCAGCACTGTCCACATACTGCAAACAACAGCAAACGGAACAGCAAGCAGGCTGAAACACATGCAACAGTAGGCAGACAATACAAATTACTCAGGAACAACATAACAGTGGAAAGGGAATTGCAATACAAAGGTGTACCCAATAAAACAACAGCTGTTTGGGTTTACTTTAACCAAATGAATTAGAACAAAGTCCATTGGCCAGTCCATTTCTTTGTCCATAATAGCACAGTATTGTGCCAAAACTTGACACCGTACTGCCATGGAACCTCCACAGAAAGGGGCATCAAATGGGCAGACAGGCACCTCAGAGATCATCCGGGGAGGGTCAGATTTGGGGAGGGATTGGTCTTGGGTTTGGGAGGGGTGGTCTGCTTTTTAGGAGAGGTGGGCTTCATCTTGAGGGGGAGAGGTATGGTTGCTTGCAGGGGGGTAGGGGGTAGGGGAGCCTGTGGAGGTTGAAAGGAGGGGCTGGGAGGTGGGTAGGGACTTCTTGGGTTTAAGACAGGGTAGAGGGAACAGGGGAAAGGTCAAGGTCAAACATAACATTTTTCTTAGGGGCATGGGCGGTCAGCAGAAGGGGATCAGGATTTGGAGGTCAAGGGAGTGGTTGTCTGATGTATAGGTTTGGATGTTGGGTGGGTGAGTGAGTATGCTTGTGTTTGGTGGGTTTCTATTGGGTGTATGAGTGAGTGTGTTTGTGTGTATTGGGGTCTAGGAGGTGGAGGTGCTGGGGGATGGAGTGGTGGATGTGTGTGTGTTTGTTGGGGTGGTGTCTGCAAGTATGTAGATGTGGGGGATGTATGTGCATCTGTTGTGGTGTCTGCGGGCATGGTGCTTGTGGTGGATGTCTGTGTGTCTTTTGGTGGGGTGTCTGCAGGTATGTTGGGTGTGATGGGTGTGACACCGACTGTTGGTGTGGTGCCTGTAGGTATGCTGGATAGGCAGTTTGGCAGTACCTGGGTCTGTGCTGGATGGTGTGTGTAATGCTGGAGGGTTTTGGGGGTGTCTGGGGAAGTGGTGACTGTCTCTGGATGGATAGTGTTTTTTGTGTGCGTGGTGGTGTGTTTTGTGGTGCTTGCGTTTGTGTATGCTGCAGTTGTATGTTGAGGTAGATGCATGCAGATCTGTCTTTTTGCTTTGTGTAGGTAGGGGAAGGGGCATTTGGAGTGGGAAGAGGGAGGTGGAGTGGGGATGGAAGGTGGGGGGTGACTGGCTGCTGGCAGTGTGGAGGCCACAGCCTGAAAAGATCTCTGTAGGCCAGACATTGCACCATGAATGCCTTCCAGGAATGCATTGGTCTGTTGTAGCTGAGTTACCAATCCCTGATGGCATTCACAATGGCTGCGTGACCCACAGAGATACTTCTCAGGAGGTCAATAGCCTCCTCACTGAGGGCGGCCGGAGTAACTGGGGCTGGAGTTGAGGTGCCTGCGGCAAAGGTGATGCCCACCCTCTTGGGTGAGCAGGCATGGTCAACTAGGTGGGGAGCAACAGGGAAAGCGGTGATAGAATGTGAGTGGCAGACAAAGGTGGTACAGGGGGATGCCCACCACTAGGGAGTGTCCACTGGAGGAAGAATCAGATGATGAAGAAGATGCTCCAGGCTCCCCTGTGGCATTCTCTTTACCCTCTAGGCCACTGGGTCACTCTGTGTCGGTGGTGTCTTGACCCAAGGTCCTGTGGCCAGATGCTTCCCCACTCCGCTGTGCCCAGTCTCCTTCACTTGCCGTGCTGATGCTGCAAATACAAAGAGAAATAGGGTCATCACATGTTCATGATCACACTTGAACAATGTAGGAAAGTACCATCTTGCCTGGCATGTTACCCCCATATTTCACTGTATCTATGTTGTTTTAGTGTATGTGTCACTGGGACCCTGCCAGCCAGGGCCCCAGTGCTCATAAGTGTGCCCTGTATGTGTTCCCTGTGTGATGACTAACTGTCTCACTAAGGCTCTGCTAACCAGAACTTCAGTGGTTATGCTCTCTCTGCTTTCTAAATTGTCACTAACAGACTAGTGACCAATTTCACCAATTCACATTGGCATACTGGAACACCCTTATAATTCCCTAGTATATGGTACTGAGGTACCCAGGGTATTGGGGTTCCAGGAGATCCCTATGGGCATCTCTTTTGCCACCCATAGGGAGCTCTGACAATTCTTACACAGGCATGCCATTGCAGCCTGAGTGAAATAACGTCCACGTTATTTCACAGCCATTTACCACTACACTTAAGTAACTTATAAGTCACCTATATGTCTAACCTTCACCTGGTGAAGGTTGGGTGCTAAGTTACTTAGTGTGTGGGCACCCTGGCACTAGCCAAGGTGCCCCCACATCGTTCAGGGCAAATTCCCCGGACTTTGTGAGTGCGGGGACACCATTACACGCGTGCACTATACATAGGTCACTACCTATGTATAGTGTCACAATGGTAACTCCGAACATGGCCATGTAACATGTCTAAGATCATGGAATTGTCACTCCAATGCCATTCTGGCATTGGGGAGACAATTCCATGAGACCCCGAGCATCTAGCACAGACCCAGGTACTGCCAAACTGCCTTTCCTGGGGTTTCACTGCAGCTGCTGCTGCTGCCAACCCCTCAGACAGGTTTCTGCCCTCCTGGGGTCCAGCCAGGCCTGGCCCAGGAAGGCAGAACAAAGGACTTCCTCAGAGAGAGGGTGTTACACCCTCTCCCTTTAGAAAAAGGTGTCAGGGCTGGGGAGGAGTAGCCTACCCCAGCCTCTGGAAATGCTTTGATGGGCACAGTTGGTGCCCATCTCTGCATAAGCCAGTCTACACCGGTTCAGGGATCCCCCAGCCCTGCTCTGGCGTGAAACTGGACAAAGGAAAGGGGAGTGACCACTCCCCTGACCTGCACCTCCCCAGGGAGGTGCCCAGAGCTCCTCTAGTGTGCTCCAGACCTCTGCCATCTTGGAAACAGAGGTGTTGCTGGCACACTGGACTGCTCTGAGTGGCCAGTGCCATCAGGTGACGTCAGAGACTCCTTCTGATAGGCTCTTAGCTGTATTACTAGCCTATCCTCCTTCCTAGGTAGCCAAACCTCCTTTTCTGGCTATTTAGGATCTCTGCTTTGGGGAATTATTCAGATACCGAATGCAAGAGCTCACCAGAGTTCCTCTGCATCTCTTTCTTCACCTTCTGCCAAAGAATCGACCGCTGACTGCTCAGGACGCCTGCAAAACCGCCACAAAGTAGCAAAGACGACTACTGCAACTTTGTATCGCTCATCCTGCCGCCTTCTCGACTGTTTCCTGGTAGTGCATGCTCTGGGGGTAGCCTGCCTCCTTTCTGCACCAGGAGCTCTGAAGAAATCTCCTCTGGGTCGACGGAATCTTCCCCCTGCAACCGCAGGCAAAAAAAGACTGCATCACCGGTCCTCTGAGTCCCCTCTCAGCACGACCAGCGTGGTCCCTGGAACTCAGCAACTCTGTCCAAGTGACTCCCACAGTCCAGTGGCTCTTCAGTCCAAGTTTAGTGGAGGTAAGTCCTTGTCTCCCCACGCTAGACTGCATTGCTGGGTACCGCGTGATTTGCAGCTGCTCCGGCTCTTGTGCACTCTTCCAGGATTTCCTTCGTCCACAGCCAAGCCTGGGTCCCCGACACTCTAACCTGCAGTGCACAACCTTCTGAATTGTCCTCCGGCATCATGGGACTCCCTTTTGTGTCTTCAGGTGGACTCCGGTTCACTCCTCTTTCAAGTGCCTGTTCCGGTACATCTGCGGGTGCTGCCTGCTTCTGTGAGGGCTCCCTGACTTGCTGGGCTGCCCCTCCGTCTCCTCATACAAGTGGTGACATCCTGGTCCCTCCTGGGCCACAGCAGCATCCAAAAACCCTAACCGCGACCCTTGCAGCTAGCAAGGCTTGTTTGCGGTCTTTCTGTGTGGGAACACCTCTGCAAGCTTCTTCACGACGTGGGACATCCATCCTCCAAAGGGGAAGTTCGTAGTTCTCTTCGTTCTTGCAGAACACAAAGCTTCTTCCATCTGGTGGCAGCTTCTTTGCACCCTCAGCTGGCATTTCCCGGGCATCTGCCCACTCTCGACACTGTCGCGACTCTTGGACTTGGTCCCCTTGTCTTACAGGTACTCAGGTCCGGAAATCCACTGTTGTTGCATTGTTGGTGTTGGTCTTCCTTGCAGAATCCCCCTATCACGACTTCTGTGCTCTCTGGGGGTTGTAGGTGCACTTTACACCTACCTTACAGGGTCTTGGGGTGGGCTATTTTTCTAACCCTCACTTTTTTCTTACAGTCCCAGCAACCCTCTACAAGCTCACATAGGTTTGGGGTCCATTCGTGGTTCGCATTCCACTTTTGGAGTATATGGTTTGTGTTGACCCTAAACCTATGTCCTCCTATTGCAATCTACTGTAACTTTACATTGCTTGCATTACTTCCTTTTGCTATTACTGCATATTTTTGGTATTGTGTTCATATATCTTGTGTATATTTGGCATCCTCATACTGAATATATCTGTGTATTGTGTTTTCTTATGATATTGTGCATTTGACACCAGTGGTATAGTAGGAGCTTTGCATGTCTCCTAGTTCAGCCTAAGCTGCTCTGCTATAGCTACCTTCTATCAGCCTAAGCTGCTAGAAACACCTCTTCTACACTAATAAGGGATAACTGGACCTGGTACAGAGTGGAAGTACCCCTTGGTACCCACTACAAGCCAGGCCAGCCTCCTACAAACAACAGCTCTGATCGGAAACCATTAACAGGATATCAATTAGGCCCCAGCAGCAAACTCCACCTAAGTGGCCCATACATGTACCATACCATATGCATGCATGCCATCTGAACTATCAACATTTGCCCAAAGGAACATCAGGATCTCAGGCACCTAAAATTGCATGGCTTAAGTTGTGCAATCACAAAAAACATTCAACAAGTAGGAGACACAATCACCCTCAAACCTTTGCCCCACGGAGCAGACCCCAGTTACTTGTTGTCATACAATAGTAGGCCAATGTCAAATGCATTTCTACAGATCCCACACAAGGTCATGCACACATTCATTTATAACATACATAATGGCCCTACAATGAGAAATGAAGATAGAAAATCTTGCCATGTTGATAACAAAAGTACAATAGCCTGGAGAACGAGACATGGAAATGCACATGTCACACTGGAAACATATCAACAATGCACACTTCACCAAGTGATATTTGTCACGACAGGGTCATGGAGGTAGTATATATGTTGCTCAGGGAGGCCACACATGTGGCATGGGAATAGACACTGTAGACATCATGTGCAATATTTCAGGGAGAGATGGCTCCAAAATCAACAACATAATGAATCAGCAAGCCCCATAGTAAACCCCACTAATGTCTGGTACCCCTTAAAATGAAATACTCTGAATGCATCAGTAGACACCATTAGTCCCTTGGATGTTGGAGAGGCCCTGAGATTTACAATACTTGTTGAAGGCTATCAAAATGTTGCCCAGTGGGAAGCTACATTATTGTCTCCATTATGGCAATGCAGACCCAGATGTCTGTCTATGAATGAATGCTTGTACCCAAACACATGTGATATCAACATAACTGCAAGTCACTCCATGATGCCGGCTAACAGTCACGGCACAAACCTTACTCATTACACATGTGCAGTGCACTTTTCCATATGATGCTCCATCAAGGGGAGAGATATTCACATTGTGACTCTAAACTTTTGGTCTGCCTGTCATGTCCCTCATTGCCACTGCAGTTTTAAATGCCAAATGACATGTTATGATGGGTGAAGGTATGTGTCGGCCAATAAACATTGGTGGCACACTCCTGTCTGTGCCACAACATGAAAAGTACCTGCATTGTAAATGTACTATTCCACAAACAGTTTGCCATGCACATATATGTGAGGGAATACGGACATCATCCCAACAACATATGTAGACCATGCATGAAACAGCAGCTCACAAATGTTTTTCAAAACAGTAAGTGTTAGAAATGGGGTCTTTGGTTGGCAGTCAGGTTACCCCCGTCCAATCAAGTAACCTCACTCTAGTCAGGGTAAAGGAGAATCACCCTCAGTTAACCCCAGCTCACCCTTTTGGTAGCTTGGCACGAGCAGGCAGGCTTAACTTCAGAAGCAATGCGTAAAGTATTTGAACTAACACGCACAGTAATACAGTGAAAACACTACAAAATGGACACCACACCTATTTAGAAAAATAGGTAATATTTATCTAAATCAAACTAGACCAGAACGACAAAAATCTAACATACACAAGTCAAGATATGCATTTAAAAAAAAATAAGAGTCTTAAGCCTTAAAAAACAGTGAGAATGCTGTTGTTACACAAAGTACCTGGTTGGCGTAAAAAATTGAGCTTCATGGGCGAGCGTGTGTCGAAAAAGGCCAGCGATGCGTCAAATTGTCACTCGCAAGCGAGACCGTGCATCAATCCTTCTCCGGTAGGGTCAGCGTGCGTAGTTTCTTCTTTCCTGCAAGATAGCGATGCGTCAATTCCCAGATGGGCACCTCAGGTCCGGGCAGGCTTTGCACTGGTTTTTCACTACCAGCAATGTTGCATTCAAAATCCAGTCGCACAGTGTCAGGAAACCATGCTGCGTGGGGCTTACGTCATTATCAGCAGCCGTTAGTGGGTGTTGCACGTCGTTTCTCCAGCCGTGATGCGTCAATCTCCCAGCTGCGATGCAGGTGGAGTGCTGTTTTTAGCCGCTAGGCCGGCGGCGTGTCGTTTATCAGCCGCGTGGTGGATGGAGCGTCAAACGTTTCCCCACAAAGCGGTCTGTGCATAGATTTCTGTCCTTTTCCACAAGCTTCACCTTTCAAGAGCCGAGAGGCAGGTTAGGGCACCACTTGGTAGGGCAGGAGTCTATGCAGAGAGTCCATCTGCTGGCAGAGAGAAGTCTTTGATGTCCCTGAGACTTCAACAACAGGAGGCAAGCTCAGTTCAAGCCCTTGGAGATTCCTCACCAGTGGGAAGTCACACAAAAGTCAGAATTTGTCCTCTTTCAGGCAGAAGCAGCTACTGCAGGCCACCCCAGCAAAGCACAGGCAAAGGGACAGTACTCCTCCTCCAGCTTTTCTCCTTGGCAGAGGTTTTTCTTGGTTCAGACATAATCTGATTTTCAGGTGTTTTGGGTCCAATATGTATACCCCTTTTTGCCTTTGAAGTAGGCCTACTTCAAAGGAAAGTCTTTGTTGTTCACAAGATCCTGCGTTGCCCAGGCCAGCCCATACAAACACCAGGGGATTGGAGACTGCATTGTGAGAGGGCTGGCACAGCCCATTCAGGTGTAAGTGACCACTCCTCCCTCCACTCTAGCACAGATGGCTCATCGGGATCTGCAGGCTACACTCTGGCTTCCTTTGTGTCACTGTCTAGAGGAGAGGTGCAAAGAGCCCAACTGTCAAACTGATCCAGACAGGGAATCCACAAACAGTCAGAGTCACAGAATGGTTTAGGCATGAAAAATGCCTACTTTCTAAAAGTGGCATTTTCAAGCAAACAATCTTAAAACCAACTTCACAAAAATATGTATTTTTAAATTGTGAGTTCAGAGACCCTAAACTCCACATTTCTATCTGCTCCCAAAGGGAATCTACACTTTAATAATATTTAAGGGCAGCCCCCATGTTAACCTATGAGGGAGATAGGAGTTGCAACTGTGAAAACTGAATGTAGCAGTATTTCACTGTTAGGACATGCAACACACATCAGTACATGTCCCACCTTTAACATACACTGAGCCCTGCCCACAAGGCTATCTAGGGCCTACCTTAGGGGTGCCTTACATGTATAAAAAGGGAAGGTTTAGGCCTGGCAAGTGAGTACACTTGCCAAGTCCAATTGGCAGTTGAAAACTGTACACACAGACACTGCAGTGGCAGGTCTAAGCCATGTTTACAGGGCTACTCATGTGGGTGGCACAACCAGTGCTGCAGGCCCACTAGTAGTATTTGATGTACAGGCCCTGGGCACCTCTAGTGCACTTTACTAGGGACTTACTAGTAATTCAAATATGCCAATAATGGATACGCCAATTACACACACATTTTATATAGGAGCACTTGCACTTTAGCACTGGTTAGCAGTGGTAAAGTGCCCAGAGTATCAAAAACAGCAAAAACAGAGTCCAGCACACATCAACAACCTGGGAAGCGCAAGGCAAAAAGTTAGGGGAGGCCACGCCAAGGATGCTATGTCTAACAGTAAGGGACACATGCTGACATGTACGCACAATGAATGTTGGCAACAGTGATGGCACATAAATAATGTTGATGGACATTCCCCACTTACCAAGTGAAAGTATTGACCTAAAGCTGCATCTAAAGAACAATGTAAGCTCTGTCACTTGTATGTTGGACATCTTCACATTGCAGACTACTGAGAGGCAGCCGCACCCATCATGCACTGAAGACAACTGGCCTGTGGGTGGCAGATACCTATACACACATTTACCCAGACACATGGCTTTGGAAAGTGATGCATCAGCTACTTACCTTTTACCTCTAACGTTTAGGAGTAGTGGTCTGTTGCATACAAATTATGCACACTGCAACAACAAACAGTAGTCTTATGATCAATATACTCAGCCACGTGTTGTCCCTGGAGAGCAAATGGTTTGTGGACTCTACCCAGTTGTGTCTTAGGTCTCTGGGCCAATATTCAAGGCACATCAGTGTACACCACATGTGGTATGCACCACATGACATGTCTACACAATCACTCTTCTACTGTATGACACATGGTTCATCCCTATTTGTCAGAGGGAGAGTTCAGAACCAAACTCATTCACTTGGCAATGTGACAGGCAGGAATATGGACCAACACATTCACACTCTGTGAGAATGACCCTCTGCATACAGTCCCTGCAGGCAACTGCCAGAGTAGAAACTCAAAAATTATAGATGGGCAACAATGAAGGGACTGGCATGGTGCATACAGAAAGTGTCTTCCCTGTCCATGTGTGGACATGTGCCATAACAAATGCAGAGTCATGCCACTTCGGGGGTTGGTGTTCTGAGGAATATACCTATACCACAGAACACTCTTTCGGATATATGTGTCCATCCTACAGATATGGCATCCAGCAAACAAAGGCATGTGTTGTACAGTTTCTGCAATGTGACCGAGCTATTGAATCACATATCATGGCCTCTCTGTAATCAACACACTGTCTGCACTGTGGGACATATGGCTTAGATCAATATCTTACCTCTGCACCCATCCTAATCTAATCAAAGGAATGATTATGGGCAGGATGTGCCGCCAGAGCCTCATATTGACCATGTGACAGGGTCAGCTGGGGTACAAATAGTGGGCACAGTGCCACAGTTGCATAGCCACAGTGGCCCTACCCCAGCCTAGACTAGGACCCGTACTGGGAGATACAGTTGACAAGCCCTGGTCTCTGCAGGCTGATCAGACAGAACCTACATTACACTCCATTTCCATCACTTCCATGCATGACAGTACATTATGTAGACAACAGCAAATTGTCATGTGCTGTGTGTAGCAACCTGAAGGGCAGAACGAGTCAAGATATGACAACAGTTTAGCAAAGGCAGCAATCGCGGCTTGCTTCACTCATAAGGATCGGGGTGAGTGCGGCACGCAGGTGAGGTGGAAGTGGGAGGGGGTTTAAAATTTAATAAAAAATAAATAAATAAATAAATGAAATAAAAACTTACCTCGCTCCTCACCATGCTGCTCCTCTCGTCTGTCTCGCTGCAGGCACAGGCACTCAGCCTGCCCTGCGGCCAATCCTGATGCTGCTCAAAGCAGTGTCAGAATTGTCTGGGAGTGCCCAGCAGACTGGGAGCCTGTGCAGACTCTCTCCAGCCAGCAAGAGAGTGCCGGGCTGGAGAGAGCACTCTGCGCATGTGTGTTTGGCCAGCCCGAGACGGCCAGCCAAGTGCACATGTGCTCTGAGGGGAGTGCTCTGTGCACTTCCCTCACTGCTAATCACCCCATGGCCCCGCCCCTTTCACAATGAAGGGATTATAAACATAATTTATTATCCCTTCATTGTGAAAGGCTTTGCAGCTTCTGCTGCTGGGGGGGCGGGGGTGCTCCTCTGCCCTAATGGAGGAGCAGCAGATGTGTTAAGGAATCTCTGTGGCACCATGCACATTGCTCACATTACTCACAACTGACTCATACAACCTGCATACTCTTTTCATGCTGTCATGCACATACATGTTGTCTGACATTTACAATCATGAAAAAAGACATGTCGGTGGATGGCAGTGATGGCTCCTCACCTAGTTATGGACATCCAACACAAGGAGAATCTAGGAACTAAAAAAACCCACACAACACAGTGTGTATGAACTTTACATGCACCGGCCACCAATACCTGGAAATTGTCCCACCCATTGATGCCACACAGACTGCAACAAGAGGCACATGAGTAGTCAGCCTAGCATACATGGCCACACTCTAACCTGTAAGGAGGGAAAGGATGGTGGACTACAGAGCAAACTGTGCACATGAGGTACTTACCTCGTCCTCTGGTGCACCATAGAGCTGTTCATACAGAGATAGGACATCATCAACTAGTCTCTGCAGCTCCTCTGGAGAGAAGGCAGAGGCCCTATCAACTGCTGGATGTGGCATGATTGCTCCTAGAGGTGGTACATCGCAGTTCAGGCAGGGAAGATCTTGATGTGAATCAGCAGAACATGGCAGTCACGTCTGCCACAAACGCTGTTGTCACCGCCGGCAGACACAGCAATTGGCTTGCGACCACCACTGGCAATAACTTTAGCCTATGGCTGTGTCTGCTGTGGTTGCAACCTCCTACCGCCACAACGACTTCCTCTGGGAGTCATAGTTTGTTCTTATTGTCCAGTGGAGTAGGTCAGCAGCTGCCATTTTTGCAGCATGAAATGCTGTTTTGCACTATTTGCACTGCATCACACCCTAAAAACATGTGATGTAAACTCACATAATCCTTATGTTGGATTGTCAAGTAGGTATTTCTCAAACAACATTTTGGCATGTCGCAGGGCACTAATGGCATTAAACAGCAATGCATGGTACACCCCCGCTGATGGCCTTTTTTGCATGTGGGGGAGGCAGTCATATTTCTAGGGGCAATTGGGTCACACAAAGTCCTAGTTTGGTCCAATACCATGTAGAGGACATGTTTGTGAAAACATGTGGGTCACATGTGACTCTTGACTAGTTGCCAGCTGGGATGTTTGCTGGATTTCATGTCTATGCAGCCTGAAAAGCTATGTCACATAATAAACTTGTTATGCATCCTGTAAGTTGCTGTGGACAACACTAACCGATGTTACAAATCACGTCTTGTCACACATAGGTACCCAGGTAGAGGGAGGAGGCACCAACCTCCTGTCTATCATCCACTGCCTGACCTGCAGACAATGGAGCATTGCCACATTATACTGTTACCGCCTGGGTAGGAAAACAATAGTGGACTTGTGTAGACAGTTGGAGCCAGATCTGATGTCAGCTTTTAGTTATCTAACCAGCATACCACCCATTGTACAAGTCATGTCAGTGTTGCATTTCCTGGCCACAGGGTCCTTCCAACATACAGTGGCCTCAGCCTATGGTGTTGAGGGATGTCCTCTCTGCAATGTTGGCACACCTTGACACCTATATCCAGTTTCCCCAATGTGAGGATTTGGCCAATGTGAATGCTCACTTTTATTTTTTGCCCACCTACCACATTTGGTAGGAGACATTGATGGCACACATGTTGGCTTGGTGCCACCACATGCCAATGAACAACTCTATTGGAACAGGAAGAACTTCCATTCCATCAACGTGCAAGTAGTCTGTTTGGTGGATCTCTACATTTCACATGTCTGTACTCGTGCAGTCCTGGATTCCTTCATCATGCAGAACATCACCATACCCCAGCTGATTTCACAACTGCGACCACAGAGGGTTGGTAAGTCACACCTGTACTGGTTCTGTGTGAGCAATGTCAGGTGCTACAATCATGAAGTGTGGGACTCATGGATGCAAATACGTCACATTCCTAGGCAGGAGACTCCACATATCCCAACCATCTATGGTTGTTAACACCACTAAGGAATCCAACTATGCCAGGGGGAATTTCGCTTCAATGAGGCCCATGGAAGAACAAGGTGGGTTGTGGAGCGGGCTTTTGGGCTCCTGAAGGCCAGATTTTGGTGCTTTGATTGGACCGGTGGATCCCTCCTGTGCTCACCCGAGAAAGTATGTCAGATCACTGTGGCATGCTGCATGCTTCACAACCTAGCCCTGCAAAGGAACATCCCATATATTCCAGAGGAGGGGGAGCCTGCAGTGCCACTGGGTGATACTCCTGAAATGTCAAGTGAGGATGACAGTGGTAAAGGAAAAGGAGCTGACTTGCAGGAAGATCCCATCAATAGCTACTTTTCATGAGTGTAAGCATGTCATATGACTATGACTGTACATTGGACTGTAGTTGTGAGAATATGTAGAGTTTGTTTCATACAAAACAGCTAAGGAGCTGACACTCTTCAATGACCAGCCAAAGACAGTTTGATCAATTTGCACTTGACACATCCCCACCTTGAGGATGTTAGTTCCCTGCAATGTAAGTGGTTTTCAAGTTGCATGAAATGTGATTTGTGTCATGGTGATTCCAAGCCTATACCCCTTGTTTTGTCTCCGTACAGGTACTATCACCATGCCATCCTCATGTGGGCATTTCAGACATTGGCAGGTTTGTGATGCTGTTAGGACAGATGAAGTGGACATGGATTGCTCCAGTTAATGTAGATCACAGAGTTTGGGTGTAGGAGAGCTTGCACAGTATCTTGATGGAAGTTCAGAAGTGCCCATTGGACTTGTTGTATATGCTGTGGCTTGGAGACTTCCATCATGTGTGTCATCATATGGGCATGACACACGCAGTCATAGATTGCAAACAGATCACTTTTAATTTATTTGGCTAAACACTTTTTGCATGGCCGATATGTAGCTGTCGATGTGTTTCGTCATCGCAGTGTCATGCCTGTTTCACAACACTGACATATGTGTGTGTCATACCACCAGATGAATGGTACCTGGATCTTAATGGACCTGTGATCATGGACTGTTACACTGCCATCTATCTGTATCTTGAATTATGTGGTGTTGGAAAACTTTGGTATGATATGTGATAAGGCTCAATCTGGTGACATAATCTACTTCCATGTTTGCCTATTCTATGGGTCAATGTCTGGCAAATCCCTTTCCGCTATGGTCTGGGGTGGGGGGCTCTACCTTAGGATATGTGTATGAGTTATACACTCTTGTTTATAGAAGTCCAGACATATGGACAGTCTATGGCAGTCATTCTGGCCCTCATTCCAACCCTGGCAGTCTATGACCGCCAGGGTGGAGGGCAACGGAAGCACCGCCAACAGGCTGGTGGTGCTTCCAGGGCCATTCTGACAGCGGCGGTAAAGCCGCGGTCAGAAAAGGGGAACCGGTGGTTTCCCGCCGGTTTTCCCCTGGCCCAGGGAATCCTCCAATGGCGGCGCTGCTTCCACGCATACCACCCCTACAAGCCTGTATCCTTGCAACAGGATGCCCTCTCCCATTTGTTCCTGGACCCTCATTGTCTGAAGTGTTGCACAGAAACTCAGGATCGAGGACTGGGGGCATAAGATTGTCGACACTGTGCTAGGTACATAGGTTGGGGGGTGAATGGCTGCCTGAGTTTTTGAGGCAACTGGGCTGGGAGGTGCTGATGTGGGCACAGTGAGACTCACTGCAGCCATCTGACTAGGTTTCCCAGATGGGCCAGGGGCTTCTTCTATATCCAGCAGTCCAAGAGTGCTGTACTCACTGAGGGCTGCATCTGGAGGGGGTGGGGGTTGCAGTCTCCTCTGTGTGCCCAGTTGCAGGTCTACCTGTGGATGTAAAACGTACACTGTTACTGGTTGGATTGTGGCATCTCCTGCAACAGTTTAGTGTTACAGTAAGCAGAGACCTTGTTCAAAGTTAAGTTGCAGTTGATCCAATTGTTCCAAGTGACCACAGTATGGGGTGTTTTAACTTAACATGTGTGAAGTCTGCCAATTCACTTTGAAACAAGCAGCTGACGTGATGTGCAGATCATTTGCACTTTGGAGATGGCCTGGAAATTACATCTTGCCACCAGTGCAGGCAAAACAGTGGCTGCGCAGGATATTGCTTTGGCCATTTTGTGGCCTATTTGATTGAGACAGGCAGAGGTAGGAGTTTGTTGTATATGTGACTGAAGTGATCATGTGGTGAGTGCAGTGTGAATGTGTCTGCTGTCAATACCATTCTAGTAATGCATCTTGAGGCCTTGAGGCCCTTTTCTAGGCACATTGTGTAAGATGCCCTTCCTGTCCTCACTAGTTTCATCTTGGGTTATCATGTCAAAATGGAGCTAAGTAGGCAGACACATCCCTGAGCTGAGCATGATCTCTATTTTGCTCACTCCCAGGAGAGTAAACTTCAATTGAGAGTTAGCAAGCAAGCATATTTTGACAAGTGTCCACTGGTCTGGTGTTTGGAGTAACAATTAGAGGGCCTGCTGAGAGCTGCAGCCAGGTCACTCCCTATACTACCAAACACTTGACATATGTTATCCTCCCAGGTGAATGAACTTCAAATGGGATTTAACAAACATTGGCAAGTGACCACATGGCTTGTGTTTTTAGTTTCTGAAACAGTGCCTCCTGCCCTTCCCATTCATGTCACTCCCTCCACCTCCCTCACTTGACAAATGTTGTTCTCCCAGTTGGGTACACTTCACTTGTGGGTTACCTAATGAGTGTATTTGGAATGAGAGAAACAGGGCCTATTCTGAGCTGTAGTCAGCCCAGTCCCTGTACTTCACACACTGGACAGATGGTATTCCCCCAGTTGAGTAAACAGCAGTTTGGAGCTAACAAAAGTTTGTATTTGGCCTAAGGTAAACTTGACTGGTCTTAGAGGTTTGATGAACCGTGTCTCCTGGGATTTGCAGTCTGGTCACTCCCTTTACTTCACACAGTAAACAAATGGTATCCCCCCAGGTGAGTAAACTTCATTTTGGAGTTAACAACCAAGGCCCATATTTACACTTTTTTTGCATCATTTTGTGACGCATGTTTGTATTTTGTAAGTTTGTACCACTTTTGTGTCCAAAAATTATGCAAATGTTGCACAAAAAAGTATAAATATGGGCCCAAGTGTATTTGGGCAGGAGTACACTGGTCTGGTGGTTGGAGTGACAGAAAAATGGCCTATTGTGAGCTGTAGTCAGCCCGGTCCCTGTATTTCACACACTAAACAGATGGTATCTTCCCAGGTGAGTACACTTCATTTTGAAGTTAACAAACAGGTATATTTGTCCAGGAGTATACAGGTCTAATGGTTGGAGTGAAAGAACCCAGGCCTATTGTGAGCTGTAGTCGCTCAGTGCCTCTACTACACAGCGTCTAGCAATGGTATCCTCCCAGGTAGGTAGACGTCAATTGAGAGTTGACAGTCAGGGTTATTTTAGCAAGTGACCACTGGGCTTGTGTTTGTAGTTACAGAAAGAGTGCCTTCTGGCCTTGGCAGTCATGTCAGTCCCTCCACTTCCCAACACTTGAAAAATGGCACCCTCCCAGGTGAGTGTAAAGCATTGGAGTGATTACAGACAGGTATATTTAGACCTATGAAACCTGTGCAGTTGTTTGGAGTCACAGACCCAAGGCCTGCTGGTAGTTGCAGACATGTCACTCTGTGCTACACACACTGTACAAATGTCATCCCCCCAGGTAAGTCCACTTCAATTGATCTTTGTTAAAATAGATGTCTAGTATCATGATACCACTGAGGTAGTGTTTGTAGTTACAGGGTGTAGGAGGCTGGCCTGGTTTGTAGTGGGTACCTATGGTACTTACACCGTATACCAGGTCCAGTTACCCCTTATTAGTGAAATGTAGGCAGAGTCTAGAAGCCAGGCTCTCTAGGAGTAGCTGTAGCTGAGCAGCCAAGGCTTATCCAGGAGACATGCAAAGCTCATGCAATAGCGCTGTAGTCACACAGTACTCACACTCATAAAAGAAAATACTCAGTGTTAAAAAAATAAAGGTACTTTATTTTAGTGACACAAATGCAAAAAATACCATAGAGACTATACTCCCTTAGGAGGTAAGTAATACACAAATTATATACACTAGAATGCAAAAACAGGTGTAAAAACAGTTAGAAAACAGTGCAAATAGTGAAATTCACAGTAGTTAGAAATGGGGCTAGGGGTAACACAAACCATATACTAAGAAAGTGGAATTCGAAGGTCGGTTTCCCACCTAAGCAAGTGTAGTGTGTAGAGGGGCGCTGGGAGTATTAGAAAAAAACAAAGGTAAGGAATAGAACCCACCGCAGAGCCCAGGAAAGCAGGAGTAAATCACTGTTGTGGGGGTTATTACAACTTTGGAGGAGGTGTTAATCCGTCCAAAAAGTGACGGTAAAGTGACGGATATACCACCAGCCGTATTACGAGTCCATTATATCCTATGGAACTCGTAATACTGCAGGTGGTATATCCGTCACATTTGGGACGGATTAACACCTCCTCCAAAGTTGTAATAACCCCCTGTAACTTACCTGGAACACCCAAGAACTTGAAAAAAGATTATGCAAGAACCAGAAGAGACTGAAAGACTCCAACAGTGGATTCCTGGACCTGAAGACCTGTGGAAGAAGGGGACCAAGTCCAAGAAGCATAGAAGAATCCAGGGAGAACAGGAGCCCCTGCCAACCCAGATGAAGGTGCAAAAGAAGAACCACCGGTGAAGAACAACAGTCAATACTTCACCCAAGAAGACGGATGTGGGTTCCTGGAAGGTGTAGATGTCCCATGCAGGATGGAAAATTACAGTCTGGTTTGCGTTGCTGGATTCCGCCAGCAAGCCGTGGCACAGGCAAAGCTCGCGGTTAGCAGAAAATGGCACTGCCTTGGACCAGGAGTGACCTGGTGGACTCTACCCAGGAAGGAGAGTCAGAAGAGGCTTTCAGCAACTTAGAGAGCCCACAGTAGACCAGGCAGCACCCACAGGAGTCCCACAGCATGGGGACAACAGCACTACAACAAAGGACCCCATGCAGCCGGATAACCACTCAGGAAGCTGTGCGTCACAGGATACACGGTGCACGAAGAACTTTGTGGAAGGACGCCAACAAGCCTTGGCAACTGCAAAACACGTGGTGCATGGGGGTACTGTCTTGTGTGGGGAGGCAAGCTCTTACCTCCATCAAAGTTGGACAGAGGGACGTCAGGACCGTCGGGACCACTTCAGTCCACCAACCGTGATGCAGGATCTACGCCATTCATCAGGAGAGGGGACCCACGCAGCCGGTCGTCGTTGCAGAGAGGTGCCTGCTGAAGCACGGGAGTGACTCCTTCACTCCAAGGGATATTCTTTCATTCTTCTAGTGCAGGCTGAAGACAGGCTGTCCTCTGAGGATGCACAACTGGGAAACAGTTGCAGTTGCTGGCAGGAGCTGAAGATACAATGTTGCAGAAGTCATCTTTGCTTCTTTGTTGCAGTTTGTAGAGTGCCTGAAGGGTCCAGATGCAGTTTCTTTGGTGATAAGGTGAAGTAGAGGATGCAGAGGATTCCTGCTGGAGTCTTAGAATCCGAATCTGAAGAACCACCCAAAGGAGAGACCCTAAATAGCCCTGAAAGGGAGATTGGCCACCTAAACAGGTAAGCACCTATCAGGGGAGGGCTCTGACGCCACCTGCTGGCACTGGAGACTCAGATGCTCCCAGAGTTCCCTGCCAACTTGGAATCCAAGATGGCAAAACCCAGGGACCCTCTGGAGGAGCTCTGAGCAGATCCCCTGAGGTGGTGATGGACAGGAGAGTGGTCAATCCCCTTTCATTTGTTCAGTTTCGCACCAGAGCAGGCACTCCGGGTCCCGCAACCAGTTTAGAATGAATTATGCAAGGAGGTCACCAAATGTGCCCTTCAAAGCATTTCCAGTGGCTAGGGGAGGCTACCCCTCCCAAGCCTGTAACACTTAGGGGCGTAGTTATAGGCCCATAGAGTCACAGGAGCATCACTTTTCTTGACACTCCTGTGGGGCTAAGCACTGCACCGTATTTACAAGGTGGTGTTAAGCCACACTTGTAAATATGTCCCCTTCCCACGCAGCACTGTGCGTGGAAGGGGTGTGCAACAAGTGTTGCTGTGGGCTTGCCACAGCAACACCCATTGCATTTTGACACTGCCTCAGATTTATGGAATTTCGTAAACCTGAGGCAGCGCCAAAATCTAACGCCACTCCCAGGGGTGGCGTTAGCAAGGTGCAATGAGGAGGAATACTTTTATTCCTCTTCGTTTTTTGCTTTTTCTATGCGTGCTGCATTCTGCACGCATTGAAAGAGCGGAATGCCAGAAATTATTGTTTATGTGCGGGGTGATGTCCCTTCCTGCACATAAACAATCATTTGACGCTTTGGCACTTCTGTGTGTGCTGCATTATGCAGCACACACAGAAGTGGCAAAGCGCCGTTAGTGATTGTTTATGTGTGAAAAGGGACACCTTCCCGCACATAAACAATGACATCCCTCAACGCAGACATCCTTGCACAATATTGCAAGGATGCCTGCATTGGCGCTGGCAGCTAAATTTAGCGCCAGAACAGTGGCCAACACAGGGGTGCTCCATATTCACTTAAATACGGAGCATCCCTGCATTTCTTAAGTGACGCAGCGTGGTGCTGCCAAATTTGGCTCAGCACTGCGCCGACCTATAGTGGCCTATGTCCAGTACATGTGTAAAATGGCGTCCCTGCACTCACAGAGTCTGGGAAGATGGTCCTGGAGGTCGTGGGGGCACCTCTGCTAGTGCAGGGGTGCCCTCACACACAGGTACTCTGCACCTTGCCCTCAGGGCTGGAGGGCCTGCTACAGGGGTGACTTGTAAGTGACCTAGTGCAGTGTAAATGGCAGTCAGAGAGCCCAGCACGTCATGTGGGAGTACCCAAAAACTCTGTATTGTATCTTTTGGATGTTTTGTATGGTTTTTATGAACTAAAAAAGTATTTTTCTACTACAGTGAAAGGGTGCATGCGCCTTTTCACGCAGGCTGCAATGGCAGTCCTGCAGAAGCCTTTGCATGGGCTCTCTATGTGTGGCAAAATAAATTCTGCAGCCCATAGGGATCCCCTAGAACCCCAATGCCCTGGGTACCTAGGTACCATATATTAAAGACTTATAAGGGGGCACCAGTAGGCCAATTGTGGGTAAAATACTGGGTTAACAGTATGCAGTGGCAAATTTAAGAGGAAAGAGAGCATTAGCACTGGGGTCCTGGCTAGCAGGATCCCAGTGACACAGTCAAACAGACTGACAATCAGGCAAAAAATGGGAGCACCATGCCAAGGAGGATGGTACTTTCCTACACCCCCCTCCCAAACAAGGGACAATAAGGCTAACCTTGCCCAGATGAGACTTCATTGTTTAAGTGAAATATCTGGAGAGTCCATCTGCATTGAAGTGGGTACTCCCAGGTATATGTTCCACTGTAAAGTCCATCCCCTGTAGGGAAATGGACCACCTCAACAATGTTGGGTTTTCTCCTTTCATTTGTTTTACCCATAAGAGAGGTTTGTGGTCTGCCTACACTATAAAGTGAGTCCCAAATAAGTATGGTCTCAACTTTTTCAGGGCCCAGACCACAGCAGGGGCCTCCCTCTCTATGGCTGACCAAAGCTTTTCTCTAGGGGTCAACCTCCTACTAATAAAAGCAATAGGTTGATCCTGGCCCTCTGAATTTAGTTGTGAAAGCACTGACCCAACCCCCAATTCAGAAGCATCTGTGTGGACAATACATTTTTTAGAGTAATTTGGGCTTTTTAGCAGTACACATAGCCTGCTTAAGCTCCTAAAACGCTATTTGACAGCTGGCTGTCCATAATACCTTCTTAGGTATCTTTGTAGAGGTGAGGTCATTAAGAGGGGCAACAATGGAGCCATCGTTCTTAATGAACCTCCTGTAATACCCAGTGAGGCCAAGAAAGGCACTGATTTGGGTCTGAGTAGTAGGGGGAGTCCAGTCTAAAATATTCTGGATCCTCCCCTGTAGTGGTTCAATCGGTTCACCACCTAGCAGGTATCCCAGATAAACCACTTTTCCCTGCCCTATCTGGCATTTGGAAGCCATAATAGTGAGGCCTGCTTTCTGCAGAGCCTCCAGAATCTTCCTCAGGTGGACCAGGTGGTCATCCCAGTTGGAGCTAAATACAGCAATATCATCTAGATATGCTACACTAAATGCTTCCAAACCTTGAAGGACTGTATTCTCTAGCCTTTGGAAAGTGGCAGGTGCATTTTTCAGACCGAAGGGCATAACTGCAAATTGATAATGCCCTCCAATAGTTGAAAGTGCAGTTTCTGCTTTAGCATCTTCTGATAATTTGATCTGACAATACCCTGCAGTCAAATCAAAAGTGCTTAGACACTTGGCAGGTGGCAGTGTATCTATGAGCTCATCTGCCCTGGGTAAAGGGTGAGCATCTGTATTTGTAACTGTATTGAGCCCTCTGTAGTCTACACAAAACCTCATTTCTCTCTTTCCATTTTGACTATAAGGTTTGGGGACAAGCACCACTGGGCTGGCCCAGGGGCTGTCTGAGGGCTCAATGACACCTAGGTCCAACAGTTTCTGAACCTCAGATTTAATACAGTCTCTGACATGGTCAGGCTGCCTATATATCTCCAGTATCAATTGCATGCTCAAAACAAGTAGTATGACCAGGTGTAAGTGAAAAGAGTTCAGAAAATTGGCCTACTATATTCTTGCAGTCTTCCTTCTGCTCTGCTGTGAGGAGTCTGCAAGCACAACTCCTTCCACTAAGCTATCAGCTTCAGTGTTGGAGAAGAGGTCAGGGAGAAGGTCACTCTCTTCCTCCTGCCCCTCACTTGTGGCCATGAGTAGGGTTAAATCTGCCCTATCATAGTAGGGTTTAAAGCGGTTGACATGAAGTACCCTGAGGAGACTTCTTGCAGTGTCAATGTCAACCAGATAGGTGACCTCACCCTTCTTTTTCACAATAAGAGGTGGGCCACTCCATTTGTCTTGGAATGCCCTTGGTGCCACAGGCTCCAATACCCACACCTTCTGTCCTGGGTTGTACTCAGCCAGGACAGCCTTCTGGTCATGCCATTGCTTTTGAAGCTCTTGGCTGGCATGAAGGTTCGTAGTGGCCTTTTTCATGTACTCAGCCATTCTGGATCTTAGGCCAAGTACATAATCAACAATATCTTGTTTAGGGGGCTTTAAGGGTTGCTCCCACCCCTCTTTAATAAGTGCAAGTGGACTCCTAACAGGGTGACCAAAAAGGAGTTCAAAGGGGATGTAGCCCACTCCCTTCTAGGGTACCTCCCTGTAGGCAAGAAGGAGGCATGGCAAGAGGACATCCCATCTCCTTCTGAGTTTTTCAGAGAGCCCCATAATCATGCCTTTGAGAGTTTTATTAAACCTCTCAACCAGACCATTAGTCTATCGAGGATAGAGTGTGGTGAATTTATAGGTTACACCACATTCCTTCCACATTGCCTTCAAGTATGCAGACATGAAGTTACTACCCCTGTCTGATACTACGTCTTTGGGGAAGCCCACAGTGGAAAATATTCCCAGGAGGGCCTTTGCCACTGCAGTTGTTGTAGTGATCCCTAGAGGGATAGCTTTTGGATATCTTGCCTCATGGTCCACTACCACTAAGATGAACCTATTTCCAGAAGCAGATGGAGGGTCAAGGGGCCCAACAATAGCAACCCCTACCCTTTCAAAAAGCACCCCAACCAGAGGCAGTGGGATTAAGGGGGCCTTTGGGGTGCCACCAGTCTTGCTACTGGCTTGGTAAGTGACACAAGAGCAACAAAACTATTTTATGTCCTCTGACATGTGAGGCCAGTGAAAGTGAAGGACAAGTCTGTCCCATGTCTTACTTTGCCCCAGATGTCCAGCTATGGGAATATCATATTCAAGAGTTAGGAGGAATTCCCTATACTGCAAGGGAATGACCAGTCTCCTGGATGCACCAGGTTTAGTGTTCCTTGCCTCAGTATAAAGGAGATCATTCTCCCAGTAAACTCTGTGTGAGTCACTGATATCCCCAGCTTCTTGTTTGACAGCTTGCTGTCTTACACCCTCTAGTGTGGGACATGTCTGATGTGCCACACCCAGTTCCTCCCTGGCAGCCCCCTCTGCACCCGAGTTCAGCTGTGTCAGCCTGAAGCTCCTCTGGTGTAGGTTCTGCACAAGGAGTTGACTCTTCCTCATCATAAGGGGAATCTTCTGGTGAGGGAGGGATAGTGGACAAGGGTTTGCCCTTTCTACCCCTAGTTTTGGGAGCACTTGGTACCTTGTTCTAGGATTCAAGTTTCCCCTGTCCTCTTAGCTTCTTGGCCTGAGCCCTGGCAAGAGCAAAGATGTGCCCTGGTATGCCCTGCATTGCTGCATAGGTTTCCAACTCCACTTCAGCCCAAGCTGAAGTTTCCAAATCATTGCCCAATAGACACTCTACAGGTAAGTCAGTGGATACTACAACCTTTTTAGGACCAGTAACTCCCCCCCCCCAGTTGAGATTCACAACAGCCATGGGGTGGCTAACAGTGTTGTCATGGGTGTCAATAACTTGGTACTGATGACCAAGTAGGTGTTGCTTAGGAGCAACCAGTTTCTCCATCACCATAGTAACACTGGCACATGTGTCCATGTAGGCCTCAACCTGAACACCATTTATTAGGGGTAGTTGCTTGTACTTATTAAGGGGACAAGCAACCAAGGTGGCAAGGTAAATGCCACCATCAGAGACTAAAACAGCCTCAGTGTCTCCCTAACTAGACCAACCCCCACTACATTACCAAATGTGAGCCCAGCTACACCCTTAGGTTGGCTATTTGCAGTGCTTTTCACACCACCACTGCTATTACTAGGGGCACTAATGGAAGCAGTGGGGGTTGTGGTGGTGGAAGGTTTGGTGTCCCTCTTGGGACAACTGGGATCACTTGCCAAATGGCCTTTGAATTTACACAGGTAACACCATGTTTTTTTCTGGTGGTTGGAAGAGGATTTGGGCCCTCCAACTCAGAGGATTTTTGTGGGCCTGATGAAGATTCTGACCTTTTATTTGGTCCCTACCCTTGTCATGTGACTTACCATCCTTCTTCTTGTCGTCCTTGTCACCCCCTGTATGAGCTTTTCTGACACATTTGTCTGCCTTCTTTCCCAATTCTTAGGGAGAGGTCAGATCTGAGTCTACTAGATGCTGGTGTAATAAGTCAGACACACAATTATTAAGATCAGATTATATAAACTTTCATAATCAGTTACTTTATTGCCATTTAACCAACCTTCTAAGGCCTTCACTGAACAGTCCACAAAGTCTGACCAATCTTGTGAAGACTCTTTTCTGGTTTCTCTGAATTTGATTCTATATTGCTCAGTGGTTAAGCCAAATCCATCCAAGAGTGCTGTCTTCAAAACATTGTACTTGTCTGCATCACCTTCTTTAACAATAAGGAGTCTATCTCTCCCCTTGCTAGAGAAGGACAACCATGGAATGTCAGCAGACTGCATTTGAGGGACCCTGTGAACCTTACAGGCCCTCTCAAATGCAGCAAACCACTTGTAGATGTCATCCCCCTCCTTGTAAGGGGTAATAATTGTATGCAGGTTTCCACAATCAATTTTTTTTTTTTTGGCATTGTTACTTCTAAAACTGCTGTTGTGGCTGCCACCATGGGGAACTAACTCCAACCCCTGTCTTTCCAATTCCACAGCTAGGGATTCCCTATCTAAGGCCAACTGCTTCTGCTGTAGCCTCAGTCTGGCCTCGTCCAACCTCAGCTTTCTGAGTTCCCTATCAGGGGACTGGTCCTCAGGGCTGGATGTGTGGGACACTTCTGACACAGAAGTGACATGGGAGTGTGGAGAGGTTGATCTTTCTCTAAATTGTGTAATCCTAGTGACCTAGCCTCTTGGTGCGAAGGGTGCCTGTAGGAAAGTACCATCTTGCCTGCCATGTTACCCCCATTTTTACTTGTATGTCAGTTTGTTTTGCCTGTCTCACTGGGATCATGCAAGCCAGGACCCCAGTGCTCATAGTTTGTGGCCTGAATGTGTGTCTCTGTATAGTGACTAACTGTGTCACTGTGGCTATGCTAATGAGAACCTCAGTGCTTATGCTCTCTCCGCCTTTAAAATTGTCACTATAGGCTAGTGACATTTTTCTCCAATTCTAATTGGCACACTGGAACACCCTTATAATTCCCTGGTATATGGTACGTAGGTACCCAGGGTATTGGGGTTCCAGGAGATCCCTATGGGCTGCAGAATTTATTTTGCCATCCACAGGAAGCTCAGACAAATCTTACACAGGACTGCCACTGCAGCCTGAGTGAAATAACGTCCACGTTATTTCACAGCCATTTTACACTGCACTTAAGTAACTTATAAGTCACCTATATGTCTAACCCTCACTTAGTGAAGGTTAGGTGCAAAGTTAGTAAGTTTGAGGACACCCCGGCACTAGCCAGGGGTGCCCCCACATCGTTCATGGCAATTTCCCCGGACTTTGTGAGTGCAGGGACACCATTACATTTGTGCTCTACAGATAGGTCAATACCTATATGTAGCTTCACAATGGTAACTCCGAATATGGCCATGTAACATGTCTAAGATGATGGAATTGTCCCCCCATGCCAAATCTGGTATTGGGGTGCCAATCGCATGCATCCCCGGGGCTCCAGCAAGGACCCCAGGTAGTGCCAAACCAGCTCTCTGAGGTTTTCACTCCAGCTACCACTGATGCCAACCTTCAGACAGGGTTCTGCCCTCCTGGGGTCTGGGCAGCCCAGTCCCAGGAAGGCAGAACAAGGGATTTCCTCTGAGAGAGGGTGTTACACCCTCTCCCTTTGGAAATAAGTGTTAAGGGCTGGGAAGAAGTAGCCCCTCCCAGCTTTTGGAAATGCTTTGAAGGGCACAGATGGTGCCCTCCTTGCATAAATCAGTCTACACTGGTTCAGGGATCCCCCAGCCCTGCTCTGGTATGAAACTGGACAAAGCAAAGGGGGGTGACCACTTCCCTGTCCATCACCACCCTGGGGTGGTGCCCAGAGCTTCTCCAGTGTGTCCCAGACCTCTGCCATTTTGAATCCAGAGGTGTGAGGGCACAGTGGAGGCCTCTGAGTGGCCAGTGCCAGCAGGTGACATCAGAGACCCCCCCTGATAGGTGCTTACCTCTCAAGGTGGCCAATCCTCCTCTGAGGGCTATTCAGGGTCTCTCCTGTGGGCTTTTCCTCAGATAACGATTTGCAAGAATTCACCAGAGTTCCTCTGCATCTCCCTCTTCGACTTTTGCCAAGGATCGACCGCTGACTGCTCCAAGACGCCTGCAAAACTGTAACAAAGTAGCAAGAAGACTACCAGCGACATTGTAGCGCCAAATCCTGCCTGCTTTCTTGATTGTTTTCTGGTGGTGCATGCTCTGGGGCTGTCTGCCTTCACCCTGCACTGGAAGCCAAGAAGAAATCTCCCGTGGGTCAACAGAATCTTCCCCCTGCTAACGCAGGCACCAAACTTCAGCTTCACCGGTCATCTGGGTCCCCTCTCATCATGACGAGCGTGGTCCCTGGAACACAGGTGGTGGATCCAAGTGATCCCGACAGGCCAATGGTCCCTCTGTCCAAATTTGAAGGAGGTAAGTCCTTGACTCCCCTCGCCAGACAGTAGTCCTGTGTACTGTGTGAACTGCAGCTGCTAGGGCTTCTGTGCACTTTTGCAAGAAATCCTCCATGCAAAGCATAACCAAGGTCCCCAGCACTCCGTCTTGCATTGCTCAACTCGCTGAGTTGACCACCGGCTTCATGGGACCCTCCTTTGTAGTGTTAAGACAACCGCCATGCTCAGTTTTCTTGAACCCATGTTCAAGTACTTCTGTGGGTGCTGCCTTCTTCTGCATGGTCTGTATTGCTGAGAGCCTCCTCTGTCTCCTCTTCCAAGTGGCGACCTTATGGTCCTTCCTGGGCCTGGGCAACACCCTTTTTCTTAAAATGCAATCTTTGCAGCTAGCAAGGCTTGTTTGCGGTCTTTCTCCAAAGAAACAATTCTGCATCCTCCACCGCTCAGTGGGACATCTTCTTTGCAAAGGAGAAGTTCCTGGCATCTTCCATTGTTGCAGAATTTTCAGCTTCTTCCACCCAGAGGCAGCCATTTTGCACCTTCAGCTGGGGTTTAGTGGGGTCCTGCCCCCCCTGGACACTTTTGTGACTCTTGGACTTGGTCACCTTCCCTTAGAGGTCCTCAGGTCCAGGAGTCCATCTTTGGTGCTTTGCAGTCTGTTGTGGTCTTTGCAGAATCTCCTATCACGACTTTTGTGTGTTTCTGGGGAAGTAGGGTAACTTTACTCCTACTTTTCAGGGTCTTGGGTTGGGGTATCTTAGACACTTTTAGTGTTTTCATACACTCCCAGCGACCCTCTACACACTACACTAGGCCAGGGGTCCCTAAGTGGTTCGCATTCCACTTTCTTAGTATATAGTTTGTTTTGCCCCTAGGTCTGTTGCATCCTATTGTAATCTACAGTGTTTGCACTACTTTTCTAACTGTTTACTTACCTGATTTAGGTTTGTGTGCATATTTTGTGTATTTTACTTACCTCCTAAGGGAGTATATCCTCTGAGATATTTTGGGCACATTGTCACTAAAATAAAGTACCTTTATTTTTAGTAACTCTGAGTATTGCGCTTCTTATGATATAGTGCTATATAATATAAGTGGTATAGTAAGTGCTTTGCATGTCTCCTAGTTCAGCCTAAGCTGCTCTGCTATAGCTACCTCTATTAGCCTAAGCTCCTAGAACACTACTAATCTACTGGCACAAGGTGTACACACCCTCAAGTACCCACTATAAGCCAGGCCAGCCTCCCACATTGGTGGTGCAGCGGTGGGATAAGTACTTGTAGCTGCTTTACCACTTTGTCATTGGTGCTTTTCATAAGAAAAACATATTCCAAATTCTTAAAAATATACACAGTTAACCTAAACAGTTTAACTCCCTTTCTAAAAACTTTCTAAAAGGTTTCTAAAAAGTCTTCAAAAGTTTTCAAAAGTTTGAAAAGTTTTATTCTTTTCCATAAAAAGTTTCTAAACTTTTTTCTCTCTGTCCTAAACTCTTTCATACAACTATGTCTGCAGTAGAGCTCACTCCCACAGTTGTTCAGGCAACCTATGGTAGTTAAAACTTTAAAGAGTGAACATAAAAGTTCATACAGCTGGTGACAAGGATGGCAAGAAGAAGGATGGTAAGTCTTCTGACAAGGGTGGGGACAAAGATAAAAAGCATTTCAGTCTTCATTATGCCCACAAAAATCCTGTGGGGGAGGTGGATCCAAATTCTCTTCTAACAACCAAAAGAAGCCATGGTGTTATTTATGTAAGAGTAAAGGCCATTGGGCAAGTGATTCCACTTGTCTAAAGATAAACACCAAGGCGCCCACTACCACAACCCCAACTGCGTCCTCTAGTGCCACTAGTAATAGCAGTGGTGGTGGAAAGTCTACTACAAATAGCCAATCAAAGGGTGTAGCTGGGCTCACCATTGGTAATGTAGTTGGGGTTGGTCTTTTTAGGGAAACCACAGAGACTGTTTTAGTCTCTGATGGTGGTATTGATTTTGCCACCTTGGTTGCTTGTCCCCTTAATATGGGTAAGTACAAGCAACTTCCCCTAATAAATGGTATTGAGGTTGGGGCCTACAGGGATACAGGAGCCAGTGTCACTATGGTGATTAAGAAACTGGTTCACCCTGATCAACGCCTACTTGGTCAGCAGTACGAAGTAACTGATGCTGATAACAACACTCTTAGCCACCCCATGGCTGTTGTGAATCTCAACTGGGGGAGGGGGTTACTGGTCCAAAGTAAGTTGTGGTAGCCACTGATTTACCTGTAGACTGCTTACTAGGCAATGATTTGGAGACATCAGCTTGGGCTGAAGTGGAGTTGGAGGCTCATGCAGCAATCCACGGCATTCCAGGGCACATCTTTGCTCTCACAAGGGCTCAGGCCCAGAAGCAAAGAGGACAGGGAAATTTGGATCCTGGAACAGTGGACCAAGTGGTCCCAAAAGCTAGAGGAAGAAAGGGTAAATCCTTGCCCACTATCCCTCCCTCTTCAGAAGATTCCCTTTTTGAGGAAGAAGAATCCTCTCCCTGTGCAAAACCTACACCAGATGAGCTGGCAGCAGACACTGCTGAGCTTTTGGGTGCAGGGGGCCTGCTAGGGAAGAGCTGAGTGTGGCACAGCAGACATGTTCCACACTAGAGGGTTTAAGACAGCATGCTGTCAAACAGCAGAATGGGGATATCACTGATAGCCATAAGGTCTATTGGGAAGATAACCTCCTGTACACTGAGTCAAGGGACCCTAAACCTGGAGCTGCCAGGAGATTGGCCATCCCTTTGCAGTATAGGGAGTTTCTTCTGACCTTGGCACATGATATTCCTTTGGCTGGGCATTTAGGCCAGAGTAAAACTTGGGACAGATTTGTACCATTGTTTCACTGGCCTCACATGTCAGAGGACACTCAGGAGTTTTGTCGCTCCTGTGTGACCTGCCAAGCCAGTGGCAAGACTGGTGGCACACCTAAGGCCCCCTTAATTCCACTTCCTGTGGTTGGGGTGCCTTTAGAAAGGGTAGGGGTTGACCTGGTTGTCCCCCTTGACCCTCCAACAGCTTCAGGCAATATATTCATCCTTGTGGTAGTAGACTAGGCCACTAGGTATTCTGAAGCAATTCCCTTAAGGACCACTAAACCTCCCTCAGTGGCAAAAGCCCTCCTGGGAATCTTTTCCAGAGAGGGTTTCCCTAAAGAAGTGGTGTCAGACAAAGGTAGTAACTTCATGTCTGCATACCTCAAAGCTATGTGAAAGGAGTGGGGTGTAACTTACAAGTTTACTACTCCTTATCATCCACAAACAAATGGTCTGGTTGAGAGGTTTAATAAAACTCTCAAAGGTATGATTATGGGTCTCCTTGAAAAACTCAGAAGGAGATGGGATGTTCTGTTGCCATGCCTCCTTTTTGCTTATAGGGAGGTACCCCAAAAAGGAGTGGGCTTTAGCCCCTTTGAACTTCTCTTTGGGCACCCTGTAAGAGGTCCCCTTGCTCTTGTGAAGGAGGGTTGGGAACAACCTATAAAAGCTCCAAAGCAAGACATTGTGGACTCTTTCCTTGGCCCAAGATCCAGAATGGCTGAGTACATGAAAAAGGCCAGTAAAAACCTTCAGGCCAGCCAAGAGCTCCAAAAGCAATGGCATGACCAGAAGGCTGTCCTGACCCAGTACCACCCCGGACAGAAGGTGTGGGTATTGGAGCCTGTGGCCCCAAGAGCACTCCAGGACAAATGGAGTGGACCCCATCTCATTGTTGAAATGAAAGGTGAGGTCACCTACTTGGTAGACCTGGGCACTGCCAGGAGTCCCCTTAGGGTGCTCCAGGTCAAACCCCTAAAACCTTACTATGACAGGGCTGACTTAACCCTGCTCATGGCACCAGATGAGGGGCAGGAAGAAGAGAGTGACCCTCTCCGTCACCTCTTTTCCACCACTGAAGTCGATGGCTTAGTGGAGGAAGTGGTGCTTGCAGATTGCCTTACTGCAGAGCAGAAGGACAACTGTGTAAATCTCCTAGGCCAATTCTCTGACCTTTTCTCACTAATCCCAGGTACAACTACCTTGTGTGAGCACACAATCAGCACTGGGGACAATTTGCCTGTCAAAAGTAAGATTTATAGGCAGCCTGACCATGTAAGGGATTGCATAAAACAAGAGGTTCAAAAATGTTGCATCTAGGAGTGATTGAGCCTTCTGAAAGCCCATGGGCTAGCCCAGTGGTGCTTGTACCCAAACTTGATATTAAAGATGGTAAAAAGGAAATGAGGTTTTGTGTGGACTATAGGGGACTCAATCAGGTAACCAGAACTGATGCTCACCCTATACCCATGGCAGATGAGGTCATAGATATACTGGCTTCTGCCAAGTATCTAAACATTTTTGACTTAACTGCAGGGTATTGGCAGATTAAGTTGTCAGAAGATGCTAAACCCAAAACAGCATTTTCCACCATTGGAGGGCACTATTAGGTCACTGTTATGCCCTTTCTTTTGAAAAATGCACCTGCCACTTTCCAGAGGTTGGTGAAAACAGACCTGCATGGATTGGAAGCTTTTAGTGCAGCATATCTTGATGACATAGCTGTCTTTAGCCCCACCTGGGATGAGCACCTGATCCACCTATGGAAAGTTTTGGAGGCCCTGCAAAAGGCAGACCTCACTATTAAGGCTTCAAAGTGCCATGTAGGGCAGGGGAAAGTGGTTTATCTGGGCCACCTGGTAGGTGGTGAACAGATTGCACCACTAAAGGGGAAGATCCAGCCCATTATGGAATGGGGTCCCCCTACAACTCAAACCCAGGTGAGAGCTTTGTTAGGCCTCACAGGGTACTATAGGAAGTTTATTAAGAACTATGACTCAATTGCAGCTTCTCTTAAGGACCTCACCAGCAAAAAGATGCCTAAAAAGGTATTGTGGACAGCAAACTGTCAAAAGGCTTTTGATGAGCTAAAACAGGCTATGTGCTCTGCATCTGTCCTAAAAAGCCCTTGTTACTCCAAGAAATTCATAGTCCAGACTGATGCTACTGAATTAGGGTTAGGGGCAGTTCTATTACAGCTTAACACTGAGGGCCAGGATCTACCTGTTGCTTTTATCAGCAGGAGGTTGACCCCTAGAGAAAAGTGTTGGTCTGCCATAGAGAGGGAGGCCTATGCTGTGGTCTGGGCACTGAAAAAGCTGAGGCCAAACCCGTTTGGCACTCACTTTATTGTTCAAACAGACCAGAAACCTCTATTATGGCTTAAACAAATGAAAGGTGAAAACCCTAAATTGTTGAGGTGGTCCATCTCCTTACAGGGAATGGACTATACAGTGGAACATAGACCTGGGAGTACCCACTCCAATGCAGATGGACTCTCCAGATATTTCCACTTAGACAATGAAGACTCATCTGGGCAAGGTTAGCCTTATTGTCCCTCGTTTAGGGGAGTTGTGTAGGAAAGTACCATCTTGCCTGTATGTTACCCCAATTTTTACTTGTATGTCAGTTTGTTTTGCCTGTCTCACTGGGATCCTGCTAGCCAGGACACCAGTGCTCATGGTTTGTGGCCTGAATGTGTATCCCTGTGTAGTGACTAACTGTGTCACTGAAGCTCTGCTAATCAGAACCTCAGAGGTTATGCTCTCTCTGCCTTTAAATTTGTCACTATAGGCTAGTGACCATTTCCTTAAATTCTAACTGGCACACAGGTACACCATTATAATTCCCTGGTATATGGTACCTAGGTACCCAGGGTATTGGGGTTCCAGGAGGTCCCTATGGGCTGCAGCATTTATTTTGCCACCCATAGGGAGCTCAGACAAATCTTACACAGGACTGCCACTGCAGCCTGAGTGAAATAACGTCCACGTTAGTTCACAACCATTTTACACTGCACTTAAGTAATTTATAAGTCACCTATATGTCTAACCCTCACTTAGTGAAGGTTAGGTGCAAAGTTACTTAGTGTGAGGACACCCTGGCATAGTTCAGTGCAATTTCCCCGGACTTTGTGAGTGCGGGGACACCATACATGTGTGCACTACATATAGGTCAATACCTATATGTAGCTTCACAATGGTAACTCCGAATATGGCCATGTAACATGTCTAAGATCATGGAATTGTCCCCCATGCCAAATCTGGTATTGGGGTGCCAATCCCATGCATCCTCGGGGCTCCATCATGGACCCTTGGTACTGCCAAACCAGCTCTCTGGGGTTTTCACTGCAGCTACCGCTGCTGCCAACCTTCAGACCCCTCCCGGGGTCTGGGCAGCCCACTCCCAGGAAGGCAGAACAAAGGATTTCCTCTGAGAGAGGGTGTTACACCCTCTCCCTTTGGAAATAGGTGTTAAGGGCTGGGGAGGAGTAGCCTCTCCCAGCCTCTGAAAATGCTTTGAAGGGCACTCATGGTGCCCTCCTTGCATAAGCCAATCTACACCGGTTCAGGGAACCCCCAGCCCCTGCTCTGTCATGAAACTGGACAAAGGAAAGGGGAGAGACCACTCCCCTGTCCATCACCACCCCAGGGGTGGTGCCCAGAGCTCTTCCAGTGTGTCCCAGACCTCTGCCATCTTGAATCCAGAGGTGTGAGGGCACAGTGGTGTCCTCTGAGTGGCCAGTGCCAGCAGTTGATGTCAGAGACCCCTCCTGATAGGTGCTTACCTCTCTAAGTGGCCAATCCTTCTCTGAGGGCTATTTAGGGTCTTGCTTGTGGGTTTTTCCTCAGATAACGATTTGCAAGAATTCACCCGAGTTCTACTGCATCTCCCTGTTCTACGTCTGCCAAGGATCGGCCGCTGACTGCTCCAGGACGCCTGCAAAACTGCAACAAAATAGCAAGAAGACTACCAGCTACATTGTAGCACCTAATCCTGCCGGTTTTCTCGGCTGTTTCCTGGTGGTGCATGCTCTGGGGCTGTCTGCCTTCACCCTGCACTGGAAGCCAAGAATAAATCTCCTGTGGGTCGACGGAATCTTCCCCTGCAAACGCAGGCACCAAACTTCAGCTTCACCGGTCCTCTGGGTACCCTCTCATTGTGACGAGCATGGTCCCTGGAATATAGGTGGTGGATCCAAGTGACCCAGACAGTCCAGTGGTCCATCTGTCCAAATTTAGAGGAGGTAACTCCTTGCCTCCCCTCGCCAGACAATTATCCTGTGTACTGCGTGAACTGCATGTATTGGGGCTTCTGTGCACTTTGAAAGGAATCCTTCATGCACAGCATAGCCAAGGTGCCCAGCACTCCATCCTGCATTGCTCAACTCGCTGAGTTGGCCACTGGCTTCGTGGGACCCTCCTTTGTAGTGTTGAGATGACTGCCATGCTCAGTTTTCTTTAATCCATGTTCAAATACTTCTGCTGGTGCTGCCTTCTTGTGCGTGGTCTCTCTGTGTTGCTGCGGGCTCCCTCTGTCTCCGCTTCTAAGTGGCGACCTCCAGGAGAAGTTCCTGGCATCTTTCGTTGTTGCAGAATCTTCAGCTTCTTCCACCCGGAGGCAGCCATTTTGCACCTTGATCCGGGGTTTGGTGGGCTCTTGCCCCCCCAGACACTTTCGTGACTCTTCGACTTGGTTCCCTTCCTTTACAGGTTCTCAGGTCCAGGAATCCGTCTTTAGTGCTTTGCAGTCTATTGTGGTCTTTGCAGAATCTCCTATCATGACTTTAGTGTGTTTCTGGGGAAGTAGGGTCACTTTTCTCCTACTTTTCAGGGTCTTGGGGTGGGGTATCTTGGACACCCTTAGTGTTTTCTTACACTCCCAGCGACCCTCTACATACTGCACTAGGCCAGGGGTCCCTAAGTGGTTCGCATTAACCTTTCTTAGTATATGGTTTGTGTTGCCCCTAGGCCTATTACATCCTATTGTAATCTACAGTGTTTGCACTACTTTTCTAACTGTTTACTTACCTGGTTTGTGTGTATATTTTGTGTATTTTACTTACCTCCTAAGGGAGTATATCCTCTGAGATATTTTTGGCACATTGTCACTAAAATAAAGTATCTTTATTTTTGGTAACTCTGAGTATTGTGATTCTTATGATATAGTGCTATATGATGTAAGTGGTATAGTAGGAGCTTTGCATGTCTCCTAGTTCAGCCTAAGCTGCTCTGCTATAGCTACCTCTATCAGGCTAAGCTGCTAGAACACTACTGATCTACTAATGAGGGATAACTGGACCTTGGACAAGGTGTAAGTACCCTCAGGTACCCACTATAAGTCAGGCCAGCCTCCTACAGTGCCTTACCTGTGTGTGACCCCTTCCCACTACCAGCTACACTAGCAGGCCTGTTAAGAGATCTGTGGAAGGACCCTCCCCTGCATTTTCAGGGCCCTCTCCTGAATCTACCTGGTCAGACTCCCCCTCTACCCCTCCCTCTGGTTCTACATGGTTATCAGATTGCTCCTCATCATCTTGCAAGAGGAGATTTAAGAGGAAATACTTATTGGGGTTCTTCCCAATCCCTAAGCTTCTTTCTAAGCAAAGCCCCCTCAGACATTTAAAATTAAGATTTTCCAAAGTTGTCTAACAACCCTTGGGGTAACCTCAATAGAAGACATAGGCCCGCATTACAACATTGGCGGTATTGACCGCCTACCCCCACGGCAACAGCCCTCATTATGACCATAGAAGGAATTCCACCAGAAAGCCCCATGCAAGAAGGTAAGTCGCGTTCTCTGACAGGAGAGGGGGGTGGTGTGTACGTGTGTGGGTGTTGTGTGTGTATGTGTGTGGTCGTGTGTGTATGAGTGTGTATGTGTGCACGTGTGGGTGTGTAAATGTGCGGGGGCAGGAGAGGGAGAAGTATGGGGAGGGAGAGGGAAGCGGGGAAGACCCCTATCAGTGCCAAGGAAGGAATTCCCTGGAACTGACAGTGCCTACCACCATGGTTTTCATGTTGGTACGCTTGCCATGAAAACCATGGTGGTAGAAGGGCTCATAATCCTGAGGGGGGGATTGTGACGGCTGCCTAGCTAAAGACCGAAGTCTCCAGTCCAGCAGCCATTACCACCCTGGCGGACGGAGTGGTACATTGGCGGTTTGGTTTGAGCCAAACCGGAAATGTCATAATTGGGGAAAGGTACCGCCAACCTGTTGGCAGTACCTTTCTCCAAATTGCTGCCAACTGCCAGGGTCGTAATGAGGGCCATAGTAATAGAACAGTTAGGAAGAAGAGTAAGAAGTAAGCAAAACTATTTTACCCAACTTTTTAGAGAAATAAATGTTAAGAAAAAATATAATTTAGAGTGAAAATGAGATTGCTAGGTACATCTGTATATATCTCCAAGTATTAGAATACACTTTCTTGTGGAAAGCACCGGTGACAAAGTGATGAGGCAATTGCAAGTACTTATCCCACCGCTGCACCACCAATATGAGAAGCTGGCCTGGCTTGTAGTGAGTACCAGAGGTACTTACACCTTATGCCAGGTCCAGTGATCCACCTTAGTGAAATTTAGGCAGTGTCTAGCAGTTTACGCTGTCTAGAGGTAGCTGTAGCTGAGCAGCCACGGCTGAACTAGGAGACATGCAAAGCTCTTGCAATACCACTTATAGTCACACAGCACTTACACACAAGAAAGACAATACTCAGTGTTACCAAAAATAAAGGTACTTTATTTTAGAGACACAAGGCCAAAAATATGTTAGAGGCTATACTCTCTTAGGAGGTAAGTATTCAACACAATATATATACTATTAACCAAAATCGGGTAAGTAAACACTCATAAATAGTGCAAACAGCAAAAAACACAGTAGGTTGCAAAGGGCCTCGGGGGAACACAAACCATATACTAAAATCGTGGAATGCGAATGTCAGTTTCCCACCTAGGCAAGTGTAGTGTGTAGAAGGGTTCTGGGAGTGTAAGAAAACACCAAAGTTAAATAAAATACCCCTCCATAGAGCCCAGGAAAGTAGGAGTAAAGTATAGCAAGTTTCCTCAGAACACACTAGAAGTCGTGGTAAAGGATTATGCAAAAGCCAAGCAAGACTGCAAGAAATGCAACAATGGATTCCTGGACCTGAAGCCCTGTGGAGAGAGGAGACCAGGTCCAGAACTCGATGAAGAATCCAGGAAGAACAGGAGCCCCTGCTAACCCGGATAAAGGTACAAAGAAGAAAAAGTCAGAAATGCACCAAAGAAGAAAGATTGGGCTCCTGGTTGGTGCAGGAGATGTCCCACGCCGAGTAGAAGAATGCAGGCTGATTTTCGTCGTTGGATTCCACCAACAAGCCTTGGCTCGTGCAAGAAACATGTTTGGTGGGAAAAGGAGCTGCCTGGGCCCAGGAGGGACCTAGGTGTCTCAACTCAGGATGAGGAGAGAGAGGGAGCTTTCAGCACTTCAGTGAGCTCTCAGAAGACCAGGAAGCACCCACAGAAGTCCCAGAACACAGGGACAAAGGAATTGCAAATGGCGGTCGTCACCACACTACACAGAGGGATCCCACACCTCAGGGAACTGAGCATCGAAGGATAGAGTGCTGGGGACCCGGGCTACGCTGTGCATGAAGGATTCTTGGAAGAAGTGCACAGAAGCTCAAGGAGATGGAAGAAGGGTCGGTGCACAAGGGTACTGACTGGCACGGGGAGGCAAGCTCTTACCTCCACCAAATTTGGACAGCTGGACCTCTGGACAATCAGGGTCACTTTGGTCTACCACCTGTGATCCAGGGATCATGCTTGTTGATATGAGAGAGGACCCAGAGTACCGGTTGTTACTGCAGAAGGGTGCCTGCTGAAGCAGGGCAGTGACTTCGTCACTCCACGCGAGATTCCTTCGGTTCTTATGGTGCAGGATGAAGACAGGGAGCCTTCTGAAGATGCACAACCTGGAAACTGTTGCAGTTGCAGGGTCACTGTAGCCTTCTTGGATACAATGTTCCTGGAGCTGTCTGCGGTTGATCCGATGGTCATAAGCTGAAGCAGAGGATGCAAAGGAGTCCTGAAGGAGTCTTGCAAATCGAATCTGAGGAAACACCCAGATGAGAGACCCTAAATAGCCCTGAGAGGGGGATTGGCTCCTTAACCAGGTATGGACCTATCAGAAGGGGTCTCTGACGTCACCTGCTGGCACTGGCCACTCAGATGCTACCAGAGGGTCCCCACACCTTGGAATCCAAGATGGCTAACGCCAGGGACACTCTGCAGGAGCTCAGGGCACCACCCCTGGGGTGGTGATGTACAGGAGAGTGGACACTCCCCTTTCCTTTGTCCAGTTTCGTGCCAGAGCAGGGACTGGGCATCCCTGAACCGGTGTAGACTGGCTTATGCAAGGAGGGCACCATCTGTGCCCTTCAAAGCATTTCCAGAGGCTCTGGTAGGCTACCCCTCTCAAGTCTTTAACACCTATTTCCAAAGGAAGAGGGTGTAACACCCTCCTCCCAAAGGAAATGCTTTCTTCTGCCTTCCTGGATTTGGCTGCCCAAGCCCCAGGAGGGCAGAAGCCTGCCTGTGAAGTGGCAACACCTAGGGATGCACTGGAAACCTGGGAGAGCTGGTTTGGCAGTACTGGGGGTCCATGGTGGAGCCCCCAGGGTGCATGGAATTGGTCCCCCAATACCAGGATTGGATTGGGCGTACAATTTCACAATCCTAGAAATCTCACATGCCCATATTCGGGGTCACCATTGTGAAGCTACATATATGTATTTACCTATGTGTACTACACACTTAGAATGGTATCCTGCACTCACAAAGTATAGTAAATTGGTCCTGGACAAAATGGGAGCACCTCTGCTAGTGCAGGGGTGCCCTCACACATAGTAACTTTGCACCTAGCCTTCAGGAACTGAAGGTTAGACATATAGGTGACTGATATGCTACCTGGTGCAATGAAAATGGCTGTGAAATAGTGTTTAGACTATTTCACTCAGTTAGCAATGGCAGTCCTCAAGAAAGGTTTGTATGAGCTCCTTATGGGTGGCAAAAGAAATGCTGCAGCCCATAAGGATCTCCTGGAACCCCAATGGCCTGGGCTCCTAGGTACCATATAAGCTTATAAGGGGGGTCCAGTATGCCAATTTAGAAATAAAGAGAGCATGAGCACTGGAGTTCTGATTAGGAGTACTCCAGTGACAATTTGGAAAAGCAGTAAAACATACTGACAAGCAGGCCATAAACCATAAGCACTGGATCCTGGCTTACAGGATCCCAGTGACACAGTCAAACACACTGACAATCAGGCAGAAAATGGGGTAACATGCCAAGGAAGATGTACTTTCCTACAGGAGAAAACTGAATTTGAGGGATCACTTTGCAGGCAACACCTTAGGGGGTGGTGCAGGCTAGGCAAGGCTACTCCTCCTACCCTTTGTTTGGTTTCCCGCCTTTGCTCCCTCCAAAAGTGGGGACGTGCAAATGGGGAGGCCATCTGCTGCCAGCAGCAGGCCTGGGGATCGAGTTTCAATGGCTGCAGCCCTTTGAAGCGCACTGCCAGGGCAGTGCACATTCCTGAGGGAGGGGGTGTTAGCCCCTCCACCCAGGAAGGGCATTGTTTTACAAACCAGAGAGACAGGGCTCTCCCCTAGGGTTTGTATATTGGCTGTCTGGTTGTTCGGAACCAGTCAGTAACCATGCCAGGATAGTTAGCTTTTGCAGGAGGCACCTCTAAGGTGACCCCTAGCTACATTTTATAATAAATCCAGTACTGGCACCAGTTTGGATTTATCATTCTGAGTTGTTTCATACTAAAACAACCCAAGGTTCAGAGTAGCCATTATATAGCTTGGAAACTCGTGTTGAGCAGTATCCAGCACATATATTAAAATGGCTTCTCTGTTCACTCACTATGTCCCAGGTTTGGCAAGGACACAGTGTGGGCACATTGCTCAAGCAGCTATGCCCTCTGGTTGTGGTCGGTCCTCTCTACCAGCAGTTCCACTTGGGTGGAGGTAAGCCCGTGCCTTCCCGTGCAGGACAGTACCCAGTGGACTGTGTCTTTTGCAGCTGCCAAGGCTTGTTGGCACTTCTTCCAAGGGGTCTTCAGGCATCGTGTAGCTCCAGCCCCCAGCACTTCTTCCTGTGACGCACAGCTCCCTGAGTGGATCTCCTGCAGGGCGAGACTCCTTTTCATAGAGCTGCGTGGGCTTCATTTGTAACTTCTGTGTCCAGGTCCTGCTGGACTCCTGAATGTGCTGTCTGTGCTTCTGTGGGCTCTCTGTGACGCTGAGGGCCCCCTTTGACTCCCACTCCTGGGTTGAGTCCTCCTGGGCCTTGCTGGACCCCAGCAGCACTACTCGCCACCAACCGCAAGTTTTGCCTGTGCCAAGGCTTGTTGGTGGAATCCTAACATGCAAACCTGACTGCAATCTTCCTTCCAGCGTGGGACATCACCTGCATCCTCCAGGAACTCAATTCTGATTCCAGGGCTGCATTGTTGACTCTCCTTCCTCACTGTCAACCAACTCCTGCATCCTCAGCTTGGTGGGTAGGGGCTCCTGCCCCCACTGGACTCTGCGGTGTCTTCTTGACTTGGTCCCCTCTTTCCACAGGTCTTCCTCTTTAGGGATCCACCATTGGTTTCTTGCAGTCATCTTGGGGTTTTGTAATTTTCTTTGGGAAAACCTACCTTCCTGGTCGCTGGGGGGTGCTGTGGTACTTACCTTTGTGCTTTACTGCTTCCCCCAGCGCCACTCTACACACTCCACTTACCTAGGTGGGAGTCCAACTCTTGCATTCCATTTTCTTAGCATATGGTTTGTGCTCTCCCTAGGGTCACTATTCTCTATTGTGTTTTACACTGTTTTGCACTGTTTTCTAACTATTCCTATGCCTACTTCTGACTACATACATACGTTTATATCCTGTGTGTTACTTACCTTCCAAGGGGGTATTGCCTCTATAGTATTTTTGGTGCTGTGTTACCATAATAAAGTTCCTTTATTTTTGTAACACTGAGGTGGTCATTACAACCCTGGCGGACGGTGTTAAAGATGCAGTAATACCGCAAACAGGCTGGCGGACAAAAAAAGGGAATTATGACCGTGGCGGAAACCGCCAACATAGACAGCCACTTTAAAACTCCGACCGCCACAGCGGTACAGACAAGCAGCGCGGCGGTCACCGCCAACAGACAGGCGGGAGACAATGTACCGCCCACAGTATCACAACCTGCCAATCCGCCCCCTTTTCCGGGGCGGATTCACCGTGGATAAAAACACGGTGGAAACAGCCATTTCAATGGGAAAACGCTCACCTCTACACACTCCACGAGGAAGGAGGCCACCATGGAGCCCGAACTACAAATACTCCCTGCGCTTGTCTTCCTGCTCCTCTACAATCACCAGCAACATAGGCGCCGAAGACAACGGTGAGTACTGCACCTACGACATAGGGGGGGGAGGAAAAAGTCAGGGGGACACACACGCAACACCCCCACCCCCAACCCGACCCTCACCCACTACAACACACACACCAATGCATTTCCAAAAAGCACAGTAACAACCCACAACCCCCCCCCGGAAGAATGCAAAGACAAAAGGAAATCAGTTCAAACATTGTAATGTATCAAAATACAGTAACCAAATATATACAGATATATAAACACTCGAAAATTATACATCACGAGTAGTACTGCAGGTATGCACATATCAATGTCCGTGGACCACAGGGCCCAAAATGCATGGGCGAGGCCCACACTAGATACCTGTCCACAAACGGAGAGAACACTGCAGGGACATCAGATAGAAATACAACAGGCACCTCAGGGGGAAGGGAAGGGGGGGGCACCTCAGCCGGATTACAGCACCACGCCAGATCCACGACGGGGCTCCATGCCCATTGATGTATCCTGGGGAGTGCAAAGCCACAGTCTCTCAAGTCTCTACAGTGGGTGGTTTGCCCACTGCTTTATCCTGGGGAGTGCAAAGCCACAGTTTCTCAAGTCTCTACAGTGGGTGGTTTGCCCGCTGTACCATCCTGGGGAGTGCAAAGCCACAGTCTCTCAAGTCTCTACAGTGGGTGGTTTGCCCGCTGTACCATCCTGGGGAGTGCAAAGCCACAGTCTCTCAAGTCTCTACAGTGGGTGGTTTGCCCACTGCTTTATCCTGGGGAGTGCAAAGCCACAGTCTCTCAAGTCTCTACAGTGGGTGGTTTGCCCACTGTACCATCCTGGGGCGTGCAAAGCCACAGTCTCTCAAGTCTCTACAGTGGGTGGGTTGCCCACTATACCATCCTGGGGAGTGCAAAGCCGCAGTCTCTCAAGTCTCTACAGTGGGTGGTTTGCCCACTGCTTTATCCTGGGGAGTGCAAAGCCACAGTCTCTCAAGTGGATGCAGGTCTCCACTGGTTCTGGAGGGGGACTGGTGCCCAGAGTACTTCATCCTGTGAAGGACAGACAGAGTGGATGCAGGTCTCCACTGGTTCTGGAGGGGGACTGGTGCCCAGAGTGCTTCATCCTGTGAAGGACAGACAGAGTGGATGCAGGTCTCCACTGGTTCTGGAGGGGGAATGGTGCCCAGAGTGCATCACGCTCCCCGTGACGGTCCCAGTTCCGTCACTGTCCCAGCTGCACATGGGCTAACGATGCTTGATTTGGCGGTGCTTTGCCCTGTTCAGCGGTCTTCACCATGGCGGTCTTTGGCCTGTTCAGCGGTGCTTTGCCATGGCGGTCTTTGCCCTGTTCAGCGGTCTTCACCATGGCGGTGTTTGCCCTGTTCAGCGGTGCTTTGCCCTGTTCAGCGGTCTTCACCATGGCAGTCTTTGCCCTGTTCAGCGGTGCTTGCCTTTGCTGTCTCTGACCTGTTCAGCGGTGCTTTGCCATGGCGGTCTTTGGCCTGTTCAGCGGTGCTTTGCCATGGCGGTCTTTGCCCTGTTCAGCGGTGCTTTGCCCTGTTCAGCGGTCTTCACCATGGCGGTCTTTGCCCTGTTCAGCGGTGCTTGCCTTTGCTGTCTCTGACCTGTGCAGCGGTGTGTGGCATTACGGTCCCTCAGTGCCCAGCGGGGCTGTGGCTGCCGGGGCCCTCCAGGTCACTGACGTTGGCGGTGGTCTCCGGACCAGTGACGATACTGCTGCCCTCCAGGGCACTGACTCTGGCGGTGGTCTCCAGACCAGTGACGATACTGCTGCCCTCCAGGGCACTGACTCTGGCGGTGGTCTCCTGACCAGTGACGATACTGCTGCCATCCAGGGCACTGACTCTGGCGGTGGTCTCCTGACAAGTGACGATACTGCTGCCCTCCAGGGGACTGACTCTGGCGGTGGTCTCCGGACCAGTGACGATACTGCTGCCCTCCAGGGCACTGACTCTGGCGGTGGTCTCCTGACCAGTGACGATACTGCTGCCCTCCAGGGCACTGACTCTGGCGGTGGTCTCCGGACCAGTGACGATACTGCTGCCCTCCAGGGCACTGACTCTGGCGGTTGTCTCCTGACCAGTGACGATACTGCTGGCCTCCAGGCACTGACTCTGGTGGTGGTCTCCGGACCAGTGACTACAGTGCTGGCGGTGGCGTTCGGCCGGCGGGGAGGATGGCGCCCTTCTCCGCCATGCTGCTCTTACCAGACTTTGGAGATTTCTTCTGCCCCTTCACCACCTTGGGAGGAGTCACAGCTGACACTCGGGACCCTTGTGAGCTGTTTTGCCGGCAGGAGGCTTCACCCTCTCCCGTCGGCCACTTTCCAACTTAAGGTGCTTTACAGGGGGTGGACTGGCAGTGCTTTGGCTCCGTGTCACACTGGCTGCCCTGGTGGCCGGTGCACTCCACACACCTTTAACACGCACCACTGGTACCAGACTTTTTTTTGGCTGAGGTGCTACTACGGGACCTATGAATTGGAGGGGTGGGGGTGGTGGCAAAGAGGTCAACGTTGCTGAGGAAGAGTTTCTGACGAACACTGGGATGGGTAGCTGGAGGGGGTCTGGGAGTGGAGTAAGAGGAGGTGGTTGTAGGAGGTGTAACTTTAGGTGATTTGGGTGCAGGTGCAGGTACTGGAGGCTGTCGTGAGGTGGATGGATGTTGGGTGTGTGGGTGCCCGCGTTTGTGTACCTTGGGAGGGGGCGTCACAGACACACTGGGAGTGGACACAGGGGACGTGTAAATGGTAGTGGGGGTGGTGAGTGCAGGTGAGCGGGGTGTGGTGCTGGGTGTTCTGGTGCGAGTCCTAGTGCCTGTATGTGTAGTGCATGTAGGTGAGAGTGTAGACGACACTGGGAGGGAGGAGGGAGACGAGGAGGAGGGGGACACAGTGGAGGCAGTGGATGTTGCTGTGTCTGTATGTGGGTGATGCTTGTGTGAGTGCCTGTGGGTTGTGTGGTGCTTATGTTTGCCTGAGCTACTTTTGTGTGTTGAGGTGTGTGCATGCTTGTCTGATGGTGTGCTTGGGATAGACTGGGGTACAGGGGACTGGGACTGGGACTGGGTCTGGGTGGAGGAAGTTGGAGGGGGGAGGCTAGACACAGGAACAATGGCTGCCATCAGTGCTGAGGCCAGAGATTGCAGGGTTCGATGAAGGGCAGCCTGACCAGAATGAATGCCCTCCAGGAATGCATTACCGTGTTGCAACTCCCTTTCTACACCCTGGATGGCATTCACAATGGCAGACTGCCCAACAGTGAGTGACCTGAGGAGGTCAATGGCCTCCTCACTGAGGGCAGCAGGGGTGACTGGGGCAGGGGCTGAGGTGCCTGGGGCGAAGGTGATGCCCACCCTCCTGGGTGAGCAGGCACGGAGCGAAGGCTGAGGGGCTGCTGGGAGGGCGGTGCTGGTAGGGGGGGTGGCAGCTGTACTTGTAGAAGTGGGGGGCACAGATGGTGCCGCCACCACAAGGGAGCTCCCATCGGCGGACGAGTCTGTGTCGCTGTTTGGTGATCCGGTGACCGACGTGAAGCTCCCCTCGCCCGACGTCCCACTGGTGTATTCAGAGTCTGTGGTGTGGCTCTCCATGGCCATGTGGGATGCAGCTCCCTCGTGCTCCGGTGCCACTGTACCTCCGCATGATGATGCTGATGCACAAAAGAACAGGGAGAGCACAAAAAGGGGGACGACGACAGAAGAAAGACAGGTTGAGTGCATGGCTTCCCGCTACCGTTGGCGGACAGTACAGACACAGCAGCCCCCTGCACTACGCCGTGCTCTTGGCCTCTACAGATGCAATTCCTGGGATCTGGCCTACATGGCTATGGTGGACATCTGCACACATAGATGACACAGGGGCATGTATACCTGTACTTGGCACTCTACAGAGGTGGGGTGGAGTGCCACATGGCCTGCATTATGGAGGGGCCTAGCCTACGTAACTCGCCCTGGCCTAGGGAAACCCACAGCCCTTCTCCCCCACCCAGACCCCTCCACTGCGTGCAAAGTCCACAGAATGAGAGTGTACTCACCCCCTTGTGTCTGCTGTGATGCCCTCAAGCGCCCATCCAACTCCGGGTACGCCACCGCCATGATCCAGAACATCAGGGGGGTCATGGTGCGACGGGCACCCCTCCCACGTTGGGAGGCCATCCCCAGCTGAGCCTCCGCCGTCTTCTTGCTCCAGCGGCAAATGTCCCCCCATCTTTTACGGCAGTGGGTGCCCCGTCTCTGGTGGACCCCCAGGGTCCGGACGTCCTTGGCGATGGCACGCCAAATGTCCTTCTTCTGGTGGGCACTGACCTACATGACATGTACAGGGGAAGAAGAGAAGTCATTACCAACTGCACCGTCGAAGTGAGTGGCCCCCATCCCTACCCATGCCATGTGGCACATGCATTCACAGTCCTTCATGGTCGCTGAACTCTGCCCCCTTCCTACTGACATCCAGATCTCTCCACCCAGCATAGCCCATACAACGTGCTCCCTGTGTACTTACCTGTTGGTCTGGAGGACCGTAGAGTAGCATGTACTGGGGGAGGACCCCGTCGACTAGCTTCTCCAACTCCTGAGCAGTGAAGGCAGGGGCCCTTTCCCCAGACGCACGTGCCATTGTCTCTTCCAGACCGAGGTCACAGCAGCACAGCAGTGTAGGTCCTCTCCTGTCGAAGATCAGGTATCAAGTAATTGAACAGATAGAAAATGGCGGTCACGTCCGCGGCGGTCACGTCCACGGCGGTGCGTATCATCACCGCCGGCGCACTTCATCATTGGCTCCTGGGACCCATAGGGTCCAATGTTAACCAATGCAGCATTGCGCCGTGGTCTACGACCGCCTACCGCGACGGTGTACAACGCCAGCGCAGATACCTCACATCCCATTGTCCTAGTTTAGAGGTCAGGCAGCTGCCATTTCAGGGGCCCACATGGCTTCATTTACTACTGCGTCACACATACCTAGGCCTACACTCAACACACATACAGGAAGAGTTTTATATTTGGTGTTGTGTTCTGTGTAGCTGTGGGTACATACCTGGGAATTTGTTGACTCTGTGGTCGCTGTTGTCCTTCTTAGGCACCGTCAGCTGGGACATTTGAGGAGATGACGGAATCCTCCGGTGTACCGAACGCTGGTGGACCTGTTAACAATGGAGGAGCGACATTTGATCATCACCTACAGGTTTGACCGTGCCACAATCCAGGAACTGTGTACCCAGTTGGAGCCAGACCTGATCTCACCAATCTGCCATCCCACAGGAATACCCCCTGAAGTGCAGGTGCTATCAGTGCTCCATTTCCTTGCAAGTGGATCATTTCAAACAACTGTGGCCATGGCATCAGGGATGTCCCAGCCTATGTTTTCCAACGTGTTGTCTAGAGTGTTGTCTGCCCTGCTGAAACACGTAAGGAGCTACATTGTTTTCCCTCAGGTGGAGGATTTGGCTACAGTGAAAGGTGACTTCTATGCCCTGGGACATATCCCCAACATCATAGGTGCTATTGATGGCACCCATGTAGCTCTGGTCCCCCCACGCATGAGTGAACAGGTGTACAGGAACCGGAAGAGTTATCATTCGATGAATGTACAGATGGTATGTTTGGCAGACCAGTACATCTCCCAGGTAAATGCTATGTTCCCTGGCTCAGTGCATGGCGCCTACACCCTGCGGAATAGCAGCATCCCGTATGTGATGGGTCAACTCCAGAGGACCAGGGTGTGGCTATTAGGGGACTCTGGTTACCCCAACCTGTCATGGCTATTGACCCCAGTGAGGAATCCCAGGACCAAGGCAGAGGAACGCTACAATGAGGCCCATGGGTGGACTAGGAGGGTGATCGAACGCACCTTCGGCCTCCTGAAGGCCAGGTTCAGGTGCCTCCATATGACAGGTGGTTCCCTATTCTACTCACCAAGGAAGGTGTGCCAGATCATCATCGCCTGCTCGATGCTTCACAATCTTGCTTTGCGACGCCAGGTGCCTTTTCTGCAGGAGGATTGTCCAGATGACGGTGTTGTGGCAGCTGTGGAGCCTGTGGAGCCTGTGGAGCCTGTGGACAGTGATGAGGAGGAAGCTGAGGAAGAAGACATAGACAACAAGGAGTCAGTCATACAGCAATATTTCCAGTGACACACAGGTGAGAACAATATTTTTTAATATTACATTCACTTTCACACTTCTACCTCTATCCTGTCTGTCAATTAGTAGCAGTATTTGGTAACTGAGTTGTGCATTTCCATTACGGTTTCACAGGTGTGATTACCAACGTGTGTCATCTACTTGCATCCTTCATGGACTTGTGATGTGTGACATAGGTATGTTGGCATTACATTTGAAAACGCATTTTGTCACTGTCATTGCTAATACAGATTTTCAAAATCACAGACTGACTCCAGATTGTTTTGTGGTTCAAGGGTGTTTATTGAAGTGCTAATTATTGGAGGGGGTGGCAAAATGGTGATGGGTGATGGTGGAGGAATGTCCATGGCAGAGTCCAGTCTATTAGTCACACAGGTGCACTGCCCATATGGGCATAGGAAGTGGAGCTGGGGCAGTTCCAATCTGGACAGGGTAACAAAGTGAGACAGTGGGAGTTCAATCAGGGTGGTCTCATTTCCTGGCGGGGGTCTTGCCATCTTGCTCTGTCCTGTTCCTGGATCTCAGGGACCGCTTGCGGGGTTGTTCTCCGTCTGCAGGGGGTGGGGTGCTGGTGTGGTGGTCCTGTGGTGGGGCGTCCTGTCCACTAGCGCCGGCGGAGGTGGTGGGCAGTTCATCATCCATGCTAGTGTCATGGGCCCCTTGGAGTGCCACGGTGTCCCTCATGGTCTTTTGTATGTCCTTCAGCACCCCTACGATGGTGCCCAGGGTGGAGCTTATGGTTCTGAGCTCCTCCCTGAACCCCAAATACTGTTCGTCCTGCAGGCACTGGGTCTCCTGAAACTTGGCCAGGACCGTCGCCATCGTCTCCTGGGAGTGGTGGTATGCTCCCATGATGGAGGAGAGGGCCTCGTGGAGGGTGGGATCCCTTGGCCTGTCCGCCCCCTGTCGCACAACAGCCCTCCCAGTCAGTTCCCCTGTGTTCCTGTGCCTCCGTCCCCTGGACTGTGTGCCCACTACCACTGCCCCCAGGTCCCTGTTGTTGTTGGGATGGTGAGTTACCCTGGGTTCCCTGTAGTGGTGGACACACCACTGATTGACGTGTCCTGGGTACGGAGGTATGGGCCCGCTGGGTGGGTGCTGTGCTGGTGTTACCAGAGGATGGACGGTTAGTGTTGGGCTGTGCCTGTGTGAGGGGAACCGACTGTCCCGAGGCCCACGACTGGGCTGGTCATCTGGATCCAGTTGGCCAGAGCTGCTGTCGTCACTGTGGGCCTCTTCTGTGGGTGGAGTGGAGATGTCTGGACCCTCCTGTGTGGTGATGTTACGTAGTGGTCCTGCAGGGGTATAAGAGCATGATTATTACATGTGTGTGTGTCATGGTGTGCAATGGGTGGGTGTGCGTGTACCCCAGTGCAAGCATTCCTGTGTGGGGGCTTGTATGATGATGGTTGGGGGGTTGTTATGGGTATGTGCAGTGAGCATGCTTTAGTGCTGGGTGTCCATGCTTAGTTGTGTCATGCAGGGCTTGGTGTTGGGATGTGTGGTTTGTGTTATTAGTACATTAGTGAGGAGTTGGAGTGATAGGGGAGGGGGTGAGGGTGGGGGTGTGTGATAGCATGCAGGTAGGGTGGGGGATATGATAGTTAAGATTAGACTTACCAGTGTCCATTCCTCTACCGACTCCTCCGAGGCCCTCTGGATGCATGATAGTCAAGACCTGCTCCTCCCATGTTGTTAGTTGTGGGGGGGGAGGTGGGGATCCGCCGCCAGTCCGCTGAATCACCACTGAACGCACCTTCCCCCGTAGCTCGTTCCACCTCTTCCTGATGTCCTCCCGATTTCTTGGATGCTGTCCCACAGCGTTGACCCTGTCGACGAATCTTCGCCATAGCTCCATCTTCCTGGCTATGGAGGTGTGCTGCACCTGTGCTCCAAATAGCTGTGGCTCTACCCGTAGGATTTCCTCCACCATGACCCTGAGCTCCTCCTCAGAAAACCAGGGGTGTGTTTGACGTGACATGGGGTGGTGTAGGTGATGTGTGGGGTGGTGTATGTGTTGATGAGTGTGGTGATGTGTGGTGGTGTGGGGTGTTTTGAGCGTGGATGTTGTATGGGTGATGGTGTTGTGTGCCTCTGTGTGGTGGGGTTGTCTATTTCTGTAGTCTCTGTCTGTCTGTCGCCTTCGTCTTCAGTTTTTGGTCATAGGGGTTTGTGGGTGATGTGGGTGTGTGTTTTATATTGTGTTGGGTGTGTGGGAGTGTTGTTTGTATGTGTCTCAGGTGTGTGTATTTTGAATTGTCCAATGTGGCGGTGTTTTGGAGATGTGTGTGTATTTTGACCGTGTGTACCGCCAATGGAATACCACGATTGAAAGACCGCCACGTGGATTCGTGGGTCGTGATAGCATGGGCATGTTTCTGTTGGCGTGACGGTGGAGGTTTTGTTTTCGGCAGTTTATCACTGACCTTTGGTGTGGCGGACTTGTGTGGGTGTCTGAATTTCGGTGGATTCCGTGCTGTGGGTCATAATAGCTGTGGCGGAATTCCGCGGCCGCGGCGGTGTATTGGCGGTCTTCTGCACAGCGGTAAGCGCCTTTTACCGCCAATGTTGTAATGACCCCCTGAGTGTTTTATTTCATGTGTGTAAGTGCTGGGTGACTATAGAGTAGCATTGCATGAGCTTTGCATGTATCCTAGATAAGCCTTGTCTGCTCATCCACAGCTACCTTTAGAGGGCCTGGCTTCTAGACACTGACTACACTACAATAATAAGGGATACCTGGACCTGGCATATGGTGTAAGTTCCTTAAGTACCCACCTCATACCAGGCCAGCTTCCTACATTGGTGGTGCAGCGGTGGGTAAGCACTTCCAATTGTCTTATCACTCTGTTACCTGGTACTTTCCACAGGAAAGACCACTCCTTACTTAGAGATACAAATAGTACATAGTGTCAGGGATCTAGTCTCTGGGTTGGGGTAAGCTAGGGGTCTAGGCATAGCTCTTGCTCCAAACTTCTTAATAGAGACTAGAAGTTAGAGAGTTTAGGTATACCCTACACCACTCTAACATACCATGTCTACAACTGGGCACACCTCTGAGGCCATGGATTCTCCTTATGAGAACCTGACCTTCAAGGAATTGAAAGGGATGTGTGATGAAAGGAAGCTAGACATGGGGAGGAATCCTAATAAGAGCCTGCTCTTGGGTCTGCTCCTCTAGGATGACCAGGAACAAGCTGGTGACCAGGAGGAGGAGGTGGAGGAAGGAGTAAATTCTAACCCTTCAGAGCTGGAAAATGACTTTCTAGATCTTGGGGGTGATCAACAGGATAGCTCAGAGGGTCACAAGGTTCCTAGCAGACCTACTAGCATGACTTGAAGCACTACAGGAAGTAGGAGGGGAAACCATACTAGTAGGGCTCACTTTACACCCATAGGGCTTGTGGAAAGGGTCAATAAGCCTAGGGAGATATCCTCCGCTGTCCATTCAGATGTCACCTCAGTGTTTGAGGGGACCAACTTCTCAAATCTAGAGGGAGACTCTCTAGACAGGGAGCTCAGGAAACTGAGACTGGAAGAGACCAGGCTGAGGCTACAGCAGCAACAGCTAGCCCTAGATAGTGAGATCTTAGCAGTTGAGTGGGAAAGACAGGAGTTGGGTCTAACACCCCATGGTGGCAGCAGCTCACGTTTGAGGGAGCACAAGGTCAGAGAGGACTCTTTTGACTCTAGAAACCTGCACAAAATTGTTCAAGGTAGGGGATGATAGTTATAAGTGGTTTGGTACAGTTGGTCCCTCAAAGGCATGGCCTGCTATCTTGTGGTTATCATTCACTGGTAAGGGTAGGGATAGGCTCCTTACTGTCAGAGAAAGTGATGCCAATAACCACAAACCTTTGAAAGATGCACTCTTAGATGGATCAGAGGGTCCCTCAAAGGCAGTGGGCTTCTATCCCTCTGGTTGTCCTTCTCTGACAAGGTGAGGGACAGGCTTCTCACTGTCAGAGAAGAGAAAGCAGACAACTACAATATCCTTAAATCTGCACTCAGATGGGTTTGGTCTCACCACTGAGCAATACAGAATAAAGTTCAGGGAGACCAGAAAAGAGTCCTCACAAGATTGGATAGTCTTTGTGGACTGTTCTGTTAAAGCTTTGGAAGGTTGGTTACATGGCAGCAAAGTGTCTGATTATGAGGGCCTATAAACCTTGGTTCTGAGAGAGCATGTACTTAATAATAGTGTGTCTGATTTGCTGCACTAGTACCTAGTGGACTCAGATCTGACCTCTCCCCAAGAATTGGGTAAGAAGGCAGACGAATGGGTCAGAACTAGGGTGGGCAGAAAAACACATACGCCTAGCAATATAGAATAAAGTTCTGGGAGACCAGAAAATAGTCCTCACAAGATTGGATAGACTTTGTGGACTGTTCTGTGTAGGAAGGTAGCCTCTTTCTAGCCTTGTTACCCCCACTTTTGGCCTGTTTGTGAGTATATGTCAGGCTAGCCAGGGCCAAGTAATCATAGTGAAAACCCTATGTTGTGAGTGTGTTTGATATGTGTCACTGGGATCCTGCTAGCCAGGACCCCAGTGCTCATAGGTTTGTGGCCTATATTTGCTCCCTGTGTGGTGCCTAACTGTATCACTGAGGCTCTGCTAACCAGAACTTCAGTGTTTATGCTCTCTCTGCTTTTAAAATTGTCACTGCAGGCTAGTGACTAATTTTACCAATTCTGATTGGCACACTGGAACACCCTTATAATTCCCTAGTATAGGGTACCTAGGTACCCAGGGTAATGGGGTTCCAGGAGATCCCTATGGGCTGAGCATTTCTTTTGCCACCCATAGGGAGCTCAGACAATTCTTACACAGGACTGCCACTGCAGCGTGAGTGAAATAGCATCCACGTTATTTCACAGCCATTTTACACTGCACTTAAGTAACTTATAAGTCACCTATATGTATACCCTCACTTAGTAAGGTTAGGGGGGTCATTCCTACCCTGGCGGTCCGAGACCGCCAGGGTAGGGGACGGAGGAAGCACCGCCAACAGGCTGGCGGTGCTTCTGGGGCTATTCTGACCGCGGCGGTAAAGCCGCAGTCAGAAAAGGGAAGCCGGCGGTTTCCTGCCGGTTTCCCGCTGCCCCTGTGAATCCTCCACGGCGGCGCTGTAAGCAGCACCGCCATGGGGATTCCGACCCCCTTCCCGCCAGCCTGGTTCTGGCGGTTTTCACCGGCAGAACCAGGCTGGCGGGAACGGGTGTCGTGGGGCCCCTGGGGGCCCCTGCAGTGCCCATGCTGGCATGGGCACTGCAGGGGCCCCCTAACAGGGCCCCACATTGATTTTCAGTGTCTGCTTGGCAGACACTGAAAATCGCGACGGGTGCAACTGCACCCGTCGCACACCAGCAACGGAGCCGTTGCATCGGAGCCGGCATCCTCGTTGCTGGTGCTTTCCCGCTGGGCGGGCAGGCGGCCTTTTGGCGGTCGCCCGCCAGCCCAGCGGGAAAGTCAGAATGACCGCCGCGCCCGCCAAAGTAAGAATGAGGGCCTTAGTGTGTGAGCACGCTGGCACTAGCCAAAGTGCCCCCACATTGTTCAGGGTGAATTCCCCAGACTTTGTGAGTGGGGGGACACTATTACACGCATGCACTACATATAGGTCAATACCTATATGTAGCGTCATCATGGTAACTCCGAACATGGCCATGTAACATGTCTATGATCATGGAATTGTCGCCCCAATACCATTCTGGTATTGGGGTGGACAATTCCATGCATCCCCGTGTCTCCAGCATTAGCCCAGGTACTGTCAAACTAACTTTCCGGGGTCTCCACTGCAGCTACTGCTGCTGCCAACCCCTCAGACAAGTTTCTGCCCCCCTGGGGCCTGGGCAGCCTGGTCCCAGGAAGGCAGAACAAAGGATTTCCTCTGAGAGAGGGTGTTACACCCTCTCCCTTTGGACATAGGTGTGAAGGGCCTGGGAGGCATAGCCTCTCCTGGCCTCTGGAAATGCTTTGAAGGGCACAGATGGTGCCCTCTCTGCATAAGGCAGTCTACACCGGTTCAGGGATCCCCCCACCCCGCTCTTGCGCGAAACTGGACAAAGGAAAAAGGAGTGACCACTCCCCTGACCAGCACCTCCCAGGGGAGGTGCCCAGATGCAGAGGTGTGAGGGCACAATGGACAGCTCTGAGTGGCCAGTGCCAGCAGGTGACGTCAGAGACCCCTCCTGATAGGTGCTTACCTTTTTCAGTAGCCAATCCTCCTCTTTGGGCTATTTAGGGTCTCTCCTGTGGGCATCTCACCAGATAACGAATGCAAGAGCTCACCAGAGTTCCTCTGCACTTCCCTCTTCATCTTCTGCCAAGGATCCACCGCCGACTGCTCCAGGACGCCTGCAAAACCGCGACAAAGTAGCAAGAAGAGTACCAGCAACATTGTATCGCCTCATCCTGCTGGCTTTCTTGACTGTTTCCTGGTGGTGCATGCTCTGAGGGCTGTCTGCCTTCACCCTGCACTGGAAACCAAGAAGAAATCTCCCGTGGGTCGACGGAATGTTCCCCCTGCCAACGCAGGCACCAAACCTCTGCATCACCGGTCCTCTGGGTCTGCTCTCATCCTGACGAGTGTGGTCCCTGGAACACAGGAGCTGGGTCCTAGTGTCTTTGACAGTCCAGTGGCCCTTCTGTCAAATTTGGTGGAGGTAAGTTCTTGCCTCCCCACGACAGACAGTAATCCTATGTACTGCGTGAACTGCAGCTGCTCTAGCTTCTGTGTACTTTTGCAAGACTTCCTTCGTGCACAACCTAGCCCAGGTCCCCAGCACTCCGTCCTGCATTGCCCAACTCGCTGAGTTGGACTCCGACGTCGTGGGACCCTCCTTTGTGACTCTGAGTCGACCGTTGTCCTCAGATCTTCTAAGTGCCTGTTCAGGTGCTTCTGCGAGTGCTGCCTGCTTCTGCATGGGCTCTCCGTATTGCTGAACTCCCCCTCTGTCTCCTCCTCCAAGGGGCAACCTCCTGGTCCTTCCTGGGCCTTGGCAGCACCCAAAATCCTCAACCGCGACTCTTGCAGCTAGCAAGGCTTGTTTGCAGTCTTTCTCCGTGGAAACAACTCTGCATCCTCCAGCACGCCGTAGGACATTTTCTGACTAAAGGAGAAGTTCCTGGCACCTTCCGCTGTTGCAGAATCTTCGGCTTCTTCCACCCGGAGGCAGCCCTTTTGCACCTTCATCGGGGTTTAGTCGGCTCCTGCCCCCCCTGGACACTTGCTTGACTCTTGAACTTGGTCCCCTTCCTTTACAGGTCCTCAGGTCCAGGAATCCGTTTTCAGTGTTGTGCAGTCAGTTGTTGTCCTTGCAGAATCCCCTATCTCAGCTTTACTGTCCTTCTGGGGTAGTAGGGTAACTTTACTCCTACTTTTCAGGGTCTTGGGGTGGGGTACCTTGGACACCCTTAGTGTTTTCTTACACTCCCAGTGACCCTCTACACACTACACCAGGCCTGGGGTCCATTTGTGGTTCGCATTCCACTTTTGGAGTATATGGTTTGTGTTGCCCCTAGGCCTATTTCTGCCTATTGCATTCTATTGTGTTCTACATTGTTTGCACTACTTTTCTAACTGTTACTTACCTGATTTTTGGTTTGTGTCAATATATTTTGTGTATATTACTTACCTCCTAAAGGAGTATATCCTCTGAGATACTTTTGGCATATTGTCACTAAAATAAAGTACCTTTATTTTTAGTAACTCTGAGTATTGTGTTTTCTTATGATATAGTGCTATATGATATAAGTGGTATAGTAGGAGCTTTGCATGTCTCCTAGTTCAGCCTAAGCTGCTCTGCTATAGCTACCTCTATCGGCCTAAGCTGCTAGAACACCTCTAATCTACTAATAAGGGATAACTGGGCCTGGCACAAGGTGTAAGTACCACAAGGTACCCACTATAAGCCAGGCCAGCCTCCTACATTCCGTTAAAGCTTTGGAAGGCTGGCTACATGGCAGCAAAGTGTCTGATTGTGAGGGCCTATAAACCTTGATTCTGAGAGAGCATATACTTAGTAATAGTGGCCCATATTTATACTTTTTGACGCAAAACTGCGCTGGCTCAGTTTTGCGTCAAAAATATTACCGCCGGCGGCGCAAACAACAGGTGGGAGTCATTAATTTTGACGCACACCGCGGAGTCAAGTCGTAAAGGAAAACTACGTTAATGCGGCGGAAATGCCTGTGGGTCGATTTACGACACCGCAAACCGGATATGCGCCGTTTTTTGACGCAATAGCGTAAAAAAAAACCACGAACACTGCCAGTTCACCAGAGGAGAGCCAAAATGGATCCCAGATGCCACTACAGACCCCAGGAAGATGACAGCAGACCAGGAACCAGCCAGAGGACCCACACAAGAACCAGGACAATTTTAAGAAGAAAAGAAAGTGTCGCTTCAGTGCAGAGGAGCAGGAAATCCTGGTTAAAGAGGTGACAGAACACCAGCACCAACTGTTTGTCACATCAAAGTTGCCAATCAGTAGGAGAGAGGCTATATGGCAACAAATTGTCGACAAGATTAACAGTGTGGCTGAAGTACGCAGAACAGTCATCGAGTGCAAGAAACGCTGGCATGACTGCAAACGCAGGACCAAGGAAAAGATGTCCAGGAACAGGAAGGCAGCACTGCAGACTGGAGTGGGGAGTCCAGCACACCAGGAGGCCCTGGACCACATGGAGGAGATGGTCGCAGCCGTCATCCCTGAGGAGATAGTCACAGGGATTCAAGGACAGCGCAGACTACCAGGAGACAACGCACATGCAGGGTAAGTCGCATGGGGAATTATAATGCACTAATGTCAACTGCAACCGGGGGGGGAATACCTACTACACATTGCAAGTAAGTCATCATATATATGGAGTGGCATGGGTAAAGGGGCACGGCAGGGGGGCATGGTCTGCACAAACAGAAGCTGGGGCACACCATTACACAACACCAACAACAGTCCCATGGGGGCATGCTGTCATGCCAACGATGGAGCAAAGGGAAAGCCACGACAGGAGGGAAGGCCACTACGTCAAACTGACATCCTGGCACTCATCAGCCAACATACCTCCTACATTAACTAGGGCCCTATTAGCAATCCTCTAGCCAAATCGACAACTGCAATGTAACTGCGACAACAGTTGCCACTACCACCTCTGATCTGTGTGCAGCTCAAGTAGCAAATGGCAGTAACCTCCCCATGGAACATACACACCTAAATTAGGGGGTGAGGATGACATCTGCAACAATCTCCTGAAACAAGACAAAGGCCACAGTATACTCAAATGTCAATGCCCATAGTTGTCACAAACATCAATAGGAGCGACACAGCACTAAGGACACACCCATGCTGCATATGTCAGGGTCCATCCTGTGCCTGGGTAACAAGGCAACATCACAAATGTCATACTGCTCAGACAACAGCATTGAGGAGGGGACACATGTAACTGGTCACTGAAATACACCTGCACAGTCAGAGGACGAAATAGGACACTGATACGACTATCGGGGCAATCCAATTTAACACACATTACCCAACATCAGCAGGACACATTAACAATGTCAACATCCATATCAGATCATAACATTGCCATGCATAGGATATGCAACATGTCAATTACAATGAAGTCGATGTGAACGATCAGGGATTGGGGCAGGTCCTGATAGTTAAGTGTGCTGCCAGGGCCATCAGAACACCCACAGCCAGTGAAAGGTCTCACCATGAGAATGGATATACACGGAGTGTCGAGTAGGACTAAAAGGTGGCAATTCTCTATTTGGCATAAAGCAACACCTAGAGGCAATGAGGCTGACAAGTCTGATAACTCAATAACATACATGTGACACGCAGGTGGGCCATAGGCCTGAAACAATGCCCATCTGAAGGACTGCAGATATTAATACAAAACAAGATCACAAAGTGAATTCATCAAAAGGCAGGCACGTCACGTCAAAATTGTCACAACACAGACATACTAATTGTACCCTGTTTCATTGCAGAGGAAGATGGATCTCCTGCCGATATGCCTGTCCCAGATTTCCCTGATGACATGGATGACGAGCCGATAAACATTCCCCAGGAGACTATCCAAAAGGTCCTTGAAACCCTCCAGACCCCACCTTCCGTCACAAGGAGGAGCACAGAACAAGCAGCCATCGCAGAGGAACCACCCACCACCCCAATTGTAAGACCTGCAAGCTCCAATACAGCTAAGGACTCTGACGACACTGGCACCAGCTTTGAGAGAACTGTAGTTGGAGTACAGCGGGAGCTGGCCAAGGAGGTGCGGGTGGGGATGCAAAATATGGCAGCCAGCCTAGAGGGGGTGCGTTCGTGCATGATGTCATCTGCAGATCAGGCAGCAGCTATGCAAGCCCTAACATCTATCTTGCAGGAACTGCAGAAAACCCAGAAGGAAATCAGCACAGCTGTAATACAGTTGACCCAACACCTACAACAGCAATCCTGTCAACGCGTGCACAAATGCAACATTGAACCCCTCAGGGCCGACCTGGCTGCCTACCATCGTGATGTGGCTGCTATTCTCAAGAACCAGCAGATCCTCCTTGCTGCAGTACTGCCCTTAAGACCTTCACAGGAAGCAGCCACCGGGATGTCTGCCTCCACGTCTTCTAGCACTGAGGTGTGTGTTGCCCCTTCACAACCAACAACAACAAGGACAAAGCAGGCAACACACACATCAGAAGAAAAAGACATGGAACAGATCACATTCACAAGGAAAATGACCCGGAAGCACTAGTCCCTGCCACATGGCCCACATTTACCAATGTCCTGTGCTTTGTAACTTGCCAGTCTTGTAACAACTGTACTCAAGCACTGTTCTGCAAACCACTGTATATCTTGTCACCCAGCCCAGTGATTGTCTCTCTGCTACTCATTGCCAAATCCTGTCCCTCTGCACTGTCTGAAACAGCAACCCCAGCATGACAAAAGCATTTTGATAAACCCTTGTGTTGGATCACAATGGAAGATATCACTATAATGGACTCACATTCATGGACAATGTACAGATAGCACTACAGCACTCTTCAATAAATAGCACTTACACAACAAATCTGTCTCTGGGTAATGTGACATATCAACTGCGCAGTAGATAATTGAAATGTCCCTACTGTCAAATAACGTAGCTTCTCAATACAACTGTCCAGATATTATGTAGTTAGAGAAATCTGCACAGTGACCATGATTGCATCATACTCTGCCCATCCTGAGGGAATAATCTGATGAAGTGAGAAACCATAGACCACCATGCTGTGTTGGACAGAAGAATGCTTCCTCAGGGGATAACTAAGTCATCAAATTGTGCCCGCTAAATGTTGTCAAAGTGCAAAAATAACACAATAAACATGCCACACTAAACACTAAAAAAACTGCAGAAATGAAGGTGTCTGAGTTAACGTACAAATAGGTAATCATGCCGAACTGTGTCACAAATGATGTATGAGGGTCATGAAGACAAAAATACAAGATAGACAATGAGAACTCATCTTACAAGGGTGTGCATGATCATCACACTGCAGTCAGACCTAAAACTGTTTCCCCAATATCAAGTCTGGAAGCACTGTTAGTGACTTTGAAAACACACTTATCAACAGAAACACATTGTCATCCATATTAACTGTGATTGGTGGTTGCAACAAAGGGTAGACACTTTGCAAGGCTAGCTCTGGGTTAGCTGCCAATCGTACAGCTCAGTTGGAATTTGTTTGTAGCATAGGACACAGATGTTATAGTACAAAAGAGATGTACACGGAATCCAAACCCACGATCACGTACCATTCAACACATACTATTTAGGGGGTAACCAAATATTTATTAAAAGCTAACCATAGATGAGGAAACTGAGGGAAAAATCTTACCTACCCTAATCTATCCTCACTACTCATTACCCACAACTGTCCCTAACTAACCTAAGCTACAATTACTTATCACATGTAACGAAACGTTCTAAACATCTACCCCCCACCCCCCTTATGAGACGGGACACATTGAGGACAACACATACTAACCTAAACACATACTATACTATCCTAAACAAATATATATTTTTTTGGTAAATGTTTTTTTAATGTTTTTAAAAAAAAACAATTTACACACAAGAACCCCAACATAGCCCCCCAACCACCCACCCACACATGTAATAAGTCAAAAAAGAAACAAGCAGGACCCCCTACCCCCCACCCACTAACACTGACTAAACTAACAGCCTATACTAACCTAACACTAAGCCCCCTAAGCCCACTAACTATAAGAACAAGGAAAGAGGAGGGAGGGGAGGGTATCATGTCCATCTATCCAACTGTCTAGAGGCTGGCCCTCCGGAGGGTCCTCTTGATACCCTTGACCCGCCGTTTAATGTGCCGCACGTACCGGCTCAGGTGGCTCACCTTGCGCAGCACTTTGTCCATCTTGTCCTCAAGTCTATTGAAGGCGGCAGGGTCAACAGCTGAAGCAGTGGCAGTCTGGGTACCGGTGGAGGAGGTCTGTGTGGGCTGTCCTGCACCGGTGGCAATGCTGGGGCCAGGAAGTCCTGCAGATGTAGATTCTACAGAGGCAGCTGTGGGTGGGGCCACCTGGCTCTCATTGGTGGTTGTTTCTGTGTTGGCTGTGGTGGGCACAGTAGGCCCACCCTGTGGGAAGGCTCGCCATGCCCCGGAGGCACGTTCATGGCGATATCGCCGGGCCATCCTCTGGAACCCCGACTCCACCAGCAGGATGTGCTGGTATCGCATGGCCCGACACTGAAATTCACAGACCTGGTCTGGAGTCATGTTAGCTGCTGTGAAGACAAATGCAGATATGCCACATTAGTAACTGCATTGTGTTAAACAGCACAGCAAGTTAATCAGACAATACATCTACTGTACTTCTAACAGCTCATATCACGATACAGAGCATCGAATGTCCCGGAGGAAGTACATGGCAGGCCAGACAACAAAGGTCACATCACACAAAGCACATTCATAACCCACAAGATGGGTAACAACTGGCCTTGACTTGCAATCTGAGTTCTGACAGTTAACATCTAAGAATCCTGCTGCATATCCTCCACCAAGAGCTGGGCTACAAATGTCAGTGTACGAAAAGCAAAACTAAAGCCACATGGTCTGCAAGTTGTAACTGGAATTTCCAGTATGGTACCAAGTGCCAAACCTGAGTGTGTATACTACTATGCAACCAAACCGTCACTTATTCACAGGTATGTGTAACATACTGGTAGCATCAATACTAGGTACCCCATTCACAAACCCATGGCCGTGTTTGAGGGGGGGCGGTGGATATACAACTATAATTTGCCAACAACATGTACACCGAGGAGTGTATAGGCTAATCCACACATGTTTGTCTCTACAGACACACCACAGGGAAGGTCTATCTAAATTTTGGAGTCAGCAAACCCTAGAGCACTCATAGGGTCAGACATGTCAGGAAAATCAGAACTTAGTACACAACATATTCTTCCAGTGAGGCCTGTCTTACATCAGACACAGAGTTGCTTGAACACCCATGATCATGAATTGCATGCACACCTAAGCCATTACACTCAGGTTCCACAGACTTGATACACTACATGTGGAAGTACATGCTGCTAGGAGGTTCTACCTACTGTTTCAAAATTACGTAGGTAAATAGTGAAGCAGATGTCTATTGGGAAGCTATTAGCTCCACCAATCTTAGAGAATGTGGGTCTGACAGGCTGACTAAATAGGGGCTGACATCCATTGCGACTCTTGGTGATACAAGTGTCAGAGACATGACTATCCCCTGTACTCACAGTGGGGCCTACAGGGATGTCCTACAATCCCTACATGAAACCATTGGATACGCATTGGCAAACTCAAAACATGTGAAAACTGCATTCCCACTCATGGAACAAGTGAAAAACCTGACCACAGCATCACACCTTCCTATTCGTCCAACTCACAGGAGTCCATAACCAGCAAACACAACACATAACAGACATATCAGCACTTACTGTAGTGGTCGGGGTCCTCAAATGTCGCCACCTCTCCCACAGTGTAGGGCGCCGGTCCACCTGTAAGGTATGGAAGGAAGAAATGTGCTCAAAATCTGTGCACAGTGCAACATTTTCAGTATCATTTACAATGTGTAGGCTGAATAAGTAAATGGCAGCCATTCAGACATGATGGTACTGCATCTGATATATCACGGCCAACTTGTACATAGCATGGGTCTCCTGTGACAGTTACACACATATCTGCACACATACATTGGCCCTAACTATCATGTGGTTTCAAACTTGCCCCATAATCGGTGAGCACTAAAAAATATGGAGTTTAATCGTCTCATCTTGTGCATCCAAGAGAAACATCCAAAGCCTGGTTACTTGAGGACTGCATTACCAGTCAAACATGCCTTGTGGTCATGACACATTTATTGCACATAGGCCCAATGTACAGAGGGAGGGGCAGGGACTCCTGCAAGCCATCCTGTTGTTACAGTATAGTCAATTGATGTGGCCCAGCTATGGTGATTTGCACCAACCATGGAGACGTAAAGCCATGTGCATACACTTGGTCTGCCATCCATATTTGGATTGTGGCTCAACCAATTCCAACAAACATCTTACGATGTTGGCTGAGGGCACCTTACACCTTTACACGATGTATTAAAATCATGAACTGACATTTATCCTAAAAGATTAAGAAACACAATAATCCCACACATTCATAGTACTTCTGTGAACGCTTTCCTTCCACACTCACCAGACTCACATGAGACCAATGTTTGAGCCACTTTGCTATTATAAATTGTTGTGAAGGCAGCACTCATTTTCAGCATCATGTAGTGATTCTAAAGTCAGTCTAGCAATTGCGTCAACATAGTTAGCCTAAATGTTGGTACATCTGTACTTCTCTGTCAATAGTACCCTATATAGACATGATTGGCTCCTATTTTGTCAGCTGTGCTGACAGAAAGGCCGCACCAATTTCCTTCATGGTAAAGTTACCTGTAAGTTTGCTGAGCACGTGCTACCTGACACCTAGCAATTGTTATCCTTGCCATAGTGCATCAATGATCCCCTCATATGTCCCCAAAATTACACACAGTCAGCAAGTTAGGTGGCAGACATTGCACTAATCCACTGATGTCACAACAGAGCATTCATTTTTGCACAATAACAATAGTCGTACTCACCAACAGTGCCACCAATCATGATTCCCAGGTGGTCCAAGAGATCCTGCTCCCTGGTGATGAGGTCAGCCCACCGGTGCTTCAGCTGGTGGTCACTCCTCTGGTTGACATACACACGCTGCAGGTGATGCAGCACCTTTCCCCACCGGATTCTGCGCGCCTCTGTCGGGTAGCCCTGTATGACCCTGCCCCCTGCCTGGATCATGAGCGGCAAGAAATGTGTAACCAGCCAGATGAAGCCCCCCAACTCCTCTTCCCCCATACTTCCAAGACGTGGCCTACCAGACATACTTATAGAAGAAGATAAGGAATAGGGGTAAAAGAAAAAGAAATGGAAATGGGTGAAAGTAGGGGTAAAAAGACAGAAAAAAAAGTAAACCTAAACACTAAAAGAGCCCAACTATTCCCAAATTAACACTATCCACAACAGACTCCCACAAACAATAAATCAACAAGATAAATGGACAAATGTAGACAAAACACAGTACTACAGTATACACAAACAAAATTTATTTCACAAAAGGACTTTACAGGTAGCACACAGGACAAATACAGCACAAAATCTCTGGACAACACTCTCTACACAGCCACACAGTCTAGAAGGATCATAGACTGCAAAGTGAAAGTGAAAGTACACCCACTGTACATGATCTGTAAACAGGATATCCTATTACATCACTTCCTGAATGAAAAGTCCCGCCTTTTTTGCGTTATGCATCATTTTTTGTTGCACAAAACTGTATTTGCGTCATTTTTTTTGACGCACAGACGTGAATATTAACCTGCATCCATATAATGATACATGGACTGTACAAATATCAGGATGCGGGCTATATTTCACTCCTGTGTGTCTAAAAAACCGAAGCAAAAACAGTTTTGTGCAACAAAAAATGATGCACACCGCTAGGGACGTCAAAATCACAGTGCATTAACTGGTTTGGGGCATTTTTACATGTTTTTTGGTTATTTTACTTTTGGAAAACATCAGAGATTGGCTAATTGAAGACAGTATGGTGTTGATGGTGTATGTTCACATGTGTGACATCATACTGCAGCGGAACATCATCCACTACACCCTTCACAGTATGTTTACAGTTGGCTGACGTCATAGATGGTCATATGTGTGGCCCACATATATGTATGGCACAAATTGTGCATGTTTGCCATAAGGAGAGGATAGCAATGTGACACACATATGTACAATACCTAATTGCCTTTGGCTCAAAGTGTGTGCTTTGACAACTAATTTGTTGGTTGACCAGGTGTGTGTGTACATCACATGAAGCATTATTGTACATTTGGTTGTATGAATGTGACGTCCATGTGTCCTACCCTAAGATGCAAGTAAATATTGGAATGAGCAAGGGCATGTGTTAGTCATACATGTAACAACACCCGCAAAGTATACTTCCAAGTTTTAGGGTCACGTAGACACCACATGTGACATAGCATGCACCAGATGGATGGCAGACACATGTTCATGTCAAAGGTCCACAATTTCTACATCCTATGTCCTAGAGTATTGGTAAGAGCTTCCTAGGCACTAGTTGATGTATACCACAGTGAGTCATACACATGCATTGATGAAGTGGGTACCATGTTGTTTGCACAGACAGACAAGGGTCAATCTCATATGTATGATGACACCACAGTTGAGGCCATAGAAGTAAGCCCCAACTATCAAGTGGCTGTCGTGGACCAGCATACAAGACAGCACATGTCCACATATTTGCAGTGATCAATTGCACATAGGTGTCTTGTTCATGTGTGTGGTCCAAATATGATCCTGTAGATTTTTTGGGATGTAATTTGTCACAGTTCGGACCAGGACTCATCATGTGTCAGTGGCAGCTATTCCTGTAACTACTTAGTATCCTTTGTTGATCAATGTGAGTAGAGTAGATGTGGACATGTGAACCAACATGTGGATGGTCCCACCCTGTCACTAAAGACGTATAATGAGACAGTCAACAGGGCAACCTTGGTGTGCTGAGTGAGATAATGTCTCAATTGTCATGTTCCGGCAGGTGTCAATACCACATTTGTACACAGGTTGGCCTCTGCACTTCCCACTGCATCTGGGAACATCATAGCCTCTGTGCTGCATATTCAGCACACACGGCCCATCACTATGTTGTGCGCACTGTGATGCTGTGTGTGAACTGTCATGGTCCTGACATTTGTGTATTAGTCATGTACATTATCAGAGGTTGCTGGTTGTGCTGAAAGCCCCGTACCCAAGCCCTGCCTATGACCCTGGGACACTGTCACACTTTGTCATTCATGCATAAATGCAACCCAGCAAAGGGATGGGCCAAGAATTTTGCATTTACAAGAGGATTTAACTCAAATGGTACAGTTAAAAGGCAGATGATGCTATACAATGTATTTGTGTATGAATGGTAGAAGCCCATGCCCAATGTCCCCTGATGAATGGCAGGTTTGACAACGCAAGTGTGGTACATATGTAGACACAGGGATACTTTATTGTGACGCACTGACAGTTGCCAGTCAGGCTGACAGAATGCAAGATGATTCAGGAGCCAGCTACTGGACAAGTTACATAATCAGTGGTCTGACTGAGACTGTTTGGAGGACAAACTAGACAGTTGACATGTCCATCTGTGTATGTCCTGTGTTTTTGAAGGTGACAAATGAACCCAGTGGCTGTGTTACACGACTTAATTACTATAAATGGTTGACGATGTATTCAAAATCATGGCTACTACTATGCTGTTCCAGGCATCATCAGGGGCAGTGCTTTTTGTAATGGGTGGTGTGCATGGAGGTATTCACAGGTGTGGGCTGCATCTATTTCTCACCAGTCCTGTAGGTGAGACTTGCATTCTAAGGGCCAACAGACATTTTCACAAGGGGAAGCAATCTACATGTGCTAACAGGGCTTTGAAACTAGGATACAGTGTATAAATTGACCTGACGTCCATGCAGTCAGATGTTCTTTGACAATGGCATACCTTAGGAAAGGGTGTAGCACACTGGTTTGCTAATCTTGGTCTGTGTTTGTAGAGGAGGTATTATCAGGGTACACATCTTAGTATTCCACGGACCTCTTCCGACAGGTGGGTTGTGACCAGGTGCATGGGTGTGTGATGAGTTAGGAAATGGGCTGACATGTACATGGAATGTCATGTGCGCAATGCATGTCATATGTGTGGCACTTGTGCTGTCTATGTTCTGCTTCTATGGAACTCTAGTCACAGATATTCCTTGCAAATATTGGATGCAGTTGGACTAACTGCTGTCAAGGGTCTTGTCAGACATTCCTGTTAGTGATGCCAAAGCACATTGACTGCCTCATGTATGAGGCTTGTTTTCCCCTTATTGAGTGATGGGGTCATAGTTGTGTGCCATATGCTGCGTTGGACCTCGCTTTCAACATGTATGTGTGAAATAGTTGTGGTCCTCTGCTATAGGCCTTCAAAGGAGATATGTACATGATATATGTCATTAAGAGTGTATGTGTATGTGACCATTGTATGTTAGGCATCACATAAGCTCAGGGATGTTCCGTGTCCTACTCAGTATCTCAGCAATGCTCCATGAGGCAACACTCTTATTCTGATAAGTAGACATGAAGGTGTGTAAAAAGGAATAGCCAGACCATGATATGGTGATTATAATAGGTGTTTATTTAAAATAGTTAACTAAAGTGGTGAAGGTGATCATATTCAGAAGAAATTATTTACAATCTGTTGCCGCCTGCGTATACCAGCAGCTGTGTTCTGTAGTTCCCCCTCCTGTTGCAGGCCAGCATCCTACTCTTCCTCCTCTTCAGGCATGTGTGGCTCTGGTTCCAGGAGGGGAATGTTTCTTCGGACACAAATGTTGTGCAATATTGCACATGTGAGGATGATCCTACAGACCATCTCGGGGGAAAATAGGAGGCTACCACCAGTGATGTTGAGGCAGCGGAACTTTGACTTGAGGATGCCGAAGGTCCGCTCGACAATGCTGCGTGTCCTCCTATGGGCCTCGTTGTATGCACGCTCTGCAGCTGTACTCGGGTTGCCAAATGGTGTCATAATCCATGGCTGGATACCATACCCCTGATCAGCTGCAATAGAAAATTAATGGGATCATGTTGATGTAGCTGGCACTATTGAAAAGACCTTTAATGACAGTAGTTGTCTTGTATTGTCTGTGTCTCTTTTGTGTACTAATGTGACATCCTATGCTTGTAGGCTATACCATCTGCATTGTGTTGTTTCCTTGGCTGAACAAGTGTTTGTCTGCTAACCGTTTGTCAGCAATATGTTTTGGGACTTTCAGTACAGTGTGCCCTCCCTAGCATTGTGACTTGTGATACAGGTGTCCGTGTGTCTTCACTGGGGGTGAGATGATAGTTCCATGCAGATTTAAAATTGAAAGTGTTGTTAACACGTTCATATGAAAGTACCCTGGACATCCCATACCTTTAGACTTAGGCAATGTATTAATGTAAAGGTCATTGGGACACTTACAATTTGCAAGGTGACATTTAGGCAACCACACTCATTGATGTATTCACATTAGGCTGTACAGTAAATTCCGATGTGTGACAGGTTCAATGGTGAGTTAAGAAACATGGCTAGCGATGTCACGACCTCAGTGTGTTCCTGTTGACATGTTGCTGTTGTGGTGTATGTGTTGTGTGTCCTAGTGGGTTGCTGTGCAATGTATATATATGTAGGTTTTTGTACTTACCAACAAGTAGTCCATTGCCATACCGTCCATCCTGGAAGTGTTGATTGATGGTGCAGTGACGGAAGATGTATGAGTCATGTACACTCCCAGGATATTTAGCCACGATGTTGGTGATCAATCCCTGGTGATCGACAATGGCCTGCACGTTGATGGAATGTGTGTGCTTCCTGTTGCGGTAGAGGTGTTCAGTTGCAGCAGGTGGCACAAGGCGTATATGTGTGCAGTCGATTGCACCAAGGACGTGTGGGAAGCCACTGATTGCGTAGAACCCCTGTTTAGTTTCCTGCGGCTTCGGCAGTGTGTTAGGGAAGTAGATGTGGCGGGGTGTCAGTCGAATGATGGCGTCCAGTACTTTGGGCAAAAAGGCGGAGAATGATGGTTGTGATATTCCGCCTACCAGGGCACCAGTTGTTTGAAAAGAGCCACTTGACAGCCTATGAAGTACGGCAAGCAGCTTGGTTTCTGTTGGGATGGTATGGGGTGTCACCAAAGTGGGGGCCAACTGCTGTTCAATGTTTCGCAGCAGCTGCTGAATGGCCTGCCAGTTCAACCGGTACCTCTGTATGATGTCGTGTTCCCTGAGGCCCTGAAGGGTTGTTCTTGGGCGGAATATCCTCTCTTGCCTTCTGCGCTACCTTTGGGGTCCCTGCTGGTGTTGTTGTAGCTGCTGTTGTTGTTGCTGGGCTCTGCGTCTGCGTGCATGCTGGATTAGAATGACCGCCATGGCTCCCTGTTGCTGCTCTGCTGCTCTGCTGTTTGTTCTGTGTGTTCTGATTAAATACAGGTGTTTTGCCCCATTTTAATGCCTGCCCTGACCCAGGCGTTAATTTTTGACGCAAATCGGGCTGTGCGTCATTTCCTGGCTCCGCCTCCCGGCCGTGCGTCATTTTTGCCCAAAAGCATAAATACGACGCACGGCCGTTTAAGCCATTTTTTGTACAGGAACGCCTACCTTGCATATAATTAACGCAAGGCGGGTTGCCGCATCCAAAAAATGACACACACAGCGGAATTTTGTCGTCCGCAGGCTCGGGCGTCAAAGTTTAAATACGGGGCAACGTTTGCGCTGATTGTGCGTCAAAATTTTTGACGCACAATCGGCGCAGACAGAGTATAAATATGCCCCAGTGTGTCTAATTTGTTGCACTAGTACCTAGTGGACTCAGATCTGACCTCACCGCAAGAATTTGGTAAGAAGGCAGACAAATGGGTCAGAACTAGGGTGGGCAGAAAAACACATACAGGGGTGACAAAGACAAGAAAAATGAAGCAGGTAAGTAACATGACAAAGGTGGGGACAAAGATAAAAAAGATTTTTCATCAGGCCCACAAAACTCCTCTCGGGTGGGTCTAAAACATGTGCCCCTAAAAATCTGGTGTAGGAAGGTGGCTTTCTTCTAGCATGGTTACCCCCATGTTTGGCCAGTTTGTCAGTGTTTGACAGTGTGTTTTTACTGTCTCACTAGGATCCTCCTAGTCAGGACCCCAGCGCTCATAGTTTGTGGCAGTATGTGTTGCTGTGTAGTCAGTATGCTTACTGTGTCACTGGAGGTCTGCTAACCAGAAATTCAGTGTTCATGCTCTCTCTGTGTACCAAATTTGTCACTACAGTCTAGTGCCTCCATATTTCAATCCAAATTGGTACACTGGACGCCCCCCCCCATAAGTCCCTAGTTTATGGTACCTAGGTACCCAGGGCATTGGGGTTCCAGGAGATCATTCTGGGCTGCAGCATTTCTTTTGCCACTCATACGGAGCTCATACAAACCTTTCTTCAGGACTGCCACTGCAGGGTGAGTGAAATAGTGCACACACTATTTCACAGCCATTTTGCACTGCACTAGGAAAATTATAAGTCACCCATATGTAGTGCGGGGACACCATTATAAGCGTGCACTACATATATCAAAATACATATATGTAGCTTCACAATGATAACTCAGAATGTGGCCATGTGAGGTGTCTAAGATTGTGAAATTGAACCCCTAATGCAAATCTGGTTTTGGGGGGCCAATTCCATGCACCCTGGGGGCTTCACCATAGACCCCCAGTACTGCCAAACCAGCTCTCTGGGGTTTCCAGTGCAGCCCCAGCTGCTGCCACGACACAAACAGGTTTCTGCCCTCCTGGGGTTTGAGAATCTCAATCCCAGGAAGGCAGAACAATGCATTTCCTTTGGGAGAGGAGTGTTACACCTTCTCCCATTGGAAATAGATGCTACAGGTATGAGAGGGGTAGACTCCCAGAGCCTCTGGAAATGCTTTGGAGGGCACAAACGGTGCCCTCCTTGCATAATCCAGTCTACACCGGTTCAGGGACCCCCAGTCCCTGCTCTGGTGCGAAACTGGACAAAGGAAAGGGGAGTGGCTACTGTCCTGTCCATCACCACCCCAGGGGTGGTGCCCAGAGCTCCTCCAGAGTGTCCCTGGCGTTTGCCGTCTTAGATTCCAAGGTGTGGGGACCCTCTGGGAGCATCTGAGTGGCCAGTGTCAGCAGGTGATGTCAGAGACCCCTCCTGATAGGTGCATACCTGGGTAGGTAGCCAATCCCCCTCTCAGGGCTATTTAGGCTCTCTCCTCTGGGTGTTTTCTCAGATTCGGTTTGCACGACTCCTCCAGGACTCATCTGCATCCTCTGCTTCAGCTTCTGCATGCTCTGAGGACTGCCTGTCTTCACCCTGCACCAAAAGAAACGAAGGAATCTCCCGTGGAGTGACAGAGTCACTTCCCTGCTTCAGCATGCACCTCTCTGCAACGATGACCGGTACTCTGGGACTCCGCTCCTGTCAACGAGCATGATCCCTAGAACACAGGTTCATAAAGGACGGGTGTGAAAACCAGGGGAAAAGAAAGGTGCTCAAGGACTTAGTTCGGCAAAGTATTCAACTGCAGTGCACTCACAGGGGAACACCCAGACCCTTAACAGGTTTACCAAGTAAACAGAGAAAGATACAGAAAATACATGTGAGGCACTCACTGAAATGTAGTAAATTCAATAATCTAGTAATTTCACAAGAAAAATGAATGCCACAGTCACTTCACAAATTGTACAGCTTTGCTGAGAGTCTGAAAAGGGAAAGAATATGTGTACAGCTCTTCATAATATTTTCCAGTCTTTGTAATTTATTCACATAGTGCTCTGTATTCCGTAGAATGGTAAAACTTATTTAGTTGAATACATCAGGTTCATAAGATGAAGCAAACAAACTCTCCGGTACACCATTGATAAAGTTCTTTCAATTGAGCCAAAAGCCAACACGTGTTTTGTCTTTAGGGGAATACCCCAACGACTTCCTCATAGCTGATAAACTGTCAAGTAGGAATCCTATATTCACAATCGAGTGCAACGTTCCACGTGCATTACGTGTTTATGGGTTAACACACTCTGTGCCAGAAACTTAAAATCTCAAGAGTACGAGACAACTACATATTGCATATCTTCCAAATACGATGATTCCGAAACAAATCCAAGTCGCAAGTATGCTCAACACAGGTGGTAGACCGAAGAGATCCTGACTGTCCAACGGTCCAGCTGTCCAAATCTGGTGTAAGTAAGGGCGTGCCTCCCTGTGCCAGACAGTACCCCTATACATCACGTCCTCTGCAGCTCCTTGGGTTTCTGTGCACTTCTTCCAAAAGTCCTTCATGCACAGTGTAACTGAGGTCCCCAGAACTCTATCCTGTGATGCTCAGCTCCCTGAGTTGCTCTCCGGCGGCGTGATATCTGTTTGTTTAGTGCTGCAACAACCGCACTTTGCAACTCCTTTGTCCCTATGCCCTGGGACTACCGTGGGTGCTACCTGGACTTCTGAGGGCTCTCTGAAGTGCTGAGAGCCCCCTCTGTCTCCTCACTCTGAGTTGAGACCCCCAGGTCCCTCTTGAGTCCAGACAGCTCCTCTTTGACATAAAACATGTTCTTGCGTGAACCAAGGCTTGTTGGTGGAATCCAGCAACACAAACAGCCTGCATCCAATGACTCAGCGTGGACCATCTCTTGCACCGAGCAGGAACCTGCAGCTATCTTCTTTGGTGCATTTCTGTACTTTTCTTCCAACCGGAGAATCCACTTTTGTACCTTCTTCCAGGTGGGCAGGGGCTCCTGTTCTTCCTGGACTCTTCATCGACTTCTGGACTTGGTCTCCTCTCTCCACAGGTCTTCAGGTCCAGGAATCCATTGTTGGTTTCTTGCAGTCTTGCTTGGTCTTTTCAAAATCCTTTATCACGACTTCTAGTGTGTCCTGGGGAAACTTGCTGTACTTTACTCCTGTTTTCCTGGGCTCTGGGGTGGGGTATTTTACTTACCTTTGGTGTTTTCCCACACTCCCAGCGCCCCTCTACACACTACACTTGCCTTGGGAGGAATTCGACATTCCCATTCCTCTATTTTAGTGTATTGTTTGTGTTGCCCCTAGGCCTATTGCAACTATTTTCTCACTGTGTACTTACCTGATTTTGGTTACTAGTGTAGATATTGTGTATAGTACTTACTTCTTAAGGGAATATTTCCTCCAAGGTATTTTTGGCCTTGTGTCACTAAAATAAAGTGCCTTTATTTTTGGTAACACTGAGTATTGTCCTTTATTGTGTATAAGTACTGGGTGACTATAGTGGTATTGCAAGAGCTTTGCATGTCTCCTAGTTCAGCCTTGGCTGCTCTGCTACAGCTACCTCTAAACAGCCTAAGCTGCTAGTCACTGCCTACATTTCACTAAGGTGGATCACTGGACCCGGTATAAGGTGTAGGTACCTCTGGTACCCACCACAAACCAGGCCAGCTTCTCACATCAGGTAAAAAAGCATTGGTGTTATATGTGTAAGAACATGGGCCAGGAGACAGCTCCTGCCCTTAGAAAAACACCAGGCCACCCACCACTACAACCCCCACTCCTACCTCTAGTGCCCCTAGCAATATCGGTAGTGCTGATATAAACCAATCCAAGGGTGTAGCAGTGCTAACTCTGGGAAATGTAGTTGGGGGCTGGTTTAGTTAGGGATACAACAGAGGCTGTTTTAGGCTCTGATGGGGGCATTGACTTTGCCACCCTGGCTGCTTGTCCCCTTAACATTGATAGGTACAAGCAGCTACCCTTGATAAATGCTGTTCAGGCAGAGGCCTACAGGGACACAGGTGCCAGTGTCACCACGGTGACTGAAAAACTGGTGTCCCCTGAGCAACACCTACTTAGTCATGAGTACCAAGTGACTGACACCCACAACAATACTGTCAGCCACTCCATGGCAATTCTTGACTTCAGCTGGGGGGAGGTTACTGGTCCTAAAAAAGTTATAGTGTCCACAGACCTACCTGTAGAGTGTCTACTAGGGAATGACTTAGAGACTTCAGCTTCGGCTGAAGTAGAGTTGGAAGCCCATGCAGCAATGCTGGGAATTCCAGGGCACTTCTTTCCTTTGAAATGGGCTCAGGCCAAAAAACAAGGGGAACAGGGAAACTTGGATCCTGAAATAATGGACCAAGGACTTCCTAAAAACAAGGGTAGAAAGGGTAAGATATTATTCCCTACCCCACCCTCCACTGAGGATTCCCCCTTTGTGGAGGAATCCATTCCCTGGACAGAACCTACATCTGATGAACTAAAAGCTGACACAGCTGAGCTCTTAGGTGCAGGGGGCCTGCCAGGGAGGAGTTAAGTGTGGCTCAGAAGACTTGTCCCATACTAGAGGGTTTGAGACAGCAAGCTGTCCAACAGGAGACAGGAGATATCAGTGGCACCCTCAAAGTGTACTTGGAGATAACCTCCTGTATTCAGAACCAAGGGAAACCAAACCTGGTACCACCAGGAGATTGGTGGAACCTCTGCAATACAGAGTGTTTTTATTGACCCTTGCACATGACATTCCCCTAGCTGGTCACCTGGGGCAAAGTAAAACATGGGACAGGCTAGTCCATCACTTTCACTGGCCTCATATGTTTGAAGACACAAAGGAGTTTTGTCGCCCCTGTGTCACTTGTCAAGCCATGGAAAGACAGGCGGCACCTTAAAGTCCCCCTTAATTCCACTACCAGTGGTTGGGGTAACCTTTGAGAGGGAAGGTGTTGACATTGTTGGCCCCCTAGACCCTCCCACAACTTCTGGAACCAGATTTATACTGGTAGTGGTTGACCATGCCACCAGGTATTCAGAAGCCATACCTCTAAGGACCACTACAGCTCCTGCAGTGGCCAAAGCCCTCCTGGTTATCTTCTCCAGAGTGGGATTCCCAAAAGAAGTAGTATCAGACAGAGGTAGCAACTTCATGTCTGCATACTTGAAAGCTATGTGGAAAGAGTGTGGTGTAACTTATAAGTTCACCACCCTTTACCATCCCCAAACAAATGGGTTAGTTGAGATGTTTAACAAAACACTCAAAGGCATGATAATGGGACTCTCTGAAAAACTCAGGAGGAGATGGGACGCCCTATTACTGTGCCTCCTTTTTGCCTATAGGGAGGACCCTCCAATGGGTTTGGGCTACTGCCCTTTTGAGCTTCTATTTAGGCACCCTGTTAGGGGTCCACTTGCTCTTGTGAAGGAGGGTTGGGAGCAACCCATCAAGCTCCCTAAACAAGATATTGTGGGGTTGTGTAGGAAAGTACCCTCTTTCTTGGCATGGTTACCCTCTTTTTCTGCCTGATGTCAGTGTGTTTGACTGTGTTCACTGGGATCCTGTTAACCAGGACCCCAGTGATTATGCTCTCTCTCTGAAAACTTTGTGTTTCATCCCACAATTGGCATACTGGTGCCCCCATGTAAGCCCCCAGTATATGGTACCCAGGTACCCAGGGCATTGGGGTTCCATGGGATCCCTATGGGCTGCAGCAGTTACTCTGCCACCCAAAGGGAGCCCATGCATAGGGTTCTGCAGCCCTGCCATTGCAGTCTGCGTGAACCAGGTGCATGCACCCGTTTTGAATGCAGGCCACTGCACCATGTCACTGTAAATCAACCATATGGTAGGCCCTCTCAGCCAAGAGGGCAGGGTGCAGGTACCTGTTTGTGAGGGCACCCCTGCACTAGCAGAAGTGCCCCCACAAACTACAGATCCATTTTCCTGAACTTTGTGAGTGCAGGGACGCCATTCTACGCATGTACTCGACATAGGTCACTACCTATGTCCAGCTACACAATGGTAACTCCGAAGCTAGGCATGTTTGGTATCAAACATGTTGGAATCACACCCCAATACTTTTGCAAGTATTAGTTGTCTTTTCCATGCACTCTGGGGCTCCTTAGAGGACCACCTGCATTGCTCATACATTCTTCTAAGGTTTTCCAGGCAGCCGAAGCTGCAGCCATCTCACAAACAGGTTTCTGCCCTCCTGTTGCTTGAGCAGCTCAAGTCCAGGAAGGCAGAACAAAGGATTTCCTTTGGGAGAGGGATGTTACACCCTCTCCATTTGAAAATAGGTGGTCCATGTCTTGGGAGGGGTATGCCCCCAAGCCACTGGTATGCTTTGAAGTGCATATTTGGTGCCCTTGGTGCATGAATCAGTCTACACCGGTTGAGGGACCTCGAGTCCCTGCTTGGACACGAACCCAGACAATGGAAAGGGCAGTGACCACTCCCCTGCCCATCACCATCCCAGGGGTGGTGCACAGAGATCCACCAGAGGTTCCCTGGGTTTTGACATCTTGAATCCAAGGTTGGCAGAGAACACTGCGAGCATCTAAGTGGCCAGGTCAGGAAGGTGAAGTCGGAGCCCCCCCTGGTAGGTGGTCACCCAGATAGGTGATCAATCCCCCTTTCATGGCTATTTAGGGTCTCTCTTTTGGGTGGTTCCTCAGATTCAGCTGGCAAGATTCCAGCAGGATTCCTCTTCAACCTCCACTTCAACTTCTGACCGAAGAAACCGCATCTGGACTCTCCAGGACCTGACAATTTGCAACATAGATGAAGAGTTCGCCTGCAAAATTGTTTCTACGGCTCCTTCCAGCTTCTGTAACATTTCCCCAGTCGTGCATCCTCTGAGAACAGTCTGTCTTCAGTCTTCACAGGAAAGAAGAAAGAATCTCCTTTGGAATGAAGGAGTCACTCCCCTGCATCTGCAGGCACCAACAGCAACGACGACCGGCTACGTGGATCCCCTCTCCTGCCGAGCTGCATGGATCCTGCAGGGGGTGGTCCAAATTGGTCCAATCGGTCCTCTCTACCAGCTGTTCTACATGGGTGGTGGTAAGCCCTTGCCTTCCCACTCAGGACAGTACCCATGTGTACAGCGTCTTTGCAGCTGCCAAGGCTTGACACTTCTTAGTCTTCAGGCATCCTGTAGCTCCTGCCCCCAGCACTCCTTCCTGTGACGCACAACTCCCTGAGTGGATAACCTGTGGTGTGGGACTCCTTTTCGCAGTGATGTGAGAGCTCCATGTGCAACTTCTTTGTCCCTGTTCTGTGGGACTCCTGTGTGTGCTGCATGTGGGTTTTCTGTGACACTGAGGGCCCCCTCGGATTCCCCCTCCTGGGTTGAGTTCGGGCATGCTGGTCCCCAGCAGCACCACTTTCCGCCAACCGCGAGTTTTGCTTGTGCCAAGGCTTGTTGGTGAAAAACGAACATGCAAACCTGACTGCAATCTTCCTTCCGGCATGGGACATCACCTGCATCCTCCAGGAACTCGACTCTGACTCAAGGGCTGCAGTGTTGACTCCTCACCGTCGACCAACTCCTGCATCCTCAGCTTGGTGGGTAGGGGCTCCTGACCCCACTGGACTCTGCTGTGCCTTCTGGACTTGGTCCCCTCTTTCCACAGGTCCTCCTTTTTAGGAATCTTGTGTTGGTTTCTTGCAGTAATCTTTGGGTTTTGCAGTTCTTTTATTTTCTTCCAAGTGGGTGTCTAGGGGAAATTCTAGTGATTTACTCCTACCTTGCGGGTCGCTGGGAGGTGTTGTGGTACTTACCTTTGGGCTTTCCTGGTACCCCTAGTGCCCCACTACACACTCCACTTACCTAGGTGGGGGTCCAACTCTTGCATTCCATTTTTTTAGTTTATGGTTTGTGCTCCCCCTAGGGTCACGATTCTCTATTGCGATTTACACTGTTTTGCACTGTTTTCTAACTATTCTTATGCTTATTTCTGACTACTTGTGTATATATCTTGCGTGTTACTTACCTCCCAAGGGAGTATTGCCTCTATATTATTTTGTGTGCTGTGTTACCACTGAGTGTTTTCTTTCTTGTGTGTAAGTGCTGGGGGCTACAGTGGTATTGCATGAGCTTTGCATGTCTCCTAGATAAGCCTTGGCTGCTCATCCACAGCTACCTCTAGATGGCCTGGCTTCTAGACACTGCCTACACTACACTAATAGGGGACACCTGGGCCTGGTATCAGGTGTAAGTACCTTAGGTACCCACCACACACCAGGCCAGCTTCCTACAACCACTATGGGGGTCTGGCAGTCCAACCACCAAACTCATAATGAAGCCCTACATCTCTGACAAGGGATTTTTTTGTTGGGTGTTGGAGGAATGTATTCAGGAAAGTGGTAATCATTCAATCTATCCAATTACTCCACCACTGTGACTGTAAGAAGAGATGCCTACTCATCAACAACATAGCTGCCTAAAATAGACTGTTGAACCTAACCCCAAACACTCACAGGTGAAGTTCTTTCATCATGAATAGTTGTGAGCATATGGGCATCTCTCTATCTGGAAGTTTCAAATCAAGAAGTTCATTACTGTGCAAGGCACTGCTCTGTCCCTTTTGAAGTTGTTTACACACACGCTCTTTTGGGTAACATTTACAGTAGAGTGGAGTGTGCCACATGCCATCATGTGAACCTTGAACAATTTCTTTAAAAATATCACATAAACGGGGCCCTCCAGGCATTGCAGCACCGGCTTGATGAGGAGCATTGCCCAGTGATGAAGCATGTCATGGGATGGTGAGTGACGGCCCTTGTTCCAAGTACAGAGGGCTTGCAGAGACCTAGCGACTCCTTCCCAAATTGATATTGAGGAGCCTTCTTTCTCTTGGAACTGGCCATTCTTTTGGTTTTTATATGATTAGGGAAAATTATGCATAGGACCGTATACATCTCCCGGATTAATTGCCCTCCTTTTTTTCTTTTTTTTCTGTGGTTAAATTATAGCACACCTGTGTAGCAATTGTCCACATATGAACAATTACTTTTATTAAAAAGTCCCCACACAATGCTTTCACTTATTCCAAAAGTGGAAGGGCAACTGGGAATTAACTGAAAAATCCATACCAGTGAAGATCCTGAAATTGTACACATTTACAGTGGCACTTTCACACAACATATACATCTTGATACCATAATGTCCTGTCTTACTAGGAATGCATTGTCTGAAAACCAAACAGCCTTTGAGCAGGTTCAGAGACTCATTTGCAGATATATCTTTCATTGGAACATAGATCTCTGAGAAACGATCCTCTAAATGGTCAAGGAAAGGCCAAATCATGAAGAGATGGTCACAATCAGGCTGATTGTGTGGCAATGATGTAGCATATCCACAAAATGCAGCATCCTCTGCAAAGGCAAATACTGGTCTCGACTCATGATTGCTGGAAATATAACAGTTGCCATTAAGGGACTAGTTGACCAATATAAAGACAGTAATGGCTTTCTAAACATGGGGATTTGTGAGAGTCCACCAGTAGCTCTAGAATGGGTCTTAAGTGTGGCACTGTTGTCCTTCAAAAACTGCACACAAATTAGAGTGCTCAATAATACCATCCAAAACATATCATCAATAAACAGCTGGAAAACACTGACAGGCAAAAGGCTCTCTGTATTGACTCTACACCATGCAACACCACTAAAGCCAGGTAAAACAGTCTGCACCATATTAGGGGCAACCCACAGTGCAGCACTTCCAATGGGAAACCTATGAGCCTTTGTCTACAGTCCAGCTTGCTCTTGCTGCTCTACTGGAATATCGGTGTCCTCCTCTAAAAGTGGTACTTCATCAGCACTAATAGCGGACTCATCTTCAACTTGATTCTCTGCCTCAGATGAATAGCCAGTCTTGGAGTCATGTTCAGAGGCAGATACAAAAAGCAAACCAACAACCTGCTGGGCATTCAGCCGACCGGCGATCATTATGGTTACTAATGAAACATAACAACAGAACAACAATAAAGCAATACTGTGTCAATTTCAACTCAACAAACTGTGGCTGTATCAAACAGTAACTATAACTATTGGCATATAATGAACTAGAAACAACTATCAATACAAACCACACAATTAACTTTTTACTCCACAAAATACCTCTCATTTGCAACAGACATCAAGACTGAGGATCAGCTGCACCTACTCAGTAAAGACACAGCAATCACCAACGATATTCGGCCAGAAAAGAAAAACAAAAGGAAATTACACAGAAGACAATACAATACACATCTTTCACAAATCCAAAGTGAATTTGACACAAAATAAAACAAAAGCTAAATATTTTGCAAATATTACACCATTCAAAAAAACACATGAATGCAGGGCGATAATATTCATTCCAAGTAAACAGTACAAAAATGGTGCCTTACTAAACACATGCAACCACACAAACTGGAGAAGTATCAATGTAGAAACTGCAAGTAGGAGGTGCCACCAAGGAAATCAAAAGCTTTGAACAACAATAAAAAGAAACAAAACATTAAGTTGACAAATGCAAATGATGGGAAGAAATAAAACAGTTAACATCACAAAACACAATGAAGTCTGCCCCTGGAAACTAAGGCAAATAAATGGTACTCCAGTGCAGAGTGACCCTTACTCCAGCCGCCAGCCAAACGCAAGCCAAACACCAGTACGGACACACCACCAACCAAACGCTAGACACATGCCAGCCCACACATACTTTCAGCCAAACGCCAGATTACCACACAAAAACGTATTCGCTTGTGACTAGTGATTTTCCGACACCCCCAAGGGCAGAAAGGCCTACGAAAAATTTGATATGCTGAGAGCTGGGAACGGAAAACAAAGGACAAGTGTGGGCAACACTGGGAAGTGACCCTTGCCGAATAGGCCCCTTCCCTAACATTTATAAAATCAAAATCCAGGGTGTCTAGTAGTTTTTCTCCCTCTTGGGGGCAGACCAGCCTAAAAAACGTTCACTCTGCACCTTGAGGGGCAGGGAGGTGGCAATGGCAAAACATGTCTCAATATTTTTGGGAGGCGATCATTGTGCAAAGGGCTGCTCACAAACAAACATAAATTAAAACAAATCCCTGATGCCTCAGGGAGGTGGAAAGTACCCAAAACACATTTTATTGTTTTTTGGGGTGTGACCCTTACCCAAGGGGCCACTTTATAATTGCCTAAATAAAACTTCCCAGAGTCTAGTGGTTTTCCATCCCCCCCACCCCTTTGGGAGAAGAAGAGCCTAAAAAATAGTCAATCTCCCCAACTCCAGTCAGGGTGGAAAACAGCCAAAACATATGCCCCCAAATTGGGAAGCGCCCCTTGTCCAAGGGGGTCACTCCCATTGAAGAAAATTATTTATTTCTCTGGTGTCTAGTGAGTCCCCTGGGGGCAGATCAGCTTAAAAACTGGCTGATCTGTCCCCAGAGGGGGCAAAAACAAAGGAAAATTGTGCCCTTCAAGGGAAGGGACCCTTGCCCAAGAGGTGGCTCCCTATATACATAAATTAAGAAATCCTTGGTGTCTAGTGGCTTTCCATCTCCCCGGGGTCAGATCAACATATAAAATGGCTGATCTTCCCCAGGAGGGATGGCAAACGGCCAATATATGGTCACTTATAAACAGGGAGCAACCCTTGCTCAAGGAGTACCGCCCTATAAATATAAATAAAGAAATCACTGGTGTCTAGTGGTGTTCTTACCCCCCAGAGGGCAAATCAACCTACAAAATGTCCAATCTGCCTTAGGGAGGGAGGAAAAGGCCAAAGGATGGGCTGTTTCAAACTTGGGGTGACCTGTGCCCAAGGGGCTGCTACCACCACCCAAAGAAAACATCCCTGGTGTCTAGTGGTGCATGCCTTCTACACCCCAATCGGGGGCCCACTCGCGATCTCCCAGCAGAAATGCACTTGAAAAAAACACGGAGGCAAAGGAAAAACTCTTTCCTTTCCCCTGTGTGTCTCTGCCTTCCTGATCCCTTCCAGGAGTCTGGACGTACCTGAAACAGGTCCTCCTCCCGAGATATGCTGGAACCAAATGGCTTATAGTGCATCTCTGGTGCCTGTTGGTGACGTTGGTGTGCCATCCATGCTCTGTCATCATATCGCTGAAGAAGGGGGTGGGGGTGGCAGCAGAAGTGCTTCTGCTGACATCCCTGGTGGGGCCGAGTGACAGGAGTTCCACTGGGAGAGCAGCAGTGCTTTCCCCCTGAGCAGGTACTAGAACATGCTGAATACATACTCAGCACCTGAGCACCGGCACTGAGGATGTGTCCAGCAAGTCCATAGCACCCAAAGGGTTAATATTATAAACAAATATTATTAACAAATTTGTTAACCAATTGTAGGAAATGTATTGGAATCTGGGAATAATAGATATACTATTCCCTTGCCAGTTTATACAACTGTAGAGAAAGTGTAGGCCTTCAGAGGAGTTAAATCTATTATTCCTACTCCAAACAGTGCAGCAGTAGGGAAAGTGTTGGACTTTGGAGGGGTTAAATTTACTATTCTCAGTCCAGTCTGTGCAAAAATATGGAAGGCTTTGGACTTAAAGGGGTTAAATTTACTATTCCCACTCTAGTTTGTGCAACAGTAGGGATCGTGTTGGGCTATGGAGAAGTAAGATTTACTATTCCCACTCCAGCCTGCACAACTACAGGGAAAGGGTTAGACTTTGGAGAGGTAAGATTTATTATTCCTTCTCCAGTCTGTGCATCAATAGGGAAAGTCTTGGACTTTGGATGTGTTAAATTTACTATTCCCACTCCTGTCTGTGCAACAGTAGGGAAACTGTTGGACTTTGGAGGGGTCAATTTTACTATTCCCACTCCAGTCTGTGCAATGGACGGGAAGTATTGTATTTTGGAGGGGTTAAATTTACAATTCCCCCTCTAGTCTTTGCAACAGTAGGAAAAGGATAGGACTTCGGAGGGGTTAAATTTACTTCACTTCAAACACATTACATATTTGAATAACCCTATTAATTTAGAAAAATATAAAACTCGTTATATAAAGAGTATTACTTAACCTAAAGTATAATATATTATATATATATAATACAAAAATTAACCAATTAACTAAATTTCTAAATCATAATGGGTGTTTAGTTATTACTTCATTTAGTTGCCACTCTATACCCCTCTAAACTGAGCAGCCCACACTTAGAATATAACTAAAATATTTGATTATTACACAATTTACATGGATAATAATCAAATAAATAATTAATAATAAATTGTTAAATATTACTTTATTACCTTGACACATTATACCGCTATAAATTGAGCAGCCTGCACCAACAATATAACAAAAATATGTGATTATTACACAATTTACACGATTAATAATCAATTAATGAATTATTAATAAATTAAAATTGTAATAGTTAATTCAGTATTAATTATTACTTAATTAACTTTCTACCCTATCCCACTACGAACCCAACAACCCGCTACAACACTATAAATTACCATTGGAAAATAAATTAAAAATTCTAAATCACTTACAATGACAAACTATACTTAGAAAATGGATAACAATTCTACAAACAATAGCAACACATTCAATTGATAAATAATTTACAATACATTAAAATGATTAAAAAACAATATTACTTATCTGAAAGAATCATATTCTTAACGAGATTTCTGCATCACTATCATTTTGTATCACAATTTTTTTCTGATATTTCTGTCTCCCAATATTCACAACTTGATATTTTGTCCATATACCTCCTGGAGCATGTAAACATATCAAGGTATGCCAGAAGAGCATCAGATGATAATAAAGGTGTTAGAAATAGGGTATTTAGTTGGCAGTCAAGTTACCCCCTGTCCAAGCAAGGACCCTCACTCTAACCAGGGTAAGTCACACCCAGTCCAAATTATCCTGTGCCCCCCTCTGGTAGCTTGGCACTGAGGAGTCAGGCTTAACTTAGAAGGCAATGTGTAAAGTATTTGTGCAATAAATCATGCAATAACACAGTATAACACCATAAAATTACACCACACAGTGTTTAGAAAAATATATAATATTTATCTGGATAAATGCAGGTCAAAACAATCAAAATTTGATAAGTATAAGTTAAAATATCAGTTTCGAAAATGATCAAAGGAGTTTATAGTGCTTAAAAAGCAACAAGTGTCTCTTGCAAACACAAAGTACCTGGTTTGTGTTCAAATTCTCTGCAAGGAACCACAGAGGAGGAGATGTGTGGAAAACGGGGAGGTGTGCGTCGATTTGTCCGGCGCACACAGACAATGCGTTTATAGGGTTTCACTCAGGGCAGGCTTTGCATCGATTTTTGGCATGAAGACTGGGATCCTCTCTGGGTTGCGGGGTTTTTGGACGCCCCAGGGATGATCCTGGGAGTGCAGGACGAAGTCACAGGGGCTGTGTCAATCCGGTGGGCGATGTATGGAACTTTACGTCGCACGGCAGGCGCTGCATCGATTCTTCTCGCATGAAGTCAGGCTGCATCATTCAGGCTCAGCTTTGGTCGATCCAGTGGGCTGTGTGTCAAAGTACCGGTCGCAGAGCTGGCGCTGTGTCAATCTTCTCTCTGGGAGCCAAGTTGCATCGTTCAGGTTCAGCATGCAGTGATTGTCTCACTGCGATGCAGGCTGTGCGTCGTTTCTTGCAGGCTGTGCTGCGAATTTTTAACGCACAAGGAGTTCTTTGCAGGATAAAGTCTTTTTGGCCCTGAGACTTCCAGAAACAGGAGGCAAGCTCTATCCAAGCCCTTGGAGAGCACTTCTCAGCAGAGCCAGAGGACAGCAAGGCAGCAGGGCAGCAGGGCAGCAGTCCTTTGCAGAAAAGCAGTCGGTGAGTCCTTTGGGCAGCCAGGCAGTTCCTTTTAGCAGGTTCCAGGTTCTGGTTAAGGGTTTTTCCTCCAGGGATATCTTGTCCAGAAGTGTCTGAGTTTGTACGGTCAGGGACCCTGCTTAAATACCCAAATGTGCCTTTGAAATGGGGGAGAATTCAAAGAGTGGCTTAGAAGTGCACAAGGTCCCGTTTTAGTTCCATCATGTCTGCCAGGGTCCCAGTAGGGGGTGTGGCAGTCCATTGTGTGAGGGCAGGATACTGTCCTTTGACATGTAATTGTCAGGTCCTCCCCCCTCCCAGCCCAGGAAGACCCACTCAGTATGCACATGCGTGCAGGTGTGACTGAGTACCTGTGTTTGGGGTTTGTCTGAGTGGAATGCACAAGGGAGCTGTCATCTAACCCAGCCAGACGTGGAGTGTAAGGCACAGAAGGATTTAAGTGCATAGAAAGGCTCACTTTCTAAAAGTGGTATTTCTTAAACAGTAATATTAAATAGGATTTTGTATTACCATTGTGGCCATACTGAATATGACCTTGTTAATCCTTCCAGATCAGAAGCTACCACTCAAACAGTATATGAGGGTAGCCCTAATATTAACCTATGAAAGGAGCAGGCCTCACAGCAGTGTAAAATGAATTTAGGAGTTTTACACTACCAGGACATATAAACTACACAGGTATGTGACCTGCCTTTTACCTACATAGCACCCTGCCTTAGGGGTTACCCAGGGCCTACCTTAGGGGTGACTTACATGTAGAAAAAGGGGAGTTTAAGGCTTGGCAAGCACCTTTAAGCACCTTTAAATGCCAAGTCGATGTGGCAGTGAAACTGCACATACAGCGGAGGCATGGTTAAGGGGCTACTTATGTGGTTGGCATAATCAGTGCTGCAGGCCCACAAGTAGCATTTAATCTATAGGCTCTGGGCACATGTAGTGCACTTTTCTGGGGACTTTACAAGTAGATTAAATACGCCAATTGGGTATAGATCAATGTCACCATGTTTTAAGGGAGAGAGCATATGCACTTTAGCACTGGTTAGCAGTGGTAAAGTGCGCAGAGTTCTAAAGCCAGCAAAAACAGTGTCCAAAAAGTGGAGGGGGCAGGCAAAAAGCTAGTGGTGACCACCCAAAGGCTGTCAGGTCTAACTCGAATGTAGTGAAGGAAACAATCAGATAAATATTTTGGCCCAGAGATATAGAACGCTTGGTGAGCCAACAAGAGAGCTTTTAACAGAGTTCTTTTTTACATGTAGCCAGTGAAGATATTTAAAATGGTGTAATAGAGATGAATGTCTGAGAATCATTAGGACTAGCCAGGTGGCTCATCAGGTTGTCAGGCAAGCTGTAGTAAGGAATATTGGCATAGTCTGGCCTTGCTTTATTCAAGGCTTGGACCACGGTTTTGCAAGTCATCGCTAGGAAAAGATCGAGAAATTTCTTAAGGTGTTGGAGTTAAGCAAAACACCTCCTGACAATTGAAAGAACTTAAGGATGCAAGATAGGTTACTGTCATATTTTACATCCAGATTCCTTACAACCGTAGCAGTGGTAGAGGTGGCTGATCATCTGACATCCAATTCTCGAATCAATTCTCTTTGGAAGAGCCAAAGGTTTTGTCAGAGTTGTATTTAAGGTAACTCTGTTTCATCCAGTAAAGGACTGTAGACAAGTAAGTTCTGAACATGCCCTGGGTGATGACCGGTGAGATGTCACTAGAGAAAATTAGCCATGTGTTGTCCACATAAAAAACAATGCTAAGACCAAAGGACTCATTCAGGGCAGCAAGAGGAACCAAATAGATGTTAAACAAACCCAGCTCAAAGGGTAGCCCGGAGGCATCCCACATTTCAAAGGTTTGCACCCAGAACAATACAGAGCAGTCCACACAGCCTGTCCTCGAGAAGTGACTTAATCCAAACAAGCGCACACCCACTTCAGCCCTCTATTGTAGAAGTATAGCATGTGAGATCATGAAAAACACCACTGACAAATCCAATAGCATTAGTTCAGTGTTCTGTCATGATCCAGCGCGATTTTGAAAGAGTCTCACACTTTCAGTAAAGCTATTTCAGTGCTTGGACACTCTCTAAATGCAAATATATTTTTCAGGAATTACAGTAGCACCAGGCAAGAGCGAAATAGGCCTGAAGTTGGAAAGGATGGATGAATGTGCCAAGGGTTTCTTGAAAAGGAGAATTTATTTTGCCTGCTTCCAGGTGCAGGGACTACTGTAGTAACTAAAGAAATGTCAAATAAACCATTAAACAAAGAGTGTTTACTTTAGGCCCCTTCATCAAAGGTAAAGGAGGGCAAGGATTACTTGAGAACCCCGACTAGCAATTAGGGAGGGCTTGCAAAGCGTGTTCCATGGTGATAGGACTAAATCTTGTAGGGAATGATCAACAGTATGAACGACAGTATAAGGAGCCATCTTCTTAAAAACATCCTGCCCCATGGTGATAAAATCTGCCTGAATTGTTATAATTTAGTGAAAATAATGATGTGCACATTTATTTGGATAGCTCTTAAAGAATTATAAACAATGTGAAAACATTTATCATTTAGTCTTGCACAAAAAAAAGAAAAATACATGCCTATGAACCAATAAAAACATTCCAACTATCAAATAACTTTTGCCCAACAGTGACTCTAACTATAGAAAATACAAACAGAGGAATCCAAAAATATGGTTTCAAATTTCTATTAGAAAGGCTTTTGCAAAATAATTTGAAAAAACCTTATTGTGATGATACAGAATCAAATTATTCCAATCAAAAGTTGTAAAAACAATGGAAATGTGAGGTTATAACAGGATCCCCGTATTCCAATCAAAAGGTGTAGAAATCATAAGAACTAGAGGATGTTGAGATGAGAATGTGGCTCTTTCTACATACATAAGTAGACATAGAGGAAGTGTACATGATAAGAATATTTCAAACTTTACTCTGGACCTCCAGGAACCAATGCAGTCTTTGAACAGTGAGTTCAGTCTTGGGTAAGTGGGAGCTCAGGAACCAGTTCCGTTTTTGAACAATGGGAGTGAAGGGGTCTTTTTTCTTAAGACCCTTCAAACGACTTGTGCAATCTGAAGAAGCCTTTGTTAATTTTAAAGTTAGGACACAGGCTACTAGCTTAACATGCTTTAATAGAGCGCCATCAACACCCTAAATATGTAGTCTCTTGGAATTCAGTTTAGCCATTTTGTCAGTATAGCCGGCTGATCTCAACATTTAACTCGGCTGAGTATTGCAGTAATGAGGAATCAATAGGCATGAGAGTAAAACAAATGCAAAACTGTACATACAAATAGTGCAAAGGTGAAAACTGAAGAAATGGTAATAACATTAAATTAGGTATTTTCTAAGCAACGCACCTGGGGCCTTCAATAAAAGCACTTTCAATGGCAGTTCAATCACCTCCGGTGAACAATAAACTTCCACACATTCCTCTCTGACTTTCATTTAATAGGCTATTGCAATTTAGTGGATTAGTAAAAATATACGATTATCAGGTCACTGTCCTGCCCACTTTTACCACTACCACTTATTTAGTTTTTAACTGTGACAGAATTACCATGCCACTCTCATAATAATTCCATCACGAATTACCATGTGGAGGTAAAGGCTTGTGGAAGCATGAACAATAAATCAATACTTATGTTCCCTAAAACCAAATCCATAGGTTTTCTGCCAGAGATCTAACAACAGTAGTAATATCGTCCAAGAAAATAACTATTGTGCTGAGGATTATCCGACTAGTCAGTATCTACTTTTTAGCTTAGAACTTCACTGCCAATATGTTATTTATTTAAGACTTTTATATAGCGAACATTCACCGCAAATAGTTTTGGGGCTGTTTACAGGAAACCTAAATGTAAATATTACAACAGCAGATAAAAGCCTGTAAAGAAGGCAAGAATAAACATGGTAGTAGCAGTTTAGAGTATATTTTGAAGCTGTCAGTAACTCGACAAGTGGGATTTAAACCTTAAGTAGCGTACCCCATATAATGAAAGAGCCAAGGTACATCAGTGTCCTTTCTTAAGTTTATGAAATAGTCAATGACTAGGAAAGATGGGAACATGGAATGTGCTGCTCATTTAAATACAGTGGAGAACAAATTAATTCAGTTAAATGGAACAGGTGTGTTTACGGAGTTTGCTAATGATGAGATGGAAGGGGTTCCTTAGAGCGTCAAGGGGAGAGAGTTCAAGGCTGGGATTGCAACACCAACAATGTCGTGATTCTGTGCATGAAGGGTTTTGAGAGAAGGGCATTTGGATTGTATGAAATTTCAGATTCTGATGTCTCTCTGGCTGCCTGAGATGGTGATGAGGTTGACCAAGTGTGATGGTTCCTTCATATGCAAGGATCACATGTGGGGCATCCTCATCAGAGTTTGGTTATTGTTGGTAATGGTAATCAATTAATTTCACATAGTATCTGTGTGTGATATGATCAATTATTTTACGTTCATTGGTAGGTCCAGCTGTGAAGTGAAGTATTGCCTTGAGCGGTTCAAGGCAGGATTGTTGAGCACCCTCTAGGATGGCATGTCTGAAGTCAGAGCTTAAGAGAACGAGAACTTACACTGACAAAGTTTTTGTTTTCTTTAGTAAGTAGCGAAAGACATTGTAAGAAGATTTAGGTGATTGATTAATATATGGGATAAAGTTAGGGTAATGAATAAAAAGTATTGATTTTACAGTAGAAGAAACTAATAGTAAAAAGCCTTCTTTCTGTCAGAATGTTTAATAGAGAATTAGTACCTGTGTTTGGGTGACATGAGTAAGAATTGTGTTTTGTGTGTTTTTAGAATACGGAAATAATCAGACATATGTGAATATTGTTATATGTAGACATGACAGGAGACTGGGGATGTTCGTCAGAGCATAAAGAAGAACGGAAACAACTATACCTTCAGTGATCAAGTTCAGAGGTTTCAAATAAAGGTTGAACAAGGCAGGGGCTAGATACAAACCTTGAGGGACATTATACAACATTGCAACCATTCCTGAAACAAAGTTCTCCGTCTTCACCACTTCAGAGAGATTGTGTAATTGTAATGCTGTGTTTGAGGGATCGGGATCAATGAACAGAATGGGAACTGAGTGGACCTACCCAGTCTATGTGAGGTTATGAGAGCTGGAAAATATTACCTTCTGACTTAAAGATTTAAAGAAGCTGGTCCAAGACGATGTCCAAAATGGAGTTCACAGCTTAAAAGTAGCTTGATGTGAACTTTTTAAGACACTGGCACAAGTAAAAGGCTTGAAATAAAAGAATCTGCTTTCAAAGTCCAAGTTTATATTATTCACAAATTTGGATTTGTGCCAATTTCTTCTAGTGATTTGCTTTTCTCTGAGTCGGTGTGGGTTACTCTAATAGGGTCATGACTCTCTTCCAGTTATTCCTTCTGATAATAAAGTTGTGTAATTCTAGTTTTACAAGTCAGGCTTTGTGAATATTGATTCAACTAGTGGCACTCTCACCATTTCAGTTTCATAGGTTTTTGCCACCAAATGTCAGTTTTTAGCACATTACTTTGTCTTAGCACCAGTACACTTACAGCAAACATAGGCCCATATTTATACTTTTTTTGCACAGCATTTGCGCTGCTTTGGGACGTAAAAGTGGCGCAAACTTACAAAATACAATTGTATTTTGGAAGTTTGCACCGCTTTTGGGTCAAAAATCGGCGCAAATGCGGTGTTAAAAAAAGTATAATACATGGGCCATAATGTTTCTGGATTCTGAAGGCAACAGCTCAAGGATTAAGATAAGCTCCCTGCTGGTCATTCCAAAAATGTCTCTGGGCTGAGCTGGTTACTCCTTTGTTCCCTTATGGCTTGAGGTGATATGTACTATAGCTAGCATGTGCTGCATCTTTACAGCCTTAACAAACTACGGCTCTGGTTTATATTTTTTGATGCTAAACTGCGCTAACGCAATCACATGATCACATGATCACATGCAGTGTGAGGGTGCTCCGGGCTTAGAGTATATGTATGAAATACAAGGTAATGGTTCTCACCCTGCATATAGTCAGGATAAAGCCCAATAGGTCATTGAGGATAGCGTACAGCTCATTGCTGTATAGATAAGGAACCAAAAATGTAATCTCAAGAGAGGAAAAAGTGCAGCCAAACTGCAGTTTCAAATCATACTTACGGGGTTGTGGAGTGTCGCGCATGGACGACCTACCCGTCTCTCTCCTTGTCTGCAGAGGACAGAGCAGGTAAGGTGGTCCACTTTTAAAGGGTGGTCTGATATGATAACCGCCGCCATGTGCAGTGAACACGCCCAGGTCTCCGCCTATGATGGACCGAAAATGAACAAACATCCATAGTCCCAGTGGTGGCCATCTAGGAGTGGGTGAACTCGTAATACAAAAAATGATATACGTATACACTAAGCAAGGAGGCAAAATCACACTGCATGTGATCAATTATTGATGCAATCGTGCCAGTGTACACATTTGGACATTCTGTCGGTGGTGATGTTTAGATATATGTGTCACTGTGGTGCGCATAACCATTTTTGCAACTTGAGAGTGTGATGAGTCCCCTATATACTATGTTAGAGCCAACATGTTGTGTGATACCCCAAGTGGTTGGATGTGTCAATATGCCCGTTTGTCTGTATTTGTTTGTTGTTGTTGTTTAGTAATTTGTGTTACTGTGGTGTTCATGAATGCTGTGCTTTTTATATAAGCCATGACCCATTGGGGCACTCCTTACACATAGACCATGGATACTACTGGCTATGAAATGAATTTTAGATACGACTCCTAGGAGTTATTGATGAGATAACATGTAACGTGTTGTGTGGACTATTTTTGGATTTTATCATTTGTTCTTTCTTTTCTTCTTTCTTTCAGGCTGGACATTCAAACATGTCAGAAGTTTTATAACCTAACAGGCATTATCAAGTCAGCATTCATTGTGTAAATTGGATATTGATAGAGATCACTTGTTACACCTGAATTGGTAACTATTAGGGTACAATCCAGTTGACATTTGTAGCTCCCAACACAGGGAACTCTAATTCGCTTGTGGTCCTGAAGAAGTGCCATGGATTAAATTTTCCTGGACCGCCAGGCACAAAACATGTCGACCTTTACTCATGTTTGACTCTTATGGCTACTTGGGCTCATCATTTTCCCAGAGTAGCCCCCAATGCCTCTCTCTAGTGGCTTTTTAAATCCCGCCAGTAGTACAGTGTAATTAAATGATCTTTTGGCAACTCCTAGATGGTTTTAGTCATTCACTTTTTCCTTTCAGTTACACCCAGTTCTGCACATTCTACCATACACACTTCTAGGCTTCACAATGCAGCACTAAACAAAAGATCTCTGCTAAAGTGACCCTTCGTGGGGCCTGTATGACATTGCAGCGCCGGACCTATGAGGAGCTGCCTGATAATTAAGCATGACATCCCTTTAGGGATCTGTGAGGGTACCATAAATTAAGGGAGTAATTCCCCTATTGTTCGACCTTAGTGAGTGTGTAGCTTTCTAGTATCTTCTGCGTTAGGAACAGTATACCTCATTTAATTAACTAGTGATTAACTAGTGTATGAAGCCAGGAAACTGGACCTTTACGGCTTCTAGTCCCCTTCTCTCTTTTTTCACTTTTGATTCTATTCAACAGACCAGCACATTCACAAGTATCTAGTCTCAGTGTACATCAGAAGGCTAGTTGAATTGCTTAACATACCCGAAAACAATAACCAGTAACGGGAAAATCCAAGATTGGAAAAGTGGTGAAAGTAAACCATCTGGTTACTGAAAAATTAGTCGATCAGAAGTTTGTTTTTTCATAGGGGTTTCTATGTTTTAGTGATAACATCAGATTGTATCCTGTTTTCTTTTTCTCAAGGTCACTAACAAATGGCTTAATGGAGATAAATAATCACACCATCACAATGAGTTCATTATTCTAGGATTTTCTGTTTTCCCAAATTTACAGACCCTTCTATTTGTTGTATTTGTTTTAATGTACGTTGGAGCCATCCTAGGAAACTCTATCATTATATATGTTGTGTGCGCTGAACCCCGCCTACAGAGGCCCATGTACTTCTTCCTTGGCAATTTATCTTTCTTAGAAATTTGTTGCATATCAGTAACAGAACCTGAAATGCTACAGATGATTTTGACGCAAAGAAAAACGATTTCATTTTGTGCTTGCATCACTCAAATGTACCTTTTCTTGCTCTTCACTGTTGTGGAGTTGTATCTTCTCTCTGCCATGGCTTATGACAGGTATGTGGCGATATGTAACCCATTGCATTACACAGTCATCATGAACAAGACTGTATGCCTGGTGCTGGTAGTTGGCTGCTGGCTTATTGGTTGTGCAATGCCTGTAACCCACACCATCCTTTTATCACAATCAACTTTCTGTAGGAAAAGAGAAATTAATCACTTTTTTTGTGATATGTCAGCATTACTGAAGGAATCATGTTCTGAAACTGCCCTTATTGAAACACTGACTTATATCGAAGGTACAATATTTGGATTCAGTCCCTTCCTGGTGACGCTCACTTCATATGTTTTTATCATCAACACCATACTGAGGATACGCACCACAGCTGGGAAAAGCAAGGCCTTCGCCACCTGTTCCTCTCATCTCATGGTTGTAGTTTTGTTCTACTCATCCATCCTGGGCATCTACATGCGGCCAACTTCGAAATTCTCAATGGATGAAAACAAGCTTGCGAGCATTATCTATGTTAACACTATCCCACTATTAAATCCACTCATCTATGGTTTACGAAACAAAGAAGTGAAAAAAGCCTTGTTAAAATCCTCCTGGAAACTAAAAGGTTGCCTTTCTTTTAAGACAGACAAAGCCCACCACTTACCTGAATGAAACATTCTGCAAAGAGATAGTCTTTTGAACTGGTTCCCATTAAAATGTATAGGGATATGTATTTGTGAATCATAATAAATGTCAGTTAATATCAGTTTCTTATACTTGCAAGAAAAGTCTGGATCAGAGGCGCCTGGATATAGAAATGAAAAAATGTCGGTCATTCTCCTCAGCCATGTACCTTCAACTGATGACTTCATGGCTTAATACAAAAGTGTAGATTTCTTTTCCAACTCAATATTCATTTCTTGTCACTACGTATTACTTACCAGGTCTGCCCAGAACGTTTTTACTCTTCTGATTTGGCCAAACAAATTCTGTAGTTAACAGTGGGTCCCCTCCCTGCAGAGGAGTACCATTTTACAATAGCATCTTCCCCGGTAAATCTTGTCTCATGATTTCTTGAATTGCAACCCAACTCCAATGGAATATGGGTATTGTATTTATAACATTACAAAAGAGGCCCAGCTAAAAGAACTACAACTAGATGGACAGGAAAAATAATTTTCCTGTTAGAAAAACCCTCACCAACCAGGGTTACCCCTTGGTGGCATGCTTCATCATTGGATTTCTTCCTGTTCCTCCGTGGAGCGGGGCGTGCTACGACCAATGGGATACGTGGGAGCACTGATGTAGTCTTGTCAATGTGAATCACAGGAGGGATAGGAGTGGTGGGGTCTAGGGTGAGTTACAAAATACCTGTCTCCTAGTAATTCCAGTGATTTAACGCCTTCTGTGCCTTGGACGAGGTGACCTCGTCCAAGGCTACAGTTCCCGTGTGCCTTGGACGAGGTTACCTCGTCCAAAGCACGGGAACTTGGGGGAGTGCTAGCGCTACCCCCCCTGTGCACCCCCCTCCCCCCCCAAGGCGGGGATGGAAGGAGAAGACCTTCCCCTTCCACCCCCGACCACCCCCCCACCCCCCTGTGACGTCAGTGCGTGAGCGTGCGCTGATTTGTCACAGGGGCCTCCCCCATCGCGCTGGAAGCTCTGCTTCCAGCGCAATTGAAAGAGAAATGCTCAGCATTTCTCTTTCAATCACTGGGGGAGGCCCGGAGGGGCTTCAAAGGGAAGGAAATGTATTTCCTTCCCTTCGAAGTCTCTCCCAGGGTTTCAAAAGCCGGATTGCTTGCAATCCGGCTTTTGAAACCCCACTAGACACCAGGGATTTTTTTTTTGAAGAAGAAGAAAGTGACAAAAGGGAGCGACCCCTTGGGCAAGGGTCGCTCCTATTATTAGGCCGATCTGCCCCCGGGGGGGGGCAGAAACCTCTGGGCACCAGGGATAATTATTTATTTTTTTTAGGTGGGGAGCGACCCCTTAGGCAAGGGTCGCTCCCCTAGGGGGCAAATTATATTTAAATTAAATTAAATTATTATTTAAATTATATTTAGGCCATTTCTGCCCCCCTTGGGGGCAGATTGGCCTATTTTGATGAGGCCAATCTGCCCCCAAGGGGGGCAGAAACCACTAGACACCAGGGAGTTTTTTTTCTTTGCGTGAATTTCACGCAAGGGGAGCGACCCCTTAGGCTAGGGTCGCTCCCTGGGGGGGGGGATTATTTTAGGCAATTTCTGCCCCCCCTGGGGGCAGATCGGCCTATTATTAGGCCGAACTGCCCCCAGGGGGGGCAGAAACCTCTAGGCGGCAGGGCAATTTTTTTTTGTGTGTTTTTTTTTTTTTTTTTTTTTTTTTTTTTTAGAGGTGGGGAGCGACCCATTAGGCAAGGGTCACTCCCCTGGGGGGCAAATTGTATTTAGACCATTTCTGCCCCCCTTGGGGGCAGATTGGCCGACTTTAGGTCAATCTGCCCCCAAGGGGGCAGAAACCTCTTGGGGCCAGGGCAAATTTTTTTTGTGTTTTTTTTTTTGTTTGTTTGTTTTTTTTAGAGATGGGTAGCGACCCATCAGGCAAGGGTCGCTGCCCTGGGGGCAAATTGTATTTAGACCATTTCTGCCCCCCTTGGGGGCAGATTGGCCTATTTTAGGTCAATCTGCCCCCAAGGGGGCAGAAACCACTAGGCACTGGGGATTTGTTTTTTGGCGCCAATGTCACGCAGGGGGAGCGACCCCGTAGGCAAGGGTCGCTCCCAGGGTGGTGGGGGTTGGGGAGGCAAATTTATTCTGGGCCATTTCTGCCCCCCCTGGGGGCAGATCGGCCTATTATTAGGCCGATCTGCCCCTAGGGGGGGCAGAAACCTCTAGGCGCCAGGGCAAATATTTTTTGGTGTTTTTTTTTTTGTTTATTTGTTTTTTTAGAGATGGGTAGCGACCCATCAGGTAAGGGTCACTGCCCTGGGGGGCAAATTGTATTTAGACCATTTCTGCCCCCCTTGGGGGCAGATTGGGCGATTTTAGGTCAATCTGCCCCCAAGGGGGCAGAAACCACTAGGCACCAGGGAATTGTTTTTTGGCGCCAATGTCACGCAGGGGGAGCGACCCCGTAGGCAAGGGTCGCTCCCGGGCAGAGGGGGGGTTGGGGGGGTCAAATTTATTTTAGGGCATTTCTGCCCCCCCCGGGCCGGCTAAGCTAGAGGCCAAAATCCACAGGTAGGCACTTTGCAAAAAACACCTCTGTTTTCTGTGAAAAAATATGTTGTGTCCACCTTGTGTTTTGGGCCATTTCCTTTCGTGGGCGCTAGGCCTACCCACAGAAGTGAGGTACCATTTTCATCGAGAGACTTAGGGGAACGCTGGGTGGAAGGAAACTTGTGGCTCCTCTCAGACTCCAGAACTTTCTGTCACCGAAATGAGAGGAAAAAGTGTTTTTTCGGCCAACTTTTGATGTTTGCAAAGGATTCTGGGTAACATAACCTGGTCAGAGCCCCGCAAGTCACCCCATCTTGGATTCCCCTGGGTTTCTAGTTTTCAAAAATGCGCTGGTTTGCTAGGTTTCCCCAGGTGCCGGCTGAGCTACAGGCCAAAATCCACAGGTAGGCACTGTTTTCTATGGAAAAATTTGATGTGTCCATGTTGTGTTTTGGGCCATTTCCTTTCGTGGGCGCTAGTCCTACCCACACAAGTGAGGTATCATTTTTATCGGGAGACGTGGGGGAACGCTGGGTGCAAGGAAATTTGTGGCTCCTCTCTGATTCCAGAACTTTCTGTCACCAAAATGTGAGGAAAATGTGTTTTTTTAGCCCAAATTTGAGGTTTGCAAAGGATTCTGGGTAACAAAACCTGGTCAGAGCCCCACAAGTCACCCCATCTTGGATTCCCCTAGGTCTCTAGTTTTCAGAAATGCACAGGTTTGGTAGGTTTCCCTAAGTGCCGGCTGAGCTAGAGACCAAAATCTACAGGTAGGCACTTTGCAAAAAACAGCTCTGTTTTCTGTCAAAAAATGGGATGTGTCCACGTTGTGCTTTGGGGCATTTACTGTCGCGGGTGCTAGGCCTACCCACACAAGTGAGGTATCATTTTTATCGGGAGACTTGGGGGAACGCTAGGTGGAAGGAAATTTGTGCCTCCTCTCAGATTCCAGAACTTTCTGCCACAGAAATGTGAGAAACATGTGTTTTTTTAGCCAGATTTTGAGGTTTGCAAAGGATTCTGGGTAACAGAACCTGGTCAGAGCCCCACAAGTCACCCCATCTTGGATTCCCCTAGGTCTCTAGTTTTCAGAAATGCACAGGTTTGGTAGGTTTCCCTAGGTGCCAGCTGAGCTAGAGGCCAAAGTCTACAGGTAGGCACTTTGCAAAAAACTGCTCTGTTTTCTGTCAAAAAATGGGATGTGTCCACGTTGTGCTTTGGGGCATTTCCTGTCGCGGGCGCTAGGCCTACCCACACAAGTGAGGTATCATTTTTATCGGGAGACTTGGGGGAACGCTGGGTGCAAGGAAATTTGTGCCTCCTCTCAGATTCCAGAACTTTCTGCCACAGAAATGTGAGGAACATGTGTTTTTTTAGCCAAATTTTGAGGTTTGCAAAGGATTCTGGGTAACAGAACCTGGTCAGAGCCCCACAAGTCACCCCATCCTGGATTCCCCTAGGTCTCTAGTTGTCAGAAATGCACAGGTTTGGTAGGTTTCTCTATGTGCCGGCTGAGCTAGAGGCCAAAATCTATAGGTAGGCACTTTGCAGAAAACAGCTCTGTTTTCTGTCAAAAAATGGGATGTGTCCACGTTGTGCTTTGGGGCATTTCCTGTCGCGGGCGCTAGGCCTACCCACAAAAGTGAGGTATCATTTTTATCAGGAGACTTGGGGGAACACTGGGTGGAAGGAGATTTATGCCTCCTCTCAGATTCCAGAACTTTCTGCCACAGAAATGTGAGGAACATGTGTTTTTTTAGCCAAATTTTGAGGTTTGCAAAGGATTCTGGGTAACAGAACCTGGTCAGAGCCTCACATGTCACCCCATCCTGGATTCCCCTAGGTCTCTAGTTGTCAGAAATGCACAGGTTTGGTAGGTTTCTCTATGTGCCGGCTGAGCTAGAGGCCAAAATCTATAGGTAGGCACTTTGCAGAAAACAGCTCTGTTTTCTGTCAAAAAATGGGATGTGTCCACGTTGTGCTTTGGGGCATTTCCTGTCGCGGGCGCTAGGCCTACCCACACAAGTGAGGTATAATTTTTATCGGGAGACTTGGGGGAATGCTGGGTGGAAGGAAATTTATGGCTCCTCTCAGATTCCAGAACTTTCTGTCACCGAAATGTGAGGAAAATGTGTTTATTTAGCCACATTTTGAGGTTTGCAAAGGATTCTGGGTAACAGAACCTGGTCAGAGCCCCACAAGTCACCCCATCTTGGATTCCCCTAGGTCTCTAGTTTTCAAAATGCACAGGTTTGGTAGGTTTCCCTAGGTGCCGGCTCAGCTAGAGGCCAAAATCTACAGGTAGGCACTTTTCAAAAAACACCATTATTTTCTTTAAAAAAAATGGGTTGTGTCCACGTTGCGTTTTGGGGCGTTTCCTGTCGCGGGCGCTAGGCCTACCCACACAAGTGAGGTATAATTTTTATCGGGAGACTTGGGGGAACATAGATTAGCAAAACAAGTGTTATTGCCCCTTGTCTTTCTCTACATTTTTTCCTTCCAAATATAGGAGACTGTGTAAAAAAGACATTTATTTGAGAAATGCCCTGTAATTCACATGCTAGTATGGTCACCCCGGAATTCAGAGATGTGCAAATAACCACTGCTCCTCTACACCTTATCTTGTGCCCTTTTTGGAAATACAAAGGTTTTCTTGATAGCTATTTTTTACTCTTTATATTTCAACAAATGAATTGCTGTATACCCGGTATAGAATGAAAACGCACTGCAGGGTGCAGCTCATTTATTGGCTCTGGGTACCTAGGGTTCTTGATGAACCTACAAGCCCTATATATCCTGCAACCAGAGGAGTCCAGCAGACGTAAAGGTATATTGCTTTCGATAATCTGACATTGCAGGAAAAAGTTACAGAGTAAAACGTAGAGAAAAATGTATGTTTTTTTCACCTCAATTTCAATATTTTTCTTTTTCATTTGTTATTTTCTGTAGGAAACCCTTGTAGGATCTACACAAATGACCCCTTGATGAATTCAGAATGTTGTCTACTTTTCAGAAATGTTTAGTTTTCTGGGATCCAGCATTGGTTTCATGCCCATTTCTGTCACTGACTGGAAGGAGGCTGAAAGCACAGAAAAATGTAAAAATGGGGTATGTCCCAGTAAAATGCCAAATTTGTGTTGAAAAATTGGGTTTTCTGATTCAAGTCTGCCGGTTCCTGAAAGCTGGGAAGCTGGTGAGTTTAGCACCGTAAACCCTTTGTTGATGCCATTTTCAGGGGAAAAACCACAAGCCTTCTTCTGCAGCCACTTTTTCCCATTTTTTTGAAAAAAACTAAATTTTCACTGTATTTTGGCAAATGTCTTGGCCTCCTTCCGGGGAACCCACAAAGTCTGGGTACCTCTAGAATCCCTAGGATGTTGGGAAAAAAGGACGCAAATTTGGCTTGGTTAGCTTATGTGGACAAAAAGTTATGAGGGCCTAAGTGCGAACTGCCCCAAATAGGCAAAAAAAGGCCTGGCACAGGAGGGGGAAAAGGCCTGGCAGCGAAGGGGTTAATAGATCTTGTGGACGTGGTGTGATTAGAAAGGGACTGCAGAAGTGGGGGATGTAACGTACCTGACTTCCTAGTCTACCTGTTTTGGAGCCTTACCCCTAGGCTCCTCTTCAGGACTAAGGTAGACTCCCTGGTGCCACTCCTTGTTTGACTACCTCTAATGAAAGCATAAATAATCCATGCTCTGTGATATGGTGCAATTCACATTACTAATGTGGTGTCATAAGATGATACCTATCATTTATCGTGTCCGTCATTGATACCTGTGGAAATACAAGAGAAGCATAGTTATCATAGCCCCCATTTGTAATGGGCCGCTATACATGTTCCTTGTGGGTGTGGTGTCACCTATTTTCCAAATGCACCCCACTCATGGGAAATGGCACTCGTGAATATCAGGACTGAGAGACTAAAGTACTCTCACAACCAACAGTACAAAACATACTAAATTTAAAGCTTTTAAACGTATAAACACGGGAAACACACCAAACAGCACACACGTGGTACATGTGGAACTTACTCTGTACTATTTGGATTCTCATATCATAGTTCCTCCGGGAGGGGTGTGTGCTTGTAGTCACACACTAAAGATTTGGAAAAGTTTTAGACTAGGTTAATCTTGCTGTATTTGTGGCACCATGTAAACAATGTTCAAAAGGTACTTAGGGCCAGATGTAGGTAGAAAGCAATTTGCGAGTTGCAAATTGCGAGTCCTTCCGTCTCGCAATTTGCAACTCGCAAATTGCAATGCAGAAAGGTGTCTCAGACACCTTCTGCGACTCGCTATGGGGTCGCAAAGACCCACCTCATAAATATTTATGAGGTGGGTCGCAGTTTGCGACCCCATAGCGAGTCTAGGCACTCACGGGGATGGTGGCCTGCTGGAGACAGCAGACCACCATGTCTGTGACTGCTTTTTAATAAAGCAGTTTTATTTTTTCTCTTTGCAGCCCGTTTTCCTTAAAGGAAAACAAACTGCAAATAGAAAAAAATACCGAAACCTTTTGTTTCGGTTTTTTTCAGAGTAGGCAGCGGTCCATAGGACCACTGCCTGCTCTGAAAAAATAATTTTGTGTGCCTTCACAAAGGGGAAGGGGTCCCATGGGGACTCCTTCCCGTTTGCAAATGAGTTACCATCCACTTCAAGTGGATGGTAACTGCGAGTTGATTTGCGACCGCGAATCAACTTACATCGCGGTGCGAGTCGCAAATAGGAAGGGAACACCCCTTCCTATTTGCGAGTCGATAACACATTTTGCGAGTCGGTTCCGACTCGCAAAATGTGTTTCTGCATCACGTGAGGGCATTAGCGCCTCACAAACGGCGTTTTTTGCTGTTTGTGAGGCTCTAATGCCTTCGTACATCTGGCCCTTACTTCCTCAAAGCGACACTCCCGCTCTGTACCTAATGCTCACCTCCCCGGGGTCTGAAACTTGAATGATCACATGGGAGCCGAGTTTAAATGTGCAGTAGCTCTTGCATCTTAACTGCTAACTTCCCCAAGATGGCGGCCTCCCATAAAACGAAGGGGGGTCTGCAAGGACCCTAAAAGTAGGTATCTCTTGTGGGTTCTGCACGAAGGTCATTGGGGTTTCATGGGCTTATACAGGCAGAACTAGGGATTCCCATATTGTTTTGATAACTATTTGGGAGTTTCTGTGTTTAATAAAGGGTTACTTGCTCCCTTCTTACTGTGATGGTGACGTATATGTGAGAAGATAATATTTATTGTTGAAGGTTTTCTCTTTGTGACACTATGGAATGTAAAGGAATTAGATGGACATAGGACCCTTTGCGCTGCCTAGGTGTACCATTCATTTCAGGAGATGTTTTCCGGCTAACAATTAATGTGATGTTAATACTTCGTCAGCTGGCTCCAAGGTATGTTCTCATTGAGGCCAAATTGGTGTGTGTAATTTATAAACCCATTGTTGTTCTTTTTCGAACAGTGTAGACTCACAATTAATCTTTTTATAAGCCTTACATAGTGATACTTCTCTGACTCGCTTTCTCTTCTCGTTTTCAGACTATACAGAAATGAGTGCTAGTACCTCTATTCAAATTCTGCAAAACAGTAGTATTTCTTTATTGAAATGTCTCTACTTGTGCTTTATTTTCAAAAGACATATATTTTGGAACTAGAATCACTACCTCAGCTAAAACCAATGATACTCATATTGGCAGCGCAATTTCTTTTTCTGCTAGTTATGCCGATTCATGTACAAGCTTGTGGTTCACAAGGTTTTAGCATTAACGGCTCACACTGTTCAGAAACACTGATGTAAATTTTTTTTAAAACAAGCATTTACAATGCAATGGGTCTCGCATTTGCTCGAGTTAGAGCTATTAGCTTTGTAAACTTTTAACAGGACTTTTCTTGCCACATAAAATGAAAAATAAAAGTAAAACAGTTTCACACAAGCAAGCCAATTCACAGCGCCACGGGCGCCATGAGCATCAGGGTGAAGAGACACACAAAAGTTATGGATGGGGCATCTTGGGGAGAGAAGGGAACTAGAACATTTTTTTTTTGTTGCTTTTAATTTTCTGTGCAAGGAGCTATACTGCTCATCTAGTAAATACTGTGGTGACGAAGACTAATAAACAAACATGTTCTTAACAGTAGAATCAATTAAATTCAATTTCTCAGATGTATTTCTCCAAACATTGACCTACCAAAGATAAATAACCCCTTCTACCAGCATGGTGCTTGAGGTTGATGTCTGAACACCCACACTTCCACACTTGTCTGCAAAGAGAGACAAAGATATTTGTGTGTGCCGGCTATTTGAGTTAAGCTGTGAGGGGATAGCAGGTTTCCTTTAAATCAACTTTTAAACATACCACCAACCACAACACATGCCAAGCACCGCTGTTTAAAAACAAAAGGTCATAAATAGTGTGCAGTTGCGATGAGTTTTGTATGCGACATCGACCGCTCTCCAACGTTTTGACGTCATACAATATCTGTGCCTATTTGACCCATTGTGGTGGTAAAAATACATTCCGCTTCGACTTTACGCGTGTCATAGATTGTCCTGATGCATGTACTTTAACCCGGAAAGGCTGCGCATGTGTATACTCGTCATTAGCAACTATTGGAGAAAACATCAGCCCTAACTTCAAGGCTGTAAAAGGCAAAATAAAACAAGGACCCTCCAGTAGAGCTGTGGAGAGCAAAGTATAATTAACCACTTGAAACCCGAGACTCACCTCTTCTTGCTCAGCATATGGATCACCATCGTCCCCCAATCCAGCAACAGCTCAGAACAGAACAGAGTTCAGGCTGCCAGCTGTAACAGAGCAGCAATACTGAGCAGTAAAGCACTACATTTTTTTTCAAAAACTCTAGCCAGAAATGACTCCTAAGGAAACACATAGACATGCACCTCGCTGGTACAGCACTGCATTGTGATCCCTTCCAGTAAGCAGCAACAGCCTGTGTTCCATTAAAATAAAGCAACCACGCCCACCTTTTGCAGATCAGGAGGTTCTTCCACTAAGAGAAAAGTAAACTGTGGTTTAAACTGGCACTACCAAGTGTCACTGAAGGGAGGACGAATAGTTCTGGAAGCTATTATACTTTTTTTGCTTACTGCATTTAGCTGGAGAAACAAACATGGATAACCAGTAATGAAACACAATTGTATTTTACTTTTTCAAGAAATCTCCGTCACTGATGTATTGCAGCATAAAAGGAACCAGTAAACGTCTGCAGAGACCATGGTCGTTACAGTAATAATTCACGCTTCTCGTTCCCATCGTGCAACATAAAAAGTATTCACTTTAAACACACAAGCCAAGCAACAAATACATTTTCTAACCTTTTCGCGAGTTTCAATAAACAATGACATAAGAATTTTATTAGGGCAATCCAGACTATAACGTGCCCAGGTTTATGTCCAAAAATGTGTTACCACTTTAACTGAAGATACATGTATCGGGTTCCATTAGAAACAACATGCACATTCCATACATAAGTCAATGGACTATACTCATATTGTAAAGGAAACGAGGACACGCTTTCACGTTGTCAAAAAAGAATGTATGTAATGTTTTGTGTTGAAAGTGTGTGTTTCTTAGCCAGTGAAAAATCATACATTTCCCTCCTGGAATATAAGGTATATATATACTCTTTCCAGAAACCAAATCTACATTTTATTCCACACAAAACAAGAAACAGACCTTACTTTGAATGCACAAGAAATGTGAGGAGATAAGAACAAGATTTATAGCCCTGTTTACAGTGGAGCTCGGTAAACAACCAGCCCTTGAGTCCTCATCTCAAGAGATTCCAGATTAAAGAAAAAAGAAGGGACTCATGTTTTACAGTGACCTTTATAAACTAAGCACAATAAACAGAATCATGTTTAAAGAAGAGAAAGAGTGATAGGGAGCTGTCCCTGGAAAAGCCCCTCACTGCTTTTGATTTTGTTTGCAGAGGGAGCTGGTGGGATGGAGGGGCTGTTTATATACCCACAGTGTAAGACAAACAGGCCAATACTGAAAGAAAAAGTCCCCTTCAGAAGAGCTAAACAGGACATAGTGTAATTATACAGTAGTTTGTGATGCTCTCAAAGAGAAAAAGGCAGGACAAAGAGGCAGAACTGACAACTAGCAAGCAAGGATTTTTGAATGACAGTGGAACCAACAAATGAAATTGCTGGAACCCACAGTATAAGTATACTTAAAAAGTATACAACACGTCGAACACTGTGCTCGGCCTCAAAATCTGTTTTGTTTCAAGTTAATAAAATCACTTAAAATGTAATTTTTAAAACTTTGTTCTCTAAAAATGTTGATAATTGTGCATTTTCCAGTTGATCTTTTATAATTGATGGTTGTATCAGGCCTGTTCCCCGAGCATTTGAAGGGTAACTAAGCCATCCTTGTGGCAAGAGTTGCTGCTGTCTTTGGAACCACTGAAGTCACATTCTACTTCTGTTTGCACCCTTCACTCTAAGGAGGTGGCGAAGTAGAACAGTCAGTGCTTACTCCTGAAAGATAGATAAAAATTATACAACGTAGAGTAGATTTCCTCCCAGACCTAACTCTTTAAAACAAAGACATAAGACTTTTATCTAGACAAAGAAGGATTCATCCTCAGTAAGGTCTGGTAATAAAGTTCACGGTGCTCAGTTTCGTAAGCTGTAGGGCTCTGCAGCATCACACGTGCTTCACTGTCCATAAGAGCATATGCAGGATTGCCTAGGTGGGGCTTAACTACGAGGTAAACTAGGCAATTGCAGGATCTGATTTCTCTCAAGGGTTGCAAGCACCTATAAAGTTCAGTTTCAGTATGTTGATTGTCCGAAGACTGTAAACCTGGGAAATGGAGTGGGGTGACCTTGCCTGTCATTTTCATCAGTGAAAGCCCGTCTTTACCACTCAGAAGCTGCACAGAAAACCGTTCCCTGAGGAAAGTGTGGAAGAACAAGACTCCTTCAAGCGGGGCTGCCATACACAACATACCACCCTTGAATATCAGTGCCCGTAAGGGACACTAGCAGCTCATAAAGAGGGGGCAGTAGCAATTCACCTGTCTGGCCCATGGTGACTGGGGCACAGTTTCAGAGATTCTCAAGGTAGCACCATAATTCCGAGGATCAAGCACGCATTAGCTGGTCGGGCACCCGAAGGGCTCCCCTCTCTGTGCTTAGTGGGGTTGGGGAGATCACTCCTGATTATGGACCCCTGATGGCAATGTGTTGAGTCACACCTCAGGAGAGTACAGTGCACTAAGCTGGTTGAGAGAAAGAAAGGGAACGAGGTGCATGATTGACGTTTTATCTCTCTATGATTAACCGCCCACAGGGCTGCTTTTGTCTTGGTCATCCAGAGAGGGCCTTCGTTCCCCACAATTTGTGTTTCTTCGTCCCACTGGGCAGCTGATATTTGTATCTATGTTTAGAAGTACTTCACAAGAGGAGGTCTTTAAGGCAGCAACATGATCAGGAGGACCTGGTAGTCTCTTTCTGAATCAGGCACTGTTTTTACACGACATGGGTCTACCCCCTCTATTATCAGGATACATTAGCGGTGTTTTCCCTCAGAATTGAAGATGTATTCTTCACTCTGGAGAGACTGGCAGGTGTTTGTGGCTGCAGTATCAATCTTTCTCATGTATACCAAGCTCTTTCAAGGTGCTAGCGCACTCAGTCCTTAATAAGTAAACTTACAAGGAGACACGCATAGGTCGATTAACCTTTTGATTCACATGGAGTATCCTAGCTATGATGTGACCAATGCATCACATTAATCAAAACACAAAATTCAATAACCATTAATCTATTCATTAATCAGCAATTAATAATCATCACACCATGACCTTTCAGCCATGAATAACCACAACTCAATATACGTTTAGTAATTGTATTTCCCCATTTGTTACAATACTAAGTCATGAGGTTATTTCAAAACTTTATTCAATTCAAGTCTATTCTCTAATCAATTCATTAGTGAATGCCAATAACATAACCTAATCAAAACTTGCATCAGAATATATTCTAGAGCATTAGCATAAGTCATCAATTGAATCAAAGGCAAATATATCAACATAAGTAGCAGAGTTCAGCAAATCAGTCCGTCAATCATTTGTCTCTGAAATTCTGTCAGTGTCATAGAGGAGGAAACCTCACCTAACCCAGATTACCATCAGCATGTCGGACTTTGTTGAAAACAGTTTAGAACATGAATTTGGAAAACATCTATCTAAGAGAAAAACTATTAGACAGCATAGTATATACCTAAAAAGAAAAGGCACAAAGGGTATTTCAGTCACATTGTCATATCTACCTATCCTCGGTGTGGATCAGCAACAAAGTCAGTCTTCGTCTTCAGGTCATCAGTCAATTAACATCACATCAGGCACTCCACGAGAGAGTATAAGCCTAATTCCAGAACCTCGAATCTCATCTCCCCAATATCGCATCAACATCTGAATAAGGTTTGAAATCTATCCCCTCTGTCACGTTGTTATATCAAAGTCACCCAGACTACCCCCAATTCCTAATTGGTCAATTAGTCATACGATTTTATTCTCACCAATAGTTTTCGTAACTCACATCTATGAATTCTAATACTACACAGTTCTCAGGTTGTTGATTGGTTCACTGTACGATGTCCTCATCATCCGGCTCATCAGCTATCGAAAATGTTGGATCTTCATCTCCAGTCAGTGTCTTCATTGTTCGAGTCCTGGGAAAGTACACTCAGAGCGCTTTACACGTTTAGTTGTTACTTTTCCAGCTCCATCATCTCCTGTCCGTTGGTTCATGCAAATGCTTCAGCTAAGCAAATTTTATTAAAGAATGAGCAGTTCACGGTTAGTTCAGCTTGTCAGTATTTTCATTGCACGTTAAAGGTTCAGCTTCTGCACGAGGCCTGTCAAACCTAGGCCAAGCGTTTAGTCAAGTTAAGCCCTACAATTCAATGCAAATCATAGAATATATCTCTTAATATGACATATTACTACATTAATCTAATACATTTTCAATATTTCACATATGTTAGTTGCTCCTTTAGGGTGATCGCTCTCCGAGGTCACAATTTCAAACATGCACATTATTTTTCTACGTTAATCACTTTACTTTGTATTTCATTAATAATTTCTAATTCAAATATTTGCGTTAACAATCCCTCCTCTGATGACTAAATATGTCATCACACTACCTTTACCATCATTAGTCTCATAGCTCAGTTTCTTCAGCATTTTGTCTTCTTCTCAAATCTTCCCTATAGATTCTTTCCCTGTTTCATTCTTCCCTCTTATTATTTTTAGACCTTCTCAATTTAATCTTTTGACACAATTTACATGAACCCCATAATCCTAATATGCAAGCAATTACAATTCATATTCCCTGTATGATTTTTAATAATACCCCATTTCAAATATTACTAAGCCAATTTCCCACTGAAACAAATCCTTTGCCAACCTTTTCCCAAACACCTGGTTCCTTCAATTCTTTCAAATTCTTACTTGAGTTAGCCAGATTAGTAAGTAAGGGCCATATGTATGAACACATTTTCCCATTGACACAGAATGGGAAAAAACCTTTGCTACATCTGGCCCTAAGTCTCTTATCTCCTTATTGTTATTCGGAATGTATGAGCAACAATGCCTAGGGTTAATCATTTTACAGACTCTGCTGTCCTTCGCTAAAAGGATGTCTAAAGCAAGACGATTTTGAAGAGTCATAGCTCTATCCACAGCCAGTAGGAGTATTGCCCCTGTAAAATTTGTCAGCATGTTATCCACAATAGTAGACAACGTTCGTATCTTGATCGATTTCAGGATGACTCCCAATGAAGAAATCACTGCACCAAATATATTTCCCACCACTGCAGAAAAGGATTCCCTCCTCTGTCGCTTATGATGTAATTCAGTCAATTTGGGAAACTTTTTCAAGTCATCCGATAAAGCTCATATATTTACAGCGCCAGGCATTCCTAACTTGATTATTTAACGCAGCCATGATCTGTAAAGAATCAGAAAGTAGAAGTATCTTTTATAAAAATGCATCAAAAATAGAAAATTCTTCTTTCACAGTTCAGTCTTGCATCAAGGAACCCCTTTTCCTTTGTCCAAATTGATTAGCAGCTTGTCACATCCCGTTTTCATGGTCAAATCAGGTTATCAATGTCTCATTCAGTTTATTTTCAACAGTCTCTTTTCTCAAAATATTTTCTGATTGGTTCAACAGTTCAGCTCCTCAATCACCTTCAGGTTACATCAAAATACTGACTCAGAACATCCCTATCAAAACAAAAAGACATAAACTCCTGTTGCCATTCATTAGTAGTTGTATGCGCTCACTCAGGAACTGCGTATCTTCGACTTGCAGTTCTCTTCCTCTTCAACTTTCGATCACCACTTAGTTCTCCTTCACTCAATTCTTTCTTTCTCGTATTATCTACGTCTTCCTCTATTGTTTCATTTATAACCACTTACTTTCCTTTCTCTACTTGCGATTCAGGCCAGTTATCACCTTTTCTCGATCCTTCTGTTGATATTACTTTCAGAATTGGACTCTTCCCCTTTTCTTTCTCTTTGGTGTTTTCTTTTGATGGACCTGCAACAGGCTCAGGAGGAGTCAGACCACTTTGACTTTGATCCATCTCGACTCCTTCCCTTCTTGGTCTGACACTTACTCTGTTTGGTTCTCAGCACTGTCTGCTTCTTGGAGACCCCTTGTTGAGCTAGGCTCTCCTGCTGTATCCTTTGAGATTGATTCTTTCGCACCCTCCTGTAATTCTTCACTTTTGTCTCTTACAGGGGTGATATAACCATCCTCCAAAGGCTCTTGTTCGATTTCAGGCTCTTTTGGCTCCTTTTCTGGTTCAGGTGCCGCAACCTGTTTCACAGTTGTTGGTGCTCTCAACAACGCTTCTTCATGATCCAGTGGACATGCCACTTCGTGTGACTCGCGTTAATCCAGTTCGGGAGTCCTGCACACTTCACATCTGTCGTAGTTGTCAGAATCACCCGGTAAGGCCCTCTCCAACGTGGCTTCAAACACGTCTTGCGAACATGTTTTCGGACAACGACCCAGTCGCCGGCTCTCAGGTTGTGCCCTGGATCGTGAACTGGTGGCAGGGTAGTGGCCTCCACCTGCCGAGAGAGAAAGAGTGAATCAAATCAGCCAGACCCTTGCAGTAGCCCTACACCATAACATCTGTAATATTGGCTGGAACTGCTGCCAATCTCATTGCTCTGCCCATAAGAATCTCGTGGGGCAACAGTCCTGTCTTCTTGTGAAGTGTATTTCTCATTGACATCAATACCAAAGGCAATGCATCTGGCCATTTCAGATTTGTAGCTGCACACATCTTAGCAATTCTTGATTTCAAAGTACCATTCATCTGTTCCACTAGTCCTGATGCTTTAGGGCGGTAGCTACAATGCAACTTCTGCTCAATGTTTAGTGCTGCACAGAAAAGTTTGATCACCTCGTTATTGAAGTGCGTTCCCCTATCTGGTTCTTTTTTTTAAATATATACTTTATTGTAAATCAGGTAGTATTACAGAAGAAGGCTGAACAACCTATGCTCAGCATAACAATTACAACTGTGAAGTAAACACATATAAGCTTATTGCTATTCAAACCAATGTGGAAGGAATGGTGCCTGGGGAAGGCAGGTAAGGGTGGATAAGAAAGCAGGGGAAAGAAAGGAGAAGAGAAAAAAAGGGGGAATGTTGGATGATTGCCAGGAAAATAGGGGGGTGAAGGGAGAGGGGGTGGGGTGAGGGGGCTGTGAGGGGTGAGAGGGACTGTTATTGATAGTTTTAACAGACGTTGTGGTGTTCAGGACAGTCAAGGTGGGCCGAGTAAGCAGGATAAACAGAATGATCATAGCAAGTTGAGTGGTCCAAAGGACCCAGAGGAGAAGGCTCGTAAGGATATGTATCGTGGAGTATGGATCACCATGGTATTGAGTACGTCTCAGGCCTAAAATACTGTTGGGTATAAGTGGTTCGGCTGATCCCGACCCACTATTGTCCTTCAGGACAGTTAGGGGGTAATCAAGAAAAGTAGCTACACTGATACTCGTTAGGAGACGGAGTGCAGTTCGGTTGAGTTGTCTGCCATCGGAAGTGTCTAATTCTCGGAGTCTGACCCCAATGGTTGTGTGTAAGAAGGGTCGGAAGGTCCTGGTCAAAGCATATCATGAGAGCATACCCCCTATTTGACAGGGCAGGTAGTCCTACACTAATGGGGCGGAGAGCACTGGGTAGAGTAGGGGAAATAATGGGAAGGAAGGGAGAGTGAGGTAAGGGAGAGTGATGGAGGGGAGGGGCACGGCCTGTGAATAGGTGAGAGCTAGAGGGGTGATGGCAGTCGGAGACTAGAGGATAGAGAGCGTGGCTAGACTGTGGGGAGAGGCTATGAGTCTATAGCATGTTGCATGGGTTAAATGGCATATGAGCGGGAAGAAGAGAAGAGACGTAAGATTGCAGGAAAGGATGATGTTGTGAGGTTCCCGATGGAAGCAAAAGGGGGTGCAAGAAAAGATATAGTCAAGGGAATGAGGGAAGAGGGAGAAAGGGCGCCGACGTCCTATCAGCAGAGGTAGGAATTGGAGGGGAAAGAGACGGAAGGGAGGGTAGGAAGAAAAAAAAAGGAGGGAGAGGGGAGGAGGGGGGGGCAGTAGTGGAGAAGATTATGACAGAGACAGTCCTATAAGAAATGGGGTCCAGACTTTGTTGAAAAGGGCCGCTTGGTCCTGAAATTGTAAATAACCTGTTCGTGTGCAGCTGTTTGGATCATAGCAGTCATCCACTCTGCTGGTGTTGGGGCGGCGCTGGATCCAAGAATGCAAATTTTTGCCATTGCGAGTGCCGTGTGGAGTAATCTTTGTTGCGGTTGCGATAGTGTAAGAAGGGGTCCTATGTGGTGAATGAGGATGAGCAAAGGGGAGATCGGGTGTTGTAGCTGTAGGGAGTCCACTAAGGTGTGGTACACTGCGTCCCATAAGGGTTGCAGCGATGGGCAGTGACACAAGACGTGAAGTAGGTTCTGCACAGCGTCAGCAGTTTGCATGTCGGAACAGGGTCCAATACCAGTTGTGTATGACTTTAAAAAGACAGAACTTCAGTCAACCTTCTCGAGTGCCTCTATCAAGGTCATCCAGGATATCGGACCAGTGTGCCGCAGTATAGTTTGTCCCTGGTGAGGTCTGCCATTTGTATTGTAGCTTTTCAAGAAGGGGTTGCGAGTAAAGATGGCTCACTAACACATCGTAGAGGCCGGCCATTATGCCTTTGTGACGGACCCATGTTTGCAGATAGGCAAAGATTGGTGAGGCCTTGATCTCCCATGGGGTGGTTCCCAAAGCTCAGTGGAGACAGTGCTTGAGTTGTCGATAATGCTATTCTTGGCTGTGGTTGATGTTGTACTCCTCTCTTAGTTTGTCAAACGACTTGGGCTGACGCTCGTCCATGATGTGGGCTATACAGTCAATACCAGCCAGGCTCCATTGAGGCCATCTCAGAACAGTTCCCTCTATTTTTATACTGTCATTACCCGGTATGGGGGCTTGGGCATGCAAAGAAGGATGTACTCCTAGTAGACGGTGGGTCCTTCGTCATGCCACGTGCGTTGCCAGAAGGATCAGGTTGACTGGATTGGTCTGCAGGGATCCTGCACTATACAGGCCCCCAAGTCCTCCACGATGGGCCAGCAGGAGTTTCTCTGTGTTCACCCATTGCGGAGGGTCCTGTGTTCCGGGTAGCATATTAGTCAATTGGGATAGCTGAAGGGCTAGGGAGTAGTGCTCCACTGAGGGGAGTCCTAGACCCCTGCAGGAACGGAGCTCAATTATTTTTTCTGGCGTCAGTGGTGGGCACATGGAACCCTAAACAAAGGCCCTCATCGAGGCGTCTATCATCCTAAGTGTGGAGAGGGGAACCGGTAGGTGAAGCATGCCTAGAACATATGAAAATTGCGGGAGTGTGACCATTCTCACCGCCTGTACTCTGCCCCACATGGAAAGACCTAGGAGCGATTACTTCGCAAAGTCCTGCTTCACACGAGCCACAAGAGGGTCAAGGTTGTCCCCAACCATGCGCTCCAGACCCCGGTTAACAAGGGTCTCCAGATACTTGAGGTGGTTCAGGGTCCAGCGGAATGGGAGGCCATGGATTGCAACTCTTGTCGTTATCCGAGAGAGAGGCAGTGCCTCCCTCTTATCCCAGTTTACACAGTAACCAGACAGGATCGCAAAACCTTCTATGGATGCCAATAAAGTCGCAGAGATCTCACCAATGTCATCGGAGTAGAGGTATATTTTTGAGATTCCACCTGCTAGGGAAATTCCTGAGATCTGCTGAGAGTGGCGGATGGTAGCTGCCAGGGGTTGCATTGCAATAGGAACAACAGTGGCGACAAGGGGCAGCCCTGCCTCATACCCCTTCTGATACTGAACGGATCCAATAAAAAGCCCCCGCAATTGACTTGCGCCATGGGGTGATCGTATAGTAAACTAACTTTGGTGATGAATTGTTCTCCGAGACCAAATTTTGTCATAGTGGCAAACAGGTAGGGCCATTCGATGCGAGTGAACGTCTTCTCTGCGACTAGGGATAGGGCTAGAGCCTCCTCCGGCATTTTTAAGGTCTTGTGCAGGGTGTGGCAGAGAGTACGCATGTGGTTTCTAGAGGTACGGCCCGGTACAAACCCCACTTGGGTGTAGTGACTCAGCGATGGTATGACCTTGCACAAGTGCACTGCCAAGACACTCACCAACATTTTGATGTCTCCATTTAGGAGAGATATGGGCCGATAACTGCCACAGAGTAGAGGGTCCCTGCCCGGCTTTGGTAGAATGACTATTGTAGCCTTGTTAGATATTGCTCCTAGAGAACCCTCCCGACACGCCTCCTCGAGTGCCTCGTGCACAGCGCTGACCGCCTCTTCACCAGCCCATTTATAAAACTCTGCGGGAAAGCCATCCTCTCCCGGAGATTTGTGGTAGGGAAGATCCGAAATAGCTTGAGCTATTTCTGCTCTGCTTATTTCACCGTCCAGGAGGGCTCGACCCGCGTCCGAGAGACAAGGTCGGTTGTCGTCAGTGAGGAAGGTCTCTATTTGGGTGGTGCTTGCTACCATTTCTGGGGTGTAAAGATGTTGGTAGAAGGCTGCAAATGTATTTACAATGTCTTATGGGCGTGTTAGTATCTCTCCTGTGGAAGATGTGATGGCCGGGCTGGCAGTGGCAGCTTCTCTCTACCGTCCAGCCTTTTCGCCTTGCTCGTAGTGCCGACCACGCAAGCGTTGCAGCGCATATTCGGCCTGGGAGGTGTAATGCTCATTGTGTGCCATGCAAGCATGTTCTAGTGAAATGCCTGTTACAAGAGACGGCTAGACAGTGTATTGCCCTGTAAGGCTCTGGATGTCATCTTCAAGGGTCCTCTGGCGGGCCGCCCTATCTCTGTTGGCCAGTGTGCATCCCACATCATTTGGACTCTCAGGGTAGCCTTTGCAGCCGCCCAGTGAATCCGTTTGGAGGCCACGGTGCCGGCGTTATCCGACATGTATGTGGACACGTGAGCCTGCAGCTGCTTCTTCCCTTGGGGGGAGCGGTAACGGTGTACAGCGAAACACCATGGTTTACGACCAGGGGATGTTAAACCCGTTCGGATTGACATCTGGATAGGAGAATGATCGGAGAGCCCGCTACCCAGTATACGAGCGTCTTATAGTTGGGCCACCACAGTATGTGATACCATAAAGTAGTTCAAATGAGATTGGGTGCCATGGACGGGTGAGAGAAAGGTGTATTCTTTGTCCATAGGATGGGTTAGCCTCCAGTAGTCCACTAGACCCATATCAGTCATCACATCCGTTAGTAGCACCCTCTCCTGATTATTACCCACACATATGGGGCCCGTCCTGTCCAGTATTGCATCCCAGGCCAAATTCCAGTCTGCCCCTATGATGTAGCGGGTTGTCCCTATTTCAGTCAGGAGGCAATTTAGTTGCAAGAAGAACAGCCGCTTAGAACTGGTCAGCGCATATACAGAGCCCACGCAGAGAAACACATCTCACACTTTCAATTTAGCAAGCACATATCTTCCCTCCGGGTCGTCCCACGTTTTAATGACCGTGACGGGTAGGGTTCTGCGAAGCAGTATTGCTACTCAACATTTTCGAGGGATTCCACTGCCTGCCTCCTGTTGTGCTGGGCAACAGCTAAAAAGCACTCTTCCCACCCAGTCTCTGCGTAGTTTACTGGTTTCCACGCTATCAAGATTCGTCTCCTGGAGTAGAGTTATGTCTGCCCTCTTTGATTGACGGTAGGACAGTATTTTCTTTCATTTAACGTAGTTGGTCAAGCCATTCACGTTCCAGGAGAGAATCTGCAGTGGATGAGTCGTGTGGGGGATGGTTCCTGACATGCTGGCAAATGGAGTGGGTATAAGGAGGGGGGTGAGGGTTATGATGCAGACAAGGGCTGAGCAAATAGGGAGGGAGAAAGTATTTCTCGCTATGTGTAGCAGAGGTTAGGTCAAAGGGTGTGGGGAGGGAGAGTCTATATCTGTCAGGCAGTCCCCTGCAGTGTGGGTGGTAGGGGTAAGGGGAAGTGAGAGAAAAGGAAGAGGAGTGAAAGGAGGAGAGAGGAGGGTGGGAAGTTGAAGGGGAAGGGATAAAGATGAGGGGGGAAGAGAGGAGGAAGAAAGAGTGACAGAAGGAAGTGAGAGGGAGAGGAAAGTAGCTGGAGGTCGGCTGAGTGAGCAAGGGGGCAAAGCCCCTTGGGGTCAGATCTGCAGGTCCTAACCTATGGGATCCCCATGCACAGCCGGTCAGGCACCGGCCGGGGGGGAGGGGTGCCTCCAACCGCCGTCGTTTGAGGAGCGCATAAAAGTTGCCTGCAGAGGGAGGTAAATCGTAGAGGGACGGAGGGGAGGAAGGTAAAGGAGGGTTAGCCCGTCTAATGAAAGAGACTTGAGTGAGAGAGAGGGGTAAGCCGTCAGCACGGCCTGGTACTCCCCCACCAGTGGCATGGGGTGGGGGTATGGGGAGGGGGGAGGAGGAGGGGAAGAACTATTAAGGTGACTGTGAGGATAAGTCAATGCATTGGATTGTGCCCTTCACAGCTCATCAAGGGGCAGCGTTTCAGGGGGCCTTTAGTACAGTTGTGGTATCATGTCATGGCGGAGGGGCTGTCGCTCATGTATGACTCTACTCCGTAGATTAGAGAGAGTGCACCCCTTACAATACAACGAGGGGCTTAAAAAACAAGCTGTCCGTTCGGGCATCGTCTCTGTGAGGGGGAGGGGCAGGGGGAACGGAGGGAAAGGGAAGGGCGTTGGATGGGGAAAGACAATGATAATAGACCTATAGACTATGAGGGCAAAACAGTATCATGCAGGAAACATCAGGCATTAGAGTGCACCACCAGCATGCATTTGTATAACATTTATAAGTAAGATCCAAATCAAGGTTCGATTAGTGCATGCTTGGCACATGGTCAAGGATAACACACGTTATAGAAACATAACAATAACATCAATATCAACAACAATAAAGCATCCAGGCAAGTACTCATCCATTTGCCGGGTCAGTAGCAGTCTTTCTAGGCTTCTCGATCGGACTCCGGGTCCCCAATCGTCGCACATCGCAACTACAGTATCATGTGTCAGGTAGGGGCTGGGGCCGGTTTTAAAGGAGAGCGAGATTTGTCCCTTTCCGAGAGTTGGGTGTGGAGCACCACTGCTTGTAATACTTGGCCCCTATCGTCATGTGTCCTCGTAAGTCTCTCTAGATCTTTGCTTCTAGGTCAGTGGTCAGGAAGTTTCGATCCACCCCTTCTCTCTCTGATCCTGGGGGTGGCGTATCATAGCTATCCTTGGGTTGGTCTTGCGGTCGAGCTGGGGTTGCTGTGTCCATAGATGTATGCAGAAAAGTGTCCAAGAAAAGTCTCAGATCCTCTGGGTCATAGAAGTCTTTGGATACTCCATTTTTGTTGACCCATATTTTCACAGGATTGAAAAGGCCGTATTTCATCTCCAGTTGGCGTAGATGGGGCCGGAGAGCCAAGAAAGCTTTCTGGTGATCATTGGTGTCCTTTGAGTAGTCAGCCGTTATGTGAATGTCATATCCTTCCATCCGGAAGGGGCCGTGGGTTCGGGCTGCCTGGAGAAGTTGACGGGTATGTCCATGTCGCAGGAGGCTAGCAATGATCGGACGGGACCTGGAGGCTCCGTCCAGACGTCTTGGGCCTAGCTGGTGCACCCGTTGTAATTCTAATGGCGGATCAAAAGTTAGTGCAGTCAGTTTAGGGAGGACTGATCTGAGGAAAGTCTGAACTTACGGACCCTCCTCGTTTTCCAGGAATACAAAAAAGCAGACATTTTCTCTTCGGCTTCTGTCTTCCAGGTCCATTATTTTACAGTGGAAATAGAGAAGGTCCTGATCCCTATCTTGGACTGTATTCATGTGAGATTCCAGGGTCACCACACGATGTTCCAGCCATGTTACCCTGGATTGAAAACCTGCTATATCTGAATGCATGGATTTGGTCTCCAGAGTCAAGGAGGTTATGGCGGCATCCATTCCCTCTATCCTGCGGCTTACTGCAGTGATCTCCCGAAGTATCCGGTCCATGGTCGTGGGCTGCTCCTTATCGGACATAGTGGAAGGCTGAGCAGGTGGTGGGGGTGGGTGGGGTCCCACGGCAGGGGAGACAGGTCGCTTGAATTGGAGGGCCTCGGAGAAAAACAGCTGTTGCGCCAGTCTGCCTGAAGATTTGTCCGTTGCTTTACCACCGGGCATCTCAGGGCTATTGTGTGGGTATGGCCTTGTAGAGCCTAGGCCTGTGCGGAGGGAAAGGGAAGCCACTCTGTCAGGTCTTCTTCCTATCTCGATAGCCACTAGGGTCGGCTGTATGGAGGCCAAGCAAGAATCAGTCCTCTTGTCTTGTCGCTGTCTAATGTAGAGCTGACGCCATCCGCAGTACAATGAGACCTTTAAGCTGTGCCAGCAGCGAGAGTTGTGCTGGATGGGTGAGGGGAGACGTCGCTATGATCTTGGGCCGTAGAGGGTACGGCGCAGCGAAGCAGCATCAGACAGCTTCTTCCTTGATGCCAGATTCCCACCGCAGTCCCCACTCCACGTCCACAGGTCAGCGCAGGTTGGGCACAGTAAGACGGAAGGGGGGGTGTATCATTCACGTCTGAAGTGAAGTTTTGGGGAGAATGGTATCATGAAAAGGAGGAAAAGGATCTGCAGTAGCACCACGGAGCTAGGTAGTAGGTGGGGGGGAACCCAACTGATTAGCAGTAGTCTGCTGAAGAGAAAAAGGCCGGAAGTCGGCGAGTCCTCAGAAATTATGATAGCAGGCAGGGGTCCTTGCTTATGTAGGCGTAGCATCGCTGGGCGCAGTAGTTGGGGGGGTGGGCTTCCTTGTATATGCGCTGTGTCGCACTTCACGCTCACCTTCGCATGTAGTGGGTCATCCAGGTCACGAGGTGGCTTCTCCTGCCACTCCAAGTGGCTCCCTCACTCCTGTTTGCGACTATGCACACCCCGGCATATGGACATTCGCTCCGAGGTTGGGGCAGGGAGAAGCAGGCAGTACAGTTCAATGCCGTCACTGCGACAGGCTTCAGTCGCCTCTCTCTGAGATGCGGTCAGCATTTATGTTCGTTGAAAAGGGGCCGGTGGGGGAAGGGGAGTAGAGGCAGCGCCTGAAACCTTCTGCTAACGTCGCTCCACCCTGCCTCCTAGACCTCTACCGCTGTGATGTAGAGTGGCCCGCGGCGTGCCTCGGCCTCTCCTGCAACGGGTGGGGGCCTGTGGATGTTCGAGAGCCTCCGAGGCTCACATGGAGAAGTTTGCGGCAGTCGCAGCGCCCCCGTCCCCAGACAGAGCCCACCACTAAGCGGAGCTCCCGTATTAGGCAGCCATCTTCTGTCGTGGCCTGACTCCCCTGTCTGATTCTAAAGAGATCGGAAATCTGAAACGGGGTATCAACTCTTTAAGCAACAACTTCGCTACTGTGAGGCTTTCATTTCTTCTTGTGGGGTACGCTTCAATCCAATGACTAAAAAAATGCACACAATCACCAACACGTATTTCAAAGCTCCACACCCAGGCATCTCAATGAAATCCAGTTGCATTCTGTTGAATGGACCTCCTGCTCTTCCAATGTGGCTCAAATTCACCACAGTCCCTTTCCCCGCATTTAATTGTTGACAGATAATGCAGCGATGGCATACTGCTTCTGCTGCCTGCCTAAACTTCGGATTAAACCAATCAACTTTGAACAACGAACCGTGGCATCCCTCCCAATATGTGCCTGACCATGATAGTATCTCACCATTTGTGACAGCAAACTATTTGGCAAAACCATTTTACCCTCTTTTGATACCCATAGCTCATTCTGTCTCTGAACACATTTCATCCTTAACCACGATCTCTTTTCTTCCTTGTCAACATTGCTTTGCAAGGTTTTCAATTCTTCCATTGTGTCGTCACCCTTAATGCAAAACCTGTACATGTAGTGTCTTCTTCAGACATCAACTCCCACTTGTCTTTGAACGATATACAGTTCAATGCGCAAAACCTTGCGACTTGATCCACATATCCATTTCCCAGTGACACGTAGTCCTGTGATTTTAGATGTGCACTGCATTTCACCACGCAATTTCTTCAGGCAACTGTATTGCATACAGCAATTCCTTTATCTGTTGCCATTTCTTACTGGTGAACCAGAGGAGGTTAGGAAACCTATTTGAGACCACAATTAACCAAAATCATGAACATTTCCAAATCCATATTGGCTATCTGTGTAGATAGTGACTCTCGGTCTAACAGATACATGGCATGCTCTAGTAAGAGCTACCAATTCTGCTACTTATGCAGAATATACACTTCAAAGCCAAGAAGCTTCTTATGTACCTGTAATTGTACACACAGTATAGCCTGCTCTCAGTGTTCCTGTACCATCTCTGAGCCATAAACCATCAACAAAGACAATTTGGTCATTTTCTTCCATTCGTGTATCCCTGATATCTGGTCTTGGTTTTGTGCACAACTCTGTTACCTCAAGACCACCATGCTCAATGTCTTCTTCTTTTTCAATTTCAACAGTATCACTTGGAAGTAATGTTCCTGGGTTCAACATTGTACATCTTTTCAATGTTACATTTGGAACACCTAAAATGCTCGTCTCATACCTTGTCAGTCTGGCACCAGTCAAATATTGTGTTTTCGTCATTGTCAGTAAAATCTCAACCGAGTGAGGTACCATTACCGTCAGAGGGTATCTCATCACTACTCCCTCACATTGTAAAAGGCTTTGACCAAACGCTGCAACTGCTCGCAAACAACCCATTAAAGCTGCTGCAACTGGGTCCAAGGTAGCTAAAAAATAAGCTATGGGCGATAAGCACCTCCATGGACAGACAAAGAACAAGCATCATGTTCATGGCAAAACAATGTGAATGGCTTTGTGTAATCATGCATTACCAATCCTGGAGCTTTGCACAAACTCTCTCTCAACTCAGTAAGTGCTTTCATCTGGTCCTGGTCTAATGTAATGGGATCTGTAACATCCTTATGTGTCAGCTGCTGCAATGGTTTTGCAATCTCAGAAAAATTTGGAATCCACTGATGACAATAGCCTACCATTCCCAAAAACATTCTGACATCTCTTTGTGAAGTTGGGGGACTTCTTTGCAATATTATTGTAATCCTTTCTCTGGAAATCCTTCTTGTCCCTTTCTCAATTTGGTGTCCCAAATATTTCACTGACTTCTGACAATACTGCAATTTTAAAGGTGACACCATATGTCCAAACTTCCCCAAATGATTTAATAGGGAAATTGAGTCGTACTTACCATTGCCTCTTGTTTTGGATGCAATCAGTAAGTCATCAATGTATTGCACCAGAGTCGATTGGTACGGTAGTTCCAACGACTTCAAGTTTTTTTTTCAAAATCTGATTAAACAAGGATTGTGACTCCGTGTACCTTTGAGGAAGCCTGCACCAGCTGTAGACTCTGTCTAGGAATTTGAAACTGAAGAGAAACTGACTACCCTCATGAAGAGGCACAGAAAAGAAAGCTTGTGACAAATCAACCACTCTGAACCGTTCTGCATCGTATGGAATTTGGAACATTATCACTGCTGGATTTGGCACCACAGGACAACACTTGACCACCATGTCATTCACTTTTCGCGAATCCTGTACAATTCGTACTTTCCAAGAAGGCTTCTTTAAGCCCATTATCGGTGAATTACTTGGGCTACTCAGCACTTCTTTCAAAACCCCCTGTTTCAGGAAATCTCCAATAATTTGTGCCACTTTCATTAGAACATCTTCTGACATATTGTACTGTGGAGGCTGCGGAAAAACTACATTTGGCTTCAAGGTGACCTTAATTGGCTCCACTCCCTTGATCAGAACCACTTCTTTACATGTCAGGTCCCATACATTTTCCTGTACTGTTCCCTGCAAATCTGCATGAAGCTCTTTCACCGTAAACATTGGGAAAAACTCAACCAACGAGTATTCCTCATTGGTAGTTTCACTCTCAGTTTCTGGAGTTAATTCTTCCTTATCATCAATATTCATCTGAATCTCTATTCCATTTGGTCTTGCACAATAAATATGTCCCTTCCCAGTAAGGATAATGGACGTGAATCACAGACTACAAACTTATGCAGTCCCTGAAAGTTGACAATTTCAACCTGTACTGGATCTGTGATCGGATTTGTCAAATGCTTATTCGCTACCCCCACAACCTGAACTGTTCTTCCAGAAAGAGGTAAGTTCGGATCTTCTGCACTCCTCACTGTAGGACGTGTAGCTCCTCTGTCCACTAAAAATGAGACCTTCTGACCCATCACCTTTCCTCTCACAAAAGGTCCTCTCTAATCTACCTCTAATGAGGCTGCAAGTATACATGGCTCCTCATCCGAACTATCACTCATACATTCACCATTTATTTCATTCTCGCTATGTAGTGGGAATTGGTGCACTGTGTCACTATGTCTGTCTTGTCTCTGACCTGTGACCTGCTCAGTAAGCATGATCTGTTGCTGTCCCATTGGGGCTGGAGGTATCTGCATTTGCTGTCTAGGTACCATAGGAACCTGCTGCTGCATTGGTAGCAACTGTGTCTGCGCACAAGGCATTTGCACCTGCTGCATGGGTTGAAAATTCTGCATCTGATTCATGTTATTCTGAAAAATTGAATTAAGACCTCTCATTCTTGGGATTTTCACATTTTGAAATGTATTGACGTCACCACTTTGCTGAACAACACATTCCTGCACCCTCATTGGACACTTCCGCTTCCAATGTCCCACGGCTCCGCAAATGTGACACGGTAACATCTTCTTCATCCCTTGCACATCATTCTGAACCACTACAGTACTTAGATCTGGTTCACAATTCATGTTGACTCCACGTCCTCCACCTCTCACCTGAGGCTGGAACATAACAGTTCCCTGTAGCTGCAATATCTGCTGCACAAAAGTTCCCTGCACTCCCGTTTGAGCTGCCTTAATCTGCATCACCATCGCCTTCTCCTTCAACTTCTTCTGCTTCAACTCAATCTCATTACTACAATATTTCGCAAACGGCAACACCTCATCAATCGGCTTTGCTTGCCAACAAACTAAATGACTCTTAATCATCTGACCTATTTCAGGTCTTAGTCCTTCCACAAACCTGAACTCAAAATGCAACATGTCTTTTGGCACAATCACTTCCTTACCACTGTACTCCTTGAACGTCTTCAACAATCTCTCATAGTACGCATGTATTGACTCATTTAACTTCTGCACTGTCCTGTCAATTCTCGGCCAGTCAATATTTTTAGGCGAAATTATTGTCTTATAATGTTTCATTACTTCAGGTGATGGTGCACCTGTAAGTCTATCCCTTCCTGGTTCACTTGTTGGCCAATCTACTGCCCACAAATCAGCTGGAACCACTATCTACAACAGAGTATTCAAGTCTTCCCACAGACATTTCGAAAGCTTCACAAATCTGTGTGTCTGCTGATACCATTCAACCGGTTCCTCCCTCAGCTTTGGATAATCATTTGTGAAAGACAAAATATCAATCCTGTGCCAAGGAACGTGAACAAACTGCCCTCCTGGAATTTCCCTCATTGGCAACATTTTCACCAGATCCTTTTCTTTCTGAGCACCTTCGGTCCCTTCTTGAGAATCTCGTTTCCATTTATCCTTTTTCTTCGCCCATCTGCCTTCCCACTTTTCTAATGCTCCCCAAATCTGAGCACTTTGCAATAGTTCCTTGAGATGGGCTTTCATCCCAGCTGATCTCATATGTTAAAAATCCTTCGCTTCAAAATCTAACCTGAAGCTTCTTTTCAGGTGCTTCATTTTCCCAATATCCATATTATGTTTTTCTGCCAAGTCTGCCAATCTCTGATGTATCTTGCTCACCTCTCTCGTGATTCTCGGACATAAGTATCTCAGCTGTTCTTCAGTGTAGGACTCTAACCTATTCACTCCCATTGATCCCTCAACTGGTTCAGTTATTTCTGTAGCCAGCCTCACGCAATCAATCTGCTCTTCACCCTTGAACACATTCTGTGGAGTATTCAGACTGTTTAGCAACTCATTCAGCTGCTGTGCTGTCAATCCCTGTAATGTAATATTACTTGCATTTGGCAATGGCACCTGTTGTACCACTGCACCTGGAGTTTGCGGTGTCAAAAGCTTCAAGCTCTGACTTACACTCGGACCATTTGCAGCATCTGGAAGTGCAACGAGTGGACTAAGATCCATGAGTGACCTTGATCCATCATAGGTTTTCTTACTCCCCTCCTCACAAGGCTCTGTGACATTTTGCCCTGCTCTCCTGTGATTTGCTTCTTCTGTGCAAATAATGGTACCCCTGGACCAACAGTAATCAGCAGCAATATTGTATCTGGAGCTGCTCTGACACCCACATTCTGTGGAAGGGCTACTCCCATGCACTGATTCATCACTGAAGTCACATCTAACTGTGTTCCTGTCATTGGTGTAAACTTCGGCAAACCCTGTTTCTGTGCCAGAGGCATCAACATCTGAGTCGGCTCAGTCTGGACTAACAATGGTCTCGCAACCACTTGGTCCGTAGGAACCACTAAGCTCAAGTTGTCTCAACAATTGATATCTCAGGATAAATTCTCTGTACTGGTGGAGGATGCATCTGGACTTGAACTACTGAAGTAGTCAACGCATTAGGAGTACTCTGCACCAACCCTTTTACCTGTCCATTATCTGCTTGCGCTGGTCCCGCTGTCCCAGACACTTGTGCTGGGGCAGTTGGAGCAGAACTAGTACTCGAACCCCTCTCATGCACCGCATATGATGGAGGTCGGTCCCTCAGCACCTGAGTAATAAGATCCTCAACATCTGAGTCTTCTTCTTCTATGTAGGCCTTTTTCTTCTTTTTACTTCCTGACGAACTCTTATCACTTTTGCTAGTCTCTTCTTTCCCTTCTGCCTCATCTTCCTCTGTGATAGCAGGAAACAACTTAACATCCTGAAATGTCACTGTTCTCCACTTCTTCTGTTCCCAATCCCATCTTGCTTCTGCTAAAGACTTCTCCACCTTTCTTATTCTCCTATCACTCTCACACTATCGCTAGAATGCCGAGAACATACCCAACTCTACTAGCAGGATCCAGGACCTTGGGAAAGTAATTTCTGAGCTTAAGGGGACATCATTCTTCCTACAATTGCCATTTCGAAAACAAAATCCAAATCACAATAATAATGAACAACTAACCTAACTCAAACTACCACCATGACCATCGGTCACCACATAACTAGCTCTCCAAGGAAACTAACCCTCAAGCTGCTACCAAAAACAGCTAGCGCGCCCGGTCCTTAATAAGTAAACTTACAAGGAGACGTGCATAGGTCGATGTACCTTTAGAGTCGCATGGAGTATCCTAGCTATGATGTGACCAATGCTTCTCATTAATCACTACACAAAATTCAATAATAGTCATGAATCAACAATTAGTAATTTTATTTCCCTATTTGGTACAATACTAAGGCCCTCATTACAACATTGGCGGTAAATGCCACATACCGCCGTGCTGACGGCCGCCAACATACCGTGACCGCAGAGGTATACCGCTACGGGTATTATGACCCACACAGAGAAATCCGCCACTATACAGACACCCACACAAGTCCGCCAGCCCAAAGGTCAGTGATAAACTGGCGGTACCAAAACCCACACTGTTACGCCAACAGAAACACGGCCACAGCATCATGACCCACAAATCACCGTGGCAGTCATGCAACCGTGGTAAGCCATTGGCAGTACACACCGCAGTACCCATAATACACACACACTAACAAAACAGCACCACATTGAACAATTCAAACTACACACACCTGACAAACATACACACACCACACCCACACACCTACAACACTATAAAACACACTCCCATATTACCCACAACTCTTAATGACCCAAAGAATTTGACAACTGAGAGAGAGACAAGCCAGGAGCACCCACTGAATCAGAGCCACAGAAAACCATCCCCCATACCCATCCACACACCTCACAGCACACACCCCAACATATCACCCCACACACCCTCACACATACCACTCACACTACACCCATGGCACCCCAAAGACACCCCATGTTTTCTTAGGGGGAGCTAAGGGTCATGGTGGAGGATATCGTCCGGTAGAGCCACCGCTATTCGGATCACAAATACAGCAGACGTCTATTGCTAGGAAGATGGAGCTATGGTGGAGAGTCGTAGACAGGGTCAACGCCATGGGACAGCACCCCAGAATAAGGGATGACATCAGGAAGAGGTGGAACGACCTACGGGGGAAGGTGCCTTCCGTGGTAGCAAGACACCAGGTAGCTGTACAGAGGACTGGGGTTGGACACACACCTCCTCCCCCACAACTAACAACATGGGAGGAGCAAGTCTTGGCGATCATGCATCCTGAGGTCCTTGCAGGAGTAGCAAGAGGACTGGACTCTGGTAAGTCAAATCTTTACCACTATATCCCCCACCCTACCTGCATGACATCACAAACTCCTACCTCTACCCCTACCCTCAGCCCCATCACTCCACCACCTCACATATACCCCACCATCACAACCCACCCATCCCAATACCAAGCCCTGCATGCAACACCAATGCATGGACACCCATCACAGACCTGCATGGAAACCTATCACCACAGCATGCACACTAGTGACAATCACTGAACCAAACCAAGCACAACTCACACTAATAACAACCATTGAGGGAAATATATCCATGCACAAGATGGCACACGCAGAGACAATTTCACTGCATTTACATCCCCACAGGACCCCCACTCAACATCACCGGAGAGGAGGTGCCAGCCACATCCAGTCCACCTCCAGAAGAGGCCCACAGTAATGACAGCAGCTCTGCAAGCCTGGATCACAATGACCAACCTGGACCATCAGGGACCTCTGGACAGTCAGTTACGCTACCACAGTCCCAACCCACCACAGAGCCTCCCCCCTCAGGAAACACCAGCACAGCAACTACCCAGCGGGCCCATACCTTTGTCCCCGGAACACGTCAATCAGCAGTGTGTCCACCACTACAGGGACCCCAGGCAATCCCACAAACCTAAGACAACCAGGGACCTGGGGTCAGTGGCAGCGGGCACACGGTTCAGGGAACAGAGGTACAGGACAACAGGGAAGCTGGGAGGACTGCTGTGTGACTTGGGGAGGACAGGCCCACGGAACCCACTCTCCACGAGGCACTTGCAGGGATCGTGGGAGCATACCACCATTCCCAGGACACCATGGGTCAGATACTGTACAAGTTGCAGGAGACCCAGTGGCTGCAGGGGGACATTACCTGAGGATCAGGGAGGACCTCAAAGACATCCACACCACCCTGGTCACTATTGCAGGGGTGCTGGCTGACATGGCCAACACCATGAGGGAGGCAGTGGCACACCAACGAGCCCCTGACACTAGCCACACCGAAGAACAGCCCTCAACCTCCACTGGCGCTAATGGACAGGAGGCCCCGCCACAGGACCAACAGGCCACCAGCACCCCACCCCCTGCAGAAAGAGAACCACCCCGCAAACGGTCCCTGCGATCCAGGCAGAAGCCAGAGAACAGTGCCAAGACACCCACCAGGAAATAAGACTCTCCTGATTGTCACCCTTGTGTCCCACTTTGTCACCCTTTCCACCTTGAACTGCCATTGCTCCGCTTCCTATGCCCCCTTGGACAATGCACCTGTGATAGAAATAGACTGGAATCCAACCTGGACTTTCCTACATCAGCAACCCAGTCCATTGCAATACCTCCTCCACTTATTAGCACCTAAATAAACACCCTTGGAACAAATACAATTATGGAGTCTGTCAATTGATTAAAATATGTATTAGTTTAACAAGCTGTAAACATTGCATTTCTAATCTACTGTAATATTAACATAGGTATAACCTGTAGTGGGCAGCAGTAAACACACCAGGAGCCAGAGTGGGGCACAGAGATCTGAAAATAGAGATGCCAAAGGGTACAGTAAGTGGCCATAGACATAGGGAAATCAGGCTGCCATGTTCAATGTCAAAAACAAAAATGCAATGGAAGGTGAAGTTACAGTGTCTTACCTGTGTGTCATTGGAAGTACTGTTAAATGAGTATACGTCTGTTGTCCACATCTTCTCCCTCTGCCTCCACTTCGTCACTGTCCACAGGCTCCACCACTGCCACAAGACCATCTCCAGGCTCATCAACATGCAGAAAAGGCACCTGGCATCTCAAGACCAGGCTGTGCAACATGCAACATGCAACAATGATCTGGCACACCTTCTTGGGTGCGTAGTACAGGGATCCACCTGTCAGATGGAGGCACCGGAATCTGGCCTTCAGGAGGCCAAAGGTTCTTTCAATTATCCTCCTTGTTTGCCTATTTGCCTCACTGCAGCGTTCACCTGCCCTTGTCCTGGCATTCCGCACTGGGGTCAGTAGCCATGAGAGGTTGGGGTAACCAGAGTCACCTGTAAATATCGAGGGAAACCTGTTAGCCACACACTCCCCCCTAGGGCCAAACCCACACCCATATACCTACATCAACTGGGTGGCGACCATGGGCTCACCTATTAGCCACACCCGGTGCCTCTGGAGTTGAGACATCACATATGGAATGCTGCTATTCCTCAAGATAAAAGCATCATGCACAGAGCCTGGATACTTGGCATTCACATGGGAGATGTACTGGTCCGCCAAACACACCATCTGCACATTCAGAGAGTGAAAGCTTTTTCTATTCTGGAACACTTGTTCATTTCTTGGTGGGGACAAATGCAAAATGTGTACCATCAATGGCACCAATGATGTTGGGGATATGTTCCAGGCATAAAAGTCAGCCTTTGCTGTGGCCAAATCATCCACCTGGGGGGATACGATGTAGCTTGTTTCAGCAGGGCAGACAACACCCTGGTCAGCACGTTGAAGAACATTGGCTGAGACATCCCTGATGGCATGGCCACTGTCGCTTGGAAGGAAGCACTTGCCAGGAAATTGAGCACTGACAGGACCTGCACTAGTGGGGGGATACCTGTGGGGTGGCAGTTCTTAGACTGTGGCCCTATCAAGTATGTAGGTCAGGATAATGTGCCTGTCCTCCATTGTCGCCAGGTCCACCAGGGGTCTGTACACGGGGGATGCCTCCATCTCCTATTCATCCTCAGCGGTTAAACTCTAGGGTGAAAAGCAGTGAGCAGTGTGTCATTTTCACACATGTTAAAATAAAATGCATTTCTTCCTTTACAGAAACAGTATGTGAATTTGAGGGTCAGTTGATGTGCCAATGTCTGCTGTGACACAGTTAGGTGTCATGGCCTGTTCCCCCCTGAAATGGCAGCTGCCTGACCTGTGAGGAGAGATAAGTGAAATGAGGTAATTCCGCTGGCGTTGTGCACCGTTGTGGTTGGCGGTCAATGACCGCCATGCAACTTTGCATTGGTTATCATTGGGCCCTATGGGTTCCAGGAGCCAATGGCGATGTGCGCTGGCGGTGACGGTACGCACCACCACGGACGTGACCGCCATTTTCTATCTGTTCACTCACTTGCTACCTGACCTTCTACAGGAGAGGACCTACACTGCAAGTGCTGCTGTGACCAGTGTCTGGAAGCGACAATGGCTCGAGTGTCTGGGGAAAGGTCCCCCGCCTTCACTTCAGAGGAGTTGGAGAGACTGGTGGATGGGGTCCTACCCCAGTACGCTTTACTCTATGGTCCTCCAGACAAACAGGTGAATACACTGTGAGCATGATACGTGGGCCTGAATGTAGGGATTGCTGTTTGTGTACGCCTCCTGTGGGGGGGTCTGAGGGGACCTGGGCAGAGAGCTGCATGTCTGGTGGTCAATGTCTGTGCGTAAGGGGATGGGAGGGATATTGTGGGCCATGAGTGTAACAGTCTGGACGGTAAAAAGAATATCTTTTCAGCTGTATTTTTTCTGCAGGTCAACGCCCATCGCCAAGGAGGTGCGGACCCTGTGGGTCTTTGACAGGCAAAGCACCCACTGCCGCAAACAGTGGGAGGACCTGTGCCGGTGGGCAAGGAAGAAGGAGGAGGCCCAGCAGGGGCTGGCCTCCCAGTGAGGGTGGGGTGCCCTTCGTACCCTGACCCCCCTGATGTCCTGGCAGTGGCCTATCCAGAGTTGGATGGGCGCTTGAAGGCATTACAGCAGCCACAAGGGGGTGAGTACAGATTCTGAACCATGACTTTGCATGAGTTAAGGTTTTACCTAGGCGGGGGATGTGGGCTGTGGGTGCCCCTAGGCCAGGGCAAACTGGCAGGGTAGGTCTCTTGTTGGGCAGGCTCTGAAGCACTCCAACCCCAATAGTGCTAGTGGCCATCTACTACTGGGCAGGATCCTGTCGGTTTTAGGTGTGCAGCTAATGGCGTTAGGCAATGTACCCCATGGGCTGGTGACAAGCTTTGTAACTGGTAGGGCATGGCCTAGTGCATAGGGCTGATCCCTGAGTGGTGTGTACGCCAACATTAGTGTTGTTGCTGGCATTGACCAAGTGTATTCTCTGTCTCTCCCCCGCCTTTTTGTTTTGTCACCCTGTCCTTGTGTGCATTAGCATCATCTGGCGGAGGAGCAGAGGCAACGGCGATGGAGGGAGCTGCATCCCACATGGGCCTGGAGGCCAAAACAACCGACGGTGAGGGCACCAGCGGACGGAGGGCGCATGGAGCACCACGACGGAGACTGGAGGAGATACTACCAACAGCTACTCCTCCTCAGATGGATGCTCACTGGCGGTGGTGTACACCTCTGTGCCCACCCCAACAACAGGTACAGCCAACACCCCCCGTACCAGCACCGCCCTCCCAGCAGCCCCTCAGCGAGATTCCTGTGCCAGCTCACCCAGGAAGGTGGGCATCTCCTTTGCCCCAGGCACCTCAGGCCCTGCCCCAGTCAGCCCTGCTGCCCTCAGTGAGGAGGCTATTGACCTCCTGAGATCCCTCACTGTTGGGCAGTCAACCATACTGAATGCCACCCAGGGTGTCAAAAGACATTTGCAACAAACAAATGCATACCTGGAGGGCATTCACTCTGGCGTGGCGGCCCAACAGAGAGCATTCCAGGCTCTGGCCTTCGCACTGATGGCAGCCATTGTCCCTGTCTCCAGCCTCCCCCCTCCAACTTCCTCTACCCAGTGCCAATCCCATCAACCCCAACCTATCCCAAGCACACCTTCAGACCAGCATGCACCCAAATCAACACACAGAAGTGGCTCAGGCAAACACAAAACCACACTTCATCTCACAGGCACTCACACAAGCACCATCCCCATGCAGACACACCAACATCCACTGCCTCCACTGTGTCCCCTCCTACTCCTCGTCCACCTCCCTCCCCGTAGCATCTCCACTCACACCTGCATGCACTACATCCTCATCCACTACCTCCATCACTACACACCTATCACTACCACCTATCACAACACGCCCCTCACTGGCAGTCTCCACCCCCACATCCATGCACACGTCAACTGTGTCCTCTCCCACTGTGTCTGGGACCCCTCCTCCCAAAGTACACAAACGCAAGCACACACCCACCCAACAGCCATCCACCTCACAACAGCATCTAGCTCATGCACCTGCACCCAAACACTGCAGACTGACACTCCCTCTTCCTCCACTCCCAAACACTGCAGACTGACACTCCCTCTTCCTCCACTCCCAAACCTTCACCCTCTTTCCGCCCCAGTGTCCCTAAGAAGCCTTTCCTCGCCAACATTGACCTATTCCCTACCCCTTCCCCAGTCCTTCACCTCGGGCCAGGGTGTCCAGAACCCAGCCCAGCACCTCAGCCACCCAGTCCATGTCTGCTGTGGTTTCTGCAGCTGTGAGGGGCTCCAAGGACGCACCCGTCAGCCCAGCCAGTGTGCCACCAACACCTGCCAAGCCCAAAAATGTTCCACCTTCTTGGGCTTGGCAGGTGCAAGAAGGGGACAGCAGCCAGCAAGAGGAAGGAGGCACAACCAGCCAGCAAGGCCAAGTCCAAAACTCCAGCTGGCAGAAGCAAGGAGGCACCACCATCACCAAGGGCAGGAAGGGGCACAGAACACCAGCCATGTCACTTCAGCCTTCAAAGGCTGCAGGTGAAGGCCCGGAGGCTACCATCACAACCGTCAGCACCGCCACCTGCACCGCGGCCAGCAACACCACTTGCACTGCGGCCAGCACCGCCACCTGCCCCGCCGCAAGCAGCACCACTGCCAGCAGCAGCAGCCCCAGTTGGCAGCCGTCCGAGGCTGCAGGTGAAGGTCTGAAGGCTACCACCACAACCGCCAGCACTGCCACCTGCACCGTGGCCAGCACCGCCACCTGCACCGCCGCAAGCAGCACCACTGCCAGAGGCAGCAGCCCCAGTGGGCAGCCGTCCGGGGCTGCAGGTGAAGGCCTGGAGGCTACCACCACAACCGCCAGTACCGCCACCTGCACTGTGGCCAGCACTGCCACCTGCACTGAGGCCAGCACTGCCACCTGCACCGCGGCCAGCACCACGGCAGCACCGCTACCTGCCCGCCGCAAGTAGCACCACTGCCAGCAGCAGCACCCCCAGTGGGCAGCCGTCAGAGGCTTCAGGTGAGGGCCTGGAGGCTACCACCACCACTGCCAGCACTGCCACCTGCAGCGCAACAGCGATTCACTGAGCAGCCATCACCGCCGGAGAGCAGTGTGTAGTGGTGACTACATGGGCGGCAATGCGTTCTGGCCCCTGCAAAAGCTGTCGTTGTGACACCCAGGTGAGAGACGGTGACCTTGCACTCCAAAACATCTGCATCACAGAGCACAAAGCCCCCTTAAAAACCAGTGGAAGAAGGCATCCACTCAGCACTTCCTTTCTAGGATGAAGCACACTGGGCACACAGCCCCCTCCACTCAGCCCCTCCTTGCCAAGATGAAGCACACTGGGCACAAAGCCCCGTCCAGAACCAGTGGAAGAAGGCATCCACTTGAGAGACTGTGGCCTCGCACTCCCCGGAACCAAGCAGTGGGCAAACCACCTACTTGAGAGACTGTGGCCTTGCAATCCCCAGGACCAAGCACAGGTTATGTTGCCCCCTCCAGAGCCAGTGGGAAAGCCACCCACTTGAGAGACTCTGCCCTTGCACTCCACAGGACCAAGCAGTGGGCATACCACCCACTTGAGAGACTGTGGCCTTGCACTCTCCAGGACCAAGCAGTAGGCATGGAGCCCCCTCCAGGAGCAGTGGTGTTGTACCATCTTTCGGCTGAGGTGCCCCCCATTCCCTGTCCCTCTGAGGTGCCTGTGTGTTTTTGACCTGTCTGTATTGAGGTATCCTGCCTCTCTGTATTGAGGCAGTAGTCAAGTGTGGGCTTGGCCTATGTGTTTTGGCCCGGTGGGCCCCAGACAATTTTTGAGTGGGCATTGTCCTGCATTTTGTATATAATGTATATATTGTACATACTGTTTTTGCTTTCTGAAAGTATTTCTAAGTATTACTAATATTACACTCATTTGACTCCATTCCTTTTGTCCTTGCGTTATTCCTGAGGGTTACTGGGTGTATATGTAATGTTGTAGCATGTGTTGTGTGATGGGGGTGGGGGTGTTGCGTGTTGCGTGTTGCGTGTGTCTGTCACTCTCTTTCTCCGTCCCCTGTGTGCTAGGTGCAGTACTCACTGTGGTCGTCGTCGCCGGCGTTCATGCTCCAGGTGTATGAGAAGATACACCAACATGGGGAAAACCTGCAGCTCGGGCTCCATGGCATCCTGGTTCTTCCTTGAGTGTCGAGAGGTGAGTGGTTTCCCTTCAGAGTACTGTTTCCGCCGTGCTTTTGATGGCGTTGGTACCGTCCCAGAAAAGCTGGCAGATGGGCGGGTTGTAATTCTGTGGGTGGTACATTGTCTTCCACCTGGCTGTTGGCAGTTACCGCTCTGGTGTTTGTTGCTGCCGCCGTGGCGGTCAGAGTTTTTTTAAGTGGCTGTATGTGTTGGCGGTTTCTGCCGTGGTCATGATTCCATTTTTGTTTTCTGCCAGCCTGTTGGCTGTGTCACCGCCGCTTTAACACCGACCCCCAGGGTTGTAATGAGGGCCTAAGTCATGAGATTATTTCAAAACTTTATTCAATTCAAGTCTATTCTATCATTAATTCATTAGTAAATGCCAATAACATAACCTAATCAAAACTTGCATCAGAATATATTCTAGAGCATTAGCATAAGTCATCAATTGAATCAAAGGCAAATTTGTCAACATAAGTAGCAGAGTTCAGCAAATCAGTCTGTCAATCATTTGTCTCTGAAATTCTGTCCTAACCCAGATTACCATCAGCATGTGGAACTTCATGCGAAAACAGTTTAGAACATGAATTTGGAAATCATCTAGCTAAGAGAAAAACTATTAGACAGCACAGTTGGTACCTAGAAAGAAAAGGCACAAAAGGTATTTCAGTCACATTGTCATATCTACCTATCCTCGGTATGGATCAGCAACAAAGTCATTCTTCGTCTTCAGGTCATCAGTCGATCAGCATCACATCAGGCTCTCCTCGAGAGAGTATGAGCCCAATGACAGAATCTCAAATCTCTTCTCCCCAATATTGCATCAATTTCAGAATCAGGTCTGAAATCTATTCACGTTGTTATATCAAAGTCACTCAGACTATCCCCCAATTCCTAATTGGTCAATTAGTCATACGATTTTATTCTACCCAATAATTTCCGTAACTCAAATCTATGAATTCTAATATTACACAGTTCTCAGGTTGTTGATTGGTTCAATGTCCAATGTCCTCATCATCCGGCTCATCATGTATCGAAAATGTTGCATTTTCGTCTCCAATAAGTATCTTCATTGTTCGAGTCCTGGGAAAGTACACTCAGAGCACTTTACATGTTTAGTTGCTACTTTTCCAGTTCTATCATCTCCTGTCTGTTGGTTCATTCAAAGGATTCAGCTAAGCAAATTTTACTTAACAATGAGCAGTTCACGGCTAGTTCAGCTTGTCAGTATTTTCATTGCATGTTAAAGATTCAGCTTCTGCACGAGGCCTGGCAAAACGAGGCCAAGACTTTAGTCAAGTTAAGCCCTACAATTCAATGCAAAGCACAGGATATAGCTCTTAATATGACATATTACTAAATTAATCTAATACATTTTCAATATTTCACATAAGTTAGTTGCTCCTTTAGTATAATTCGTGAATTCTTGTGATCGCTCTCCGAAGTCACAATTTCAAACGTGCACATTGTTTTTCTATGTTAATCATTTTACTTCGTATTTCATTATAACATTTCATCAATAATTTCTAATTCAAATATTTGTGTTGACAAAGGCAAAAGGTGAACCCTTAATGAGCAAAATCGTTTAGCTTATAATCAGAAACATTGACCGTTGAGCTACAGCCATCAGATCACTCAGCTTTAAATTTGTCCCCAAAAGACTAGAGGGAGTTAGCTATTCATAAGTGAGGTTTCTGGAGGAGTGATGCAGCTCCGTTGCAATCTGGCCTGTAGGTGAATTCTTATTGTGGTTTTTGACTTTGGAACTAGACAAGCTCTGTCCAGTCAGCGGTTGGTGCTGTGTCCTGTCTTCCTGGTCAGAGCAGGGGTTAGGATGATACAGATGGGCAGATATCCCTATCTTTGTATAGGCCTGTGGGTTTAGTCATGCCCCTGTCCAGATCTCTCTTAAGTGTTGCATCTTTAAGTCCATAAACTGACCTGCTGAGATTGTGTTGGTCCACGGAGGGAGAACACAAATGGTCCATCCTACTTCATTCGAGTTTATGTGATTTCAAACCAGACATATATACTTTACAATGAATTGGGCAGGGATGTGGACATAGAGGAGAGCAGAGCAGTTGGACATGGAGAGAAATGGCGACGGCATCTCTGACTACCACAATCCTTATAAAGCACCCTACAACCTTTATGGTGACATAAATAGAAGAGGATCCCACTTATGGGTTTCCCACCCCTCATGCATGAGAACACTGATCTTGCCCTCCTTTTAACACCAAGGGACAATTGAGGAGCCTGTAGGAGGCTGGCCTGGTTTGCAGTGGGTACCTTAGGTACTTACACCTTACACCAAGTCCGGTTATCCCTTATTAGTGAAATGTAGTAGTGTTTTAGCAGCCTAGGCTGATAGAGGTAGCTATAGCAGAGCAGCTTAGGTTGAACTAGGAGACATGCAAAGCTCCTGCAATACCACTTATAGGTACACAGTACTTATACACAAGTAAAGACAATACTTATTGTTACCAAAAATAAAGGTAGTTTATTTGGGTGACACAAGGCCAAAAATATCTTAGAGGCAATACTCCTTCTGGAGGTAAATATTATACACAATATATATACTAGACATCAAAATAAGGCAAGTAAGTAGACATATGATAATGCAAACAATAGGAAATGCTATAGAATGCAATGGGAGAAAATAGGTCTAGGGGCAACACAAACCATATACTAAGAAAGTGGAATGCGAAACACAAATTCCCCCCTAGACAAGTGTACTGTGTAGAGAATTGCTGGGAGAGTAGGACAACCACAAAGGTGAGTAAATACCCCTCCCCAGAGCCCAGTAAAGTATTGCAAGTTTCCTTAGGATACACCACGAGTTGTGATTAGAGTTATTGTAAGACCCAAGCAAGACTGCAACCAACGAATGGCGGATTCCTGGACCTGAAGACCTGCAAAGAGAGGAGACCAAGTCCAGAAGTCGGAAGAAGTTCCAGGAAGGATACGAGCCCCTGCCAACCTAGAAGATGGTGCAAAAGAAGAGTCCCTTGGTTGGATGAAGACTGCAGAAACGCACCAAAGGAATATGGCTGTGGGTTCCTGCATGATGAAATGGATGTCCCACTAAGAGATTTTGGATGCAGGTGAGTTTCGGCACCGGATTCTTAAAACAAGCCTTGGTTCTAGCAAAGTTCAGTTTTGCGTCAAAGTGCTGCCTGGACGCAGGAGGGACCTAGCAGCCTCAACTCAGACTGAGGAGGCAGAGGGGGCTCCCAAAACTACAGGGAACCCACAGATGGCCAGGTAACACCCCCAGAGGTCCCAGGACATGGGGACAAAGAAGGTGCAAATTGCGGTTGATGTAGCACAACAAAAGAAGGTCCCAGGCTTCCAGAGGACAACTCAACAAGTTGAGCATCACATGATAGAGAGCTGGGGACCTGGGCCAGGCTGTGTATGAAGGATTCTTGCAAATAGTGCACAGTGGCTTCAGGAGGTGAAGATGACGCAGTGCACATGGGGTACTGTCACAAACAGGGAAGGCAAGCTCTTACTTCCTCCAAATTTGGACAGCAGATCCTTAGGACAGTCTGTGTCAAAGGGGTGCACCACCTGTGTTCCAAGGAGCAAGCTCCAAGAGTCCAAGAGAACCGGTCGTCAAGTTAGAATGTGCCTTCAAGAGCAGGGAAGTTACCCTGGCACTCCACAGGAGATTTCTTCGGTCCTTCTGGTGCAAGGTGAGAACAGGGAGTCCCGAGAGCACGCACACCATGGAAACTGTTGCAGTTGCTGGCTGGAGCTGAAGTTGCAGAGGAAAAGTAGCCCTTTGGACACTTTGTTGCTGTTACAGCGGTTCCTGGAGCAGTCTGCGGTCGATCCGAGGTCAGAGGATGAAGTAGTAGTTGCAGAGGATTCCTGCTGGAAACTTGCAAGTAGAATCTGAAGAGAAACCCACAGGAGAGACCCTAAATAGCCCTGAGAGAGGGATTGGCTACCTCATCAGGTATGGACCTATAAGGAGGGGTCTCTGACCTCACCTGCTGGCACTGGCCACTCAGAGCCCTCCTCAGAACATAAGGGGCCATAACACTTGTTCTGCTATTCTGTTTTCCCCCAATAAAAAATGGTACCTCACTTGTGTGGTTAGGCCTAATGCCCACGACAGAAAATGCAACATGGACACATCACAACTGACGTGTTTTTTGGAAAGTGCCTAGCTGTGGATTTTGACCTCCAGCCCAGCCGACACCTAGGGAAACCTACCAAACCTGTGCATTTTTGAAAACTAAAAACCTAGGATAATCCAACATGGGGTCACTTGTGAGGCTCTCACTAAGTTCTGTTACCCAGAATGCTTTGCAAACCTTAAAATTTGGCAAAAAATACACTTTTTCTTCACATTTCGATGACAGAAAGTTCTGGAATCTGAGAAGAGCCACAAATGTCCTCCTACCCAGCATTCCCCCAAGTCTCCTGATAAAAATGGTACCACACTTGTGTGGGTAGGCCTAGTGCCCGCGACAGGAAATGCCCCAAAACACAAAGTGGACACATCACATTTTCCCAAAGAAATCAGAGCTGTTTTTTGCAAAGTGCCTAGCTGTGGATTTTTGGCCTCTAGCTCAGCCGTCACTTAGGGAAACCTACCAAACCTGTGCATTTTTGAAAACTAGACACCTAGGGTAATTCAAGATGAGGTGACTTGTGGGGCTCTCACCAAGTTATGTTACCCAGAATCCTCTGAAAACCTTAAAATTTGGCAAAAAAAACACTTTTTCCTCACATTTTGGTGACAGAAAGTTCTGGAATCTGAGAAGAGCCACAAATTTCCTCCTACCCAGCGCTCCCCCACATCTCCCGGTAAAAGTGGTACTTCACTTGTGTGGGGAGGCCTAGTGCCCGCGACAGGAAGTGCCCCAAAACACTACGAGGACACATTGCTTTTTCCCAAAGAAATCAGAGCTGTTTTTTGTAAAGTGCCTAGCTTTTGGTTTTAGCCTCTCGCTCAGCCGGCACCTAGGGAAACCTACCAAACCTGTGCATTTTTTTTAAACTAGACACCAAGGGGAATCCAAGGTGGGGGTGACTTGTGGGACTCTCACCAAGTTCTGTTACCATGAATCCCTTGCAAACCTCAGAATTTGGCAAAATGAAACACTTTTTCCTCAAATTACAGTAACAGAAAGTTCTGGAATCTGAGAGGAGCCACAGATTTCCCGATAAAAATGATATCTCACTTGTTTGGGTGGCCCAGGTGCCTGCAACAGAAAAATACCAAAAACCTGCAGAGATTGAGGGCATAGCACAGCGAGTTGATAAGCACATACTTTTCTTTTATATGTCTTTAGGCTGACTCTGCTTTGGGGACCCACACAAGTGAGTTATCATTTTACTTGGGAGACTGAGGTGGAACACTGGGTGGTAGGAAATTTGTGATCCTACAAAGAAAAGTGAGGAAAATATGCTTTTTAAGCAAATTTTGAGGTTTATAGAGGAGGCTGGGTAAGAAAATGTTGAGAGATCCACGCAAGACACACCTCCCTAGACTCCTTGGGGTGTCTAGTTTAAAACAAATATCTGAGTTTGGTAGGTTTCCCTAGATGAAGGCTGCACCTGGGACCATAAATGTAGAAGACCCCCTCCCAAACACAGGTAGTTTTATAATAGATCATTTTGATGAGTCCACATTATTCTGTGATGTTCCAAACACTAAAATTGTGAATAGAAATGCACTTAGGTTACATTAAAAAGACCCCTCACCCACCAACAAAGCTGGTGGCATGCTTCATCATCGGGGTCCCACACAAGAAACCTAGCTTGTCACAGGTGTGCTGTGACGCCTGATTACAGCGGAGAAGGTTTTGACATTTTTCCCACACATACTGGTTGGATTTGGCACGAGTGTGAGTGATGGTTCAGTAGATCTTTTATTTTTTTTAAATCTTTTTATTGAATATTTTAATGAACAATTCTTACAGTGATTTAATAGACAGTGTTAAATGTAATGTCGTTGTGGAGTTCCTTTACCACCTTCTTGCTTCTTATCTTCTTATGTTGTTGATTATTTAATGATTTACAACTTGTATCATTGTTACATTTGGTTAAATAGTCACAATAAGAACGATAAAAAGAAAATAATGAAAAAGAAAAGGGTAAAAGATATATAGTAGATTGGAGGGGAGAGGGCTGATGCTAAAGGAGGGAGATGCTCTATTTGAGGACTTGACAACATCTTTTTGGGTGTTTGGTGGAATGGTGGGGCCCGCGGGGGTGCTGGGGGTTCAGTATAAAAGTTGCATATATTTTTCTTTAGGGAGAGGCAACGGGTAATGGGAAGGGGGGTTCGCAGGAGAAGTGTCTTGTTACTTTTATTTGATGTCTGTTTTATGCCAGTGATCTAGGGTGGACGTGTGTCGTCTTTTTTGAGTAGCTGTTCTAGGAAGGTGTCTCATATGTCCGTGTTTTTAACCACTATCTCTATGTCCCTTAAAGTGTTTAATACTCGTATTTCTGCGTTGGTCCAGTGGGTTAAATCTTTAGTCCATCTGTGTATATCTGGGGTGCTAGGGGACTTCCATTGTGTTGCAATGAGTCGTTTAAAGGTGATGAACGCTAGGTCTGCACATCTATGTTTTTGTTTGTCCTTTTTGCGTCTACGGCGTATGCCTAAGATGCTGGATTCAGGTGTGGGATTCAGCGTGAGAACCCGACCACTTGGTTATCTGTTGTGTGACGGTGTGCCATGTGCGGAGCAGTGGTGGGCAATTCCAGGTCATGTGTAAAAAATCTGCTTCCGTGGTTCCACATCGTGGACATTCGGAAGTTGCTTATGGAAATATATGTTTTATGCGAAGTGGGGTTAAATATGTCTGGTGTAGATAATTAAGTTGTGTATATCAGAAACGGGCATTGCGGGAAGTTTCCCATGTGGTTGTGAGGGCCATGGACCATTGTTGCTCTGTGAGGGGTGTGTGCAGGGCCTTATCCCAGTGTGATTTTGCTTGTGTTTGTGTTTTTTCCGGATAGGCCTGTAGTATGCGGAGTATCCGGGAGATGCTTGTTGGTGTGCCAATATCTGCCAGCAGTTCATGTAGTGTGGGTGATATTGGTGGGTGTGAGTTACCTTGGCCCCATGTTTTACGTATCAATCCTTTGAGTGCCCCGTGTGTGATGAATTTGCCTGGTCCTAGAGTGTATGTCTCTGCCAGTTTGGTATATGTAATACATTGCTCGTCTTCAAATAGGTCGCTAATCTGTTTTAAACCTTTTGAAGTCCATGACGCTAGGCCCAGTGTGTCATGTAATTTATTTATCCCTGGTGTAGGAAGTTGGCTCTGTATGTACTATTTCAAAGTAAGAAATAGCATGCACAGAGTCCAAGGGTTCCCCTTAAAGATAAGATAGTGGCAAAAAGAGATAATTCTAATGCTCTATTTTGTGGTAGTGTGGTCGAGCAGTAGGCTTATCAGAGGGTAGTGTTAAGCATTTGTTGTACACACACAGGCAATAAATGATGAACACACACTCAGAGACAATTCCAGGCCAATAGGTTTTTGTATAGAAAAATATATTTTCTTAGTTTATTTTAGGAACCACAGGTTCAAGATTTACAAACAATACTTTAAATGAAAGGTATTTCACTTAGGAACTTTGGGAACTTTGAATTAGCAAAATAGCATATACAGTTTTCACATAAATGACATATAGCTATTTTAAAACTAGACACTGCAATTTTCAACAGTTCCTGGGGGAGGTAAGTGTTTGTTAGTTTTTGCAGGTAAATAAACCACCTACGGGGTTCAAGTTTGGGTCCAAAGTAGCCCACTGTTGGGGGTTCAGAGCAACCCCAAAGTTACCACACCAGCAGCTCAGGGCCGGTCAGGTGCAGAGGTCAAAGTGGTGCCCAAAACACATAGGCTTCAATGGAGAAGGGGGTTCCCCGGTTCCAGTCTGCCAGCAGGTAAGTACCCGCATCTTCGGAGGGCAGACCAGGGGGGTTTTGTAGGGCACCGGGGGGGACACAAGTCAGCACAAAAAGTACACCCTCAGAGGCACGGGGCAGCCGGGTTCAGTGTGCATACAGGCGTCGGGTTCGCAATAGGTTTCAAGGGGAGACCAAGGGGTCTCTTCAGCGATGCAGGCAGGCAAGGGGGGGGCTCCTCGGGGTAGCCACCACCTGGGCAAGGGAGAGGGCCACCTGGGGGTTGCTCCTGCACTGGAGGTCGGATCCTTCAGGTCCTGGGGGCTGCGGGTGCAGTGTCTTTACCAGACGTCGGGTCTTTGAAGCAGGCAGTCGCGGTCAGGGGGAGCCTCGGGATTCACTCTGAAGGCGTCGCTGTGGTGGTCAGGGGGGGTCAACTCTGGCTACTCACGGTCTCGTAGTCGCCGGGGAGTCCTCCCTGTGGTGTTTGTTCTCCACAAGTCGAGCCGGGGGCATCGGGTGCAGAGTGCAAAGTCTCACGCTTCCAGCGGGAAACGTGTGTTGTTTCAAAGTTGCTTCTTTGTTGCAAAGTTGCAGTCTTTGTGGAACAGAGCCGCTGTCCTCAGGAGTTCTTGGTCCTTCTAGATGCAAGGTAGTCCTCTGAGGCTTCAGAGGTCGCTGGACCCTGTGGAACGCGTCGCTGGAGCAGTGTCTTTAGAAGTGGGGAGACAGGCCGGTAGAGCTGGGGCCAAAGCAGGCATCTTCTCTGCAAGTTTTTCAGCTCAGCAGTCCTTCTTCATCTTAGGTTGCAGGAATCCATCTTGCTGGGTTCTGGGAGCCCCTAAATACTCAATTTAAGTGTGTGTTTAGGTCTGGGGGGTTAGTAGCCAATGGCTACTAGCCCTGAGAGTGGCTACACCCTCTTTGTGCCTCCTCCCTGAGGGGAAGTGGGCACATCCCTAATCCTATTGGGGGAATCCTCCATCTGCAAGATGGATGATTTCTAAAAGTCAGAGTCGCCTCAGCTCAGGATACCTTAGGGGCTGTCCTGACTGGCCAGTGACTCCTCCTTGTTTTTCTCATTATCTCCTCCTGCCTTGCCGCCAAAAGTGGGGCCATGGCTGGAGGGGGCGGGCATCTCCACTAGCTGGAGTGCCCTGGGGTGCTGTAACAAAGGGGGTGAGCCTTTGAGGCTCACCGCCAGGTGTTACAGTTCCTGCAGGGGGATGTGAGAAGCACCTCCACCCAGTACAGGCTTTGTTATTAGCCACAGAGTGACAAAGGCACTCTCCCCATGTGGCCAGCAACATGTCAGGTGTGTGGCAGGCTACTAAAACTAGTCAGCCCACACTGGTAGTCGGTTAAGGTTTCAGGGGGCACCTCTAAGGTACCCTCTGGGGTGCATGTTACAACAAAATGTACACTGGCATCAGTGTGCATTTATTGTGCTGAGAAGTTTGATACCAAACTTCACAGTTTTCAGTGTAGCCATTATGGTGCTGTGGAGTTCGTGCATGACAGACCATATACTCATATGGCGACCCTGCACTTACAATGTCTAAGGTTTTGCTTAGACACTGTAGGGGCATAGTGCTCATGCACTTATGCCCTCACCTATGGTATAGTGCACCCTGCCTTAGGGCTGTAATGCATGCTAGAGGGGTGACTTATCTATACCCGTAGGCAGTGTGAGGTTGGCATGGCACCCTGAGGGGAGTGCCATGTCAACTTAGTCTTTTTATTCCCACTAGCACACACAAGCTGGAAAGCAGTGTGTCTGTGCTGAGTGAGGGGTCCCCAGGGTGGCATAAGACATGCTGCAGCCCTTAGAGACCTTCCCTGGCATCAGGGCCCTTTATACCAGGGGTACCAGTTACAAGGGACTTACCTGCATGCCAGGGTGTGCCAATTATGGAAACAAAAGTACAGGTTAGGGAAAGAACACTGGTGCTGGGGCCTGGTTAGCAGGCCTCAGCACACTTTCAAATCATAACTTGGCATAAGCAAAGGCAAAAAGTCAGGGGTTAACCATGCCAAGGAGGCATTTCCTTACACCTGGTATAGCTAGTAGGGGAATCTTTGGTGAGTAAAGTGGTACACGGGTTCCCTTTGATACGTAGCGGTTCCAGGTGTGTTCGGCAGCTACCATTAGTACGTTTTTATGATGCAGAGTGGGTATGCCCCCCATAAGCCAATCTAGTATCTTTGTGCGTCCTAGTTGTGTTCTCACTTTGTGTCACTCTGGATTTGGGGGATCTTGTTGCTAAGTCGTAATCCAGTGCAATTGTGCTGCTGCGTAATAGAGTTTGAGGTGCAGTACACCCATTCCCCCCCTTTCCATTGGGAGTTACAGCTTAGCTACAGCCACCCTTCTGCGTCCGCTCGCCCATATCAATTCAGTCAGCAATTTGGTTAATTGCACGAAGAGTGTTTTTTGGTAGTATTAGTGGTAGTGCTGCAAAGTAATAAAGTAATCGAGGAAGTACTATCATTTTGGCCAGAGCCACTCTCCCCATGGGTGAGAGAGGCAGGGAGCACCAAAAGGGTATAGAGCTTTTAATTGAGCTAATTCCTCCATCTAGGTTGCCTTCTTTTAAGTCTGTGGCATTATGGTAAATAGATATTTAAAAAGTTATGTGTTCCCACTTTAAGTCATTGTCGATTGTCACTCCGACAAGTGGTTCTGGGGATGGTCTCATGGGGAATATGCATGATTTTTCCCATTTGACGGGCAGGCCGGATAAGTCCCCAAAAGTGTTAAGTAATTGCAATATATGTGGAAGGGATTCGGTGTAGTTGCGTAGGTATATTAATGCATTGTCTGCATCTAATGAGACTATGCGGAATTCTTCGCTGTCTGGGATGCCCCATTCTGCTGCTTCATTGCGCAGTCTTGCAGCGAGTGGCTCTATTGCAAGTGCAAACAATAGTGGTGATAATTGACAGCCTTGTCCCGTACCTCTTCCTATGTCGAATTTTTCTGATATGATAGCACCGGTTTTAATCCATGCTTTGGGGTTAGTATCTACTATGGATATCCAGCGTATAAAGCCTGCGCCAAATCCCATTTTTTGTAGTGTTGTCATCAAGAAAGGCCAGCCCAGAGTGTCAAAGGCTTTTTCTACATCTAGTGAAACCGCCACATGGGAGTGAACTAGTCCCGGAGTCTTGGACATGATGCGTAATACAATTCTAATATTAATAAAGGTATTACGTCCTGGTATAAAGCCAGATTGGTCTGGGTGTATCAGGGTAGTCATTAGTTGTAGGAGGCGATTTGCTAGGATTTTCCCTAGTATTTTATAATCTGAATTTAAGAGGGATAGGGGTCTGTATGAGCGGACGTTTAAAGGATCACGTGCTTTTTTATGTAAGACTACGATTGTCACCTCCCTTTGTGTTTCTGTGAGTTGTCCTTTTTCATATGCTTCTTGTAGCATTGTTTGGAATGGTGTGATTATCTGTGATGTGAAAGTCTGGTAGTATTCAATGGGGAGTCCATCTGTCCCTGGGGTTTTATTATGTGTCAACTGTTTTAATGCCTATAGCATCTCTTCTCTTTCGATTGGTCTATCGAGGTTTATAATTTGTTTTGTGTGTAATCTCTTCAATGGGGCGTGCTGAAAGAACTCTGCCAGTTGTAGCGGGTGTGGGGGGGGTTCGGTTGTGTACAGTGTACTATAGTATTGTCTGAATGTCTCATTAATCTCTTGCTGTGAGTTTATCATTGTGCCTGTATCTTGTCTTATAGCGTTTATGGGTGTGACTTTCTGTGTCCCTTTTGCTAGCCACGCTAGTAACCTGCTAGAGCGGTCGCCTTAGGCGTGTAGGCGTGCTGTGTAATGTCGATAGTCGAATTTGCGCAAGCGAGTCTCGGTTAGGTTCCATTGGTTTTTTAGGTTAGTTAATTCGTTGCTACTGCCTCTGCCCAGGGCCAATTCGCATTCCATGTTGCGTATTTTACCTTCAATGTCATGCAGCTCTGCACTAAGTTCTCGACGGACCCCACCTGCCGTTGCCATGCAAATGCCTCGTATTACCACTTTGTGTCCGTCCCATTCTATAGCTTGTGATGTTGTTGTCTTTGTGTTGATTGCAAAGTAGGTTTCTATTTCTTCTGCTATTTTGACTCGGAAAGAGGGGTCGCGCACTAGGATGGGTTGCAGGAATACATGTTGGCTGTCTGCCCCATTTTAGTGTTACCAGTACCGGGCAGTGATCTGATAGGGTTTTGGCCAGGTATGTTGCGCTATGTATCATGTGTGCTAACCTGACAGTGCATAGTAATAGGTCTATTCTCATATGGAGTTGATGTACTGGTGAGTAAAAAGAGTATTCTCTATCTGTGGGGTGTAATCGTCTCCATATATCTTGTAATTCTCTTTCTTGTAACCATTTATTGAGTGCACAAGACAAAGTCCTGCACTGGACGTCTCTTGTTGGGGGGTGTGATCTGTCCATTGACATCTCTATTATACTATTAAAATCTCTCTCCCATATAGTGGGTGTGGTCAGGTCATACGGAATTTGTGTGGTGATGGTCCGAAGGAATTCTCCTTGTCCTGTGTTGGGTGAGTATAGCCCAAATTATTGTTAGTTGTTTCCCATCTAGCTCTCCTGCCAAGCAAGTGTATCTTCCATTATTATCTATGTGTACATCTTTGATTGCGTATGGTACGCCGAGAGCGATCCATATTAATACACCCTTCGCTTATGTCGAGGTTTTAGTGCCATGTACTATATCTGACCAATTTTTATCTATGTCGCTCAGTTCGTGTGTTGTAGCATGTGTCTCTTGTAAGATAGCAATATGTACTTTGTGTTGTTTAAGGTACGAGTGTATCGTACGTCTTTTAGTCGAGTTGGCTAGTCCCCTAACGTACCAGTTTACTATGTAATATGATGTCATATTGTGTAGGTTGCATGATGTGGTGTGTTGCCCATGCCCCAGGTCACACTTCGTCCCGACCAGCCCCCCCAGAATCTTCCATGTTTTGGAATATAGAGCATCTTGTACAGGAAATATAAAGTAAAAGAAATAATAAAACTTACATTGGTTAATCTAACTGAGGACTGCGAGACACAACTGTTGCAACTGTTTACATTAGTTACTTCAAGGTCCATTCAGTAACCCATTGGGTGGGGGGGCGTTGATATATTGTCCAGAGTGGCTCCGGTTTTCCAGCCCGTATGGATGTATTTGCGTCCCTTCTTGTGTTCTGTATTGTGCCTTCTGTGATTGCATCTCGCGGCTTGTGCCAGGTTTTCTTTTTGCGTGTTCCTTGTTTGTTTTTTCTTTTTTTTTCGTGTTTGCTTTAGTTTTTGAGAGGGTAGGCCTCATGGTATGTTTGCTGTTCTATTATTGTTACTGGGGCTCATGAATCCGCATAAGGAGGGTCTTGATGCATTGCTTTAAAGATCATCTGCTGAGCGTGGAGAAAACGTTGTTCTGTGGTGAGCGGCGACATGATTAGGCCGTGTTGGCTGCTTGCTGAATCGGAGTCCGAGTTGTTTGTGTCTTGGTTGGATTGTGGCTTTATGCATGAGAACCTGTTCGCCACCTTTAAGACTTGAGCTTGCTCCGCCATTACTTGTGATTTCGTTGGACCCGATTCGGTCCTGTGTTTTGATCTTTTTTTGCGGCGTGGTTGTGAAGTCAGCCACTCTTTTTGTGTTTAGGTCTCGGCTGTGGGGTCTATCAGACCTTTTGGGTGTATCCAAGTCCATACATCTTCTGATGTTGGGAATATGTGGGATCTTTCCCCGTCCACCACACGCAGTTTAGCCGGGTACATCAAGGAGTATGAGTAATTTTTGACTCTCAGTATTTGCTTTGGTGTATTAAAGGTGGCACGTTTGCGTTGCACTTCGGCGGTGTAATCTGTGTAGGCCGAGATTTTCTCATTTTCTGTGTCTATTGGGCCTGATGTGCGGAAGTTCTTTAGTACCTGGTCCCTGTCCCTATAATTTAGAAGTCTCGCATTTAGTGGTCTCGGTGGGGCTCCCGGACGGGGAGGGCCCCCTGGTACTCGGTGTGCACGTTCCACTATTAATAGCGGTGGGAGGTCTTTTGTGAATATGTTTTCTCTGAGCCAACGCTCCAAGAATGCCTCTGCATTTGGGAGTTTGATCTTCTCCGGGAACCCAAGGAATCTCACATTATTACGGCGAGAGCGGCCTTCCGCCTCATCAGCCCGCTTGTGTAGGCGTAGTATTTCGGATTCCTGGTGTTGGAGTCAGAGTTTCATGTCTGTTATGTCCGGTTGTGCTGTGTTAAGGGTTCTTTCAGCTGTTGCAACCCTTTCTGCTAGCTTCCGATGTTCCATTCGAAGAGTGTTGACTTCAGCCACTACACTGTCTATTTTGCCCTCTAATGATGTTCTGGTGTCAAGTATTGCTTGGAGTACTTTTTCCATTTGTGCGGAATGAGCAGTTAGAGTCTCTGTCACTTTGTGTAGAGCATTTGAGTGGTGTTCTGTGTCCATATTTGATGCTGAGGGTCTAGCTTCAGTTTGTGTTCTTTGTGGTTTCGGTTTCACCATATTTATATTAATCCTGAGTTTGTTGCGCATCAGTTTATAAATCAAAGAATACTCGCCTTGTGTGTTGTAGAGATTGCTAATTTTCTTCGGGACCACTGAATAGCAGTACTGTTCTACACAGATGTGGTGTTTTATTCTAGTTTAGGGTACACTTATGATCGTGAATTTTACTTTCATCGGATAATATCAAAGAGCCCTACTTTCGAAGGTGAATCCGTCTTGTGAAATCGGCTGTATGGTTTGGCGCAGCTCAGTGGGGGGGTGAGAGCATACTCAAAGGTGTTTTACTTTATAGAGTTGAGTAGGGTCGCAGTCCTTTAACAAGTTACCTTTGCGTATGTTTGCAGGAGTCGCTTTACGAGTCGCTTGATTCCCTTCGCGGCTGTGTCTTCCTGCGTCGCCCGATTCGCGCACTCCGGCACCTTCCACGTGGCTTCGAGTCTCCTGAGGCAGGCTTCTCTGTAGGCGAGCCTCTGTGCGAATTTTGAGATTTTTTTTTGTTGCTTATTTATACATATCTTCTTTACCTATTTTTTTTTTAATATTGTTCTCTTCACTTTATGGCTCTCTCCCCCTTTTCCTGACACTGTTCATGCCTGAAGGTGCATCATGTTATTTAGTCCATTACGAATGCGCTTCCAAAAACTGCAGTTATTAATTTAACGTTTAGTTTTCTATCCTGTATGGCTAACAGGGTATTGGCTTCATGGATTGACAAACTGATTTTTGAACAAAGTACTCAAAATATGTTCAGCTAGTGAGTGTTGTGTAGCGGCGCCGCTCCCCGGCCTTTGTCTACACTGCCGGGATTGATTAAAATACAATGCCCGATGCACTTAATTCTAGCGACGGTACTACCAATGGGTCGTGGCGCGGTCAGCAGCTGGAGCCTGGTGTCCCGACAACCATTCCTCGGGGCCCGCCGCTCCTCACCTTCACTTCCCCTGGTCCTGTCCAGGTCCAGGTAGGCCCAAACGCGCCTCCGTCTGTGCCGACGGGTTGGGCTAAAATCCAGCGTCTGCTGTTCTTGTTCTTGTCTCCAGCTGTTACCGCTTGTGCAGGTTAAGCTTCTCGCCTTAGCTCCATGTCGAGGAGCCGATGCGTCGACGGCGACAGGGGTCAGAACCCCAACAATTGCTCCGGGGCCTCCCGCACTTCACCTCTGCTTCTCACGGCTCCATTGGCCGGGCCACTCCCCGGTCCAGGTAGGCCAGAGCACGGGCGTCACCCCGACTCCAGCGCGAGTCGTCCGGTTCGTGTTTGCAACGGCACAGGATTCCGTTGTTCGACTTTTGTTAGTGTGCAAGCCTTATCGCACACATATCTGGTAGTTTTCACGTGCAGTGCCTGGGAATTTGGTGTTTTAGCAGGATCTTTTTATGGGCTGTGGACGGAGCTCTCTTCAGAGCGTCCTTTCACGGCGCCATCTTGACCACGCCCCGATCAAATTTTATTAACAAGAGATTTCACAAAAATGAAATGCACTGTTAATAACATAAAGGCCAAAAAACTGAACCAATGACTCACAGCTCGTGAGCTGTAAAGCCGCGACAAGGAACCAACCACTTTACAGTCCATTCACACACCTTTCATACATGAGATGCACAAGACCATCCATGCAGCCAGCGACGGGCCAGTACATTACAACACTCGCATCAACATTGTTACATTTGGTTAAATAAGCACAGTAAGAACAATAAAAAGAAAACAATGAAAAAGAGAAGGGTAAAAGATATATAGTAGATTGGAGGGGGGAGGGCTGATGCTAAAGGAGGGAGATGCTCTATTTGAGGACTTGACAACATCTTTTTGGGTGTTTGGTGGAATGGTGGGGCCCACAGGGGTGCTGGGGGTTCAGTATAAAAGTCGCATATATTTTTCTTTAGGGAGAGGCAATGGGTAATGGGGAGGGGGGTTCACAGCAGAAGTGTCTTGTTACTTTTATTTGATGTCTGTATTATGCCGGTGATCTAGGGTGGACGTGTGTCGTCTTTTTCGAGTAGCTGTTCTAGGAAGGTGTCCCATATCTCCGTGTTTTTAACCACTATCCCTATGTCCCTTAAAGTGTTTAATACTTGTATTTTTGCGTTGGTCCAGTGGGTTAAATCTTTAGTCCATCTGTGTACATCTGGGGTGCTAGGGGACTTCCATTGTGTTGCAATGAGCAGTTTAAAGGAGATGAATGCTAGGTCTGCACATCTATGTTTTTGTTTGTCCTTGTTGCATCTATGGCGTGTGCCTAAGATGCAGGATTCAGGTGTGGGATTCAGCGAGAGACCCGACCACTTGGTTATCTGTTGTGTGACGGTGTGCCATGTGCGGAGTAGTGGTGGGCAATTCCAGGTCATGTGGAAAAAAATCTGCTTCCGTGGTTCCGCATCGTGGACATTCGGAAGTTGCTTGTGGAAATATACGTTTTATATGAAGTGGGGTTAAATATGTCTGGTGTAGATAATTAAGTTGAGTATATCTGAAACGGGCATTGCTGGAAATTTCCTGTGTGGTTGTGAGGGCCATGGACCATTGTTGCTCTGTGAGGGGTATGGGCAGGGCTTTGTCCCAGTATGATTTTGCTTGTGTTTGTGTTTTTTCCAGATCGGCCTGTAGTATGCGGTATATCCGGGAGATGCATGTTGGCGAGCCAATATCTGAGAGCAGTTCATGTAGTGTGGGTGATATTGGTGGTTCTGAGTTACCTTGGCCCCATGTTTTACGTATCATTCCTTTGAGTGCCCCGTGTGTGATGAATTCGCCTGGTCCTAGAGTGTATGTCTCTGCCAGTTTCGTATATGTAATACATTGCTCGTCTTCAAATAGGTCGCCGATCGGTTTTAAACTTTTTGCAGTCCATGACGCTAGGCCAAGTGTGTCATGTAATTTATTTATCCCTGGTATAGCTAGCAGGGGAATCTTTGGTGAGTATAGTGGTACACGGGTTCCCTTTGATACGTAGCGGTTCCAGGTGCGTTCGGCAGCTATCATTAGTACGTTTTTATGATGCAGAATGGGTATGCCCCCCATAAGCCAATCTAGTATCTTTGTGCGTCCTAGTTGTGTACTCACTTTGTGTCCCTCTGGATTTGGGGGATCTTGTAGCCAAGTTGTAATCCAGTGCAATTGTGCTTCTGCGTAATAGAGTTCGAGATGCAGTACACACATTCCCCCCCCCCTTTCCACTGGGAGGTAGAGCTTAGCTACAGCCACCCTTCTGCGTCCGCTCACCCATATCAATTCAGTCTAATTGTACGAAGAGTGTTTTTTGGTAGTATTAGTGGTAGTGCTGCAAAGTAATAAAGTAATCGAGGAAGTACTATCATTTTGGCCAGAGCCACTCTCCCCATGGGCGAGAGAGGCAAGGAGCACCAAAAGGGTATAGAGCTTTTAATTGAGCTAATTCCTCTATCTAGGTTGCCTTCTTTTAAGTCTGTGGCGTTATGGTAAATAGATATTTAAAAAGTTATGTGTTCCCACTTTAAGTCATTGTCGGTTGTCGCTCCGACATGTGGTTCTGGGGATGGTCTCATGGGGAATATGCATGATTTGGCCCAGTTGACGCGCAGGCCAAATAAGTCCCCAAAAGTGTTAAGTAATTGCAATGTATGTGGAAGGGATTCGGTGTAGTTGCGTAGGTATATTAATGCATCGTCTGCATATAATGAGACTATGCGGAATTCTTCGCTGTCTGGGATGCCCCATTCTGCTGCTTCATTGCGCAGTCTTGCAGCGAGTGGCTCTATTGCAAGTGCAAACAATAGTGGTGATGATGGACAGCCTTGTCGCGTACCTCTTCCTATGTCCAATTTTTCTGATATGATAGCACCGGTTTTAATCCGTGCTTTGGGGTTAGTGCTTACTATGGATATCCAGCGTATAAAGCCTGCGCCAAATCCCATTTTTTGTAGTGTTGTCATCAAGAAAGGCCAGCCCAGAGTGTCAAAGGCTTTTTCTACATCTAGTGAAACCGTCACATGGGAGTGAACTTGTCCCGGAGTCTTGGACATGATGCGTAATAAGTTTCTAATATTAATAAAGGTATGACGTCCTGGTATAAAGCCAGATTGGTCTGGGTGTATCAGGGTAGTCATTAGTGGTAGGAGGCGATTTGCTAGGATTTTCCCTAGTATTTTATAATCTGAACTTAAGAGGGATAGGGGTCTGTATGAGCGGACGTTTAAAGGATCACGTCCTTTTTTATGTAAGACTACGATTGTCGCCTCCCTTTGTGTTTCTGTGAGTTGTCCTTTTTCGTATGCTTCTTGTAGCATTGTTTGGAATGGTGCGATTATCTGTGATGTGAAAGTCTGGTAGTATTCGATGGGGAGTCAATCTATCCCTGGCGTTTTATTATGTGTCAACTGTTTTAATGCCTGTAATATATCTTCTCTTTCGATTGCTCTATCGAGGTTTATAATTTGTTCTGTGTGTAATCTCTTCAATGGGGCATGCTGAAAGAACTCTGCCTGTTGTAGCGGGTGTGGGGGGGGGGGGTTTGGTTGCGTACAGTGTACTATAGTATTGTGTAAGGAAATGCCTCCTTGGCATGGTTACCCCCTGACTTTTTGCCTTTGCTGATGCCAAGTTATAATTTGAAAGTGTGCTGAGGACGGCTAATCAGGCCCCAGCACCAGTGTTCTTTCCCTAACCTGTACTTTTGTTTCCACAATTGGCACACCCTGGCATCCAGGTAAGTCCCTTGTAACTGGTACCTCTGGTACCAAGGGCCCTGATGCCAGGGAAGGTCTCTAAGGGCTGCAGCATGTCTTATGCCACCCTGGGGACCCCTCACTCAGCACAGACACACTGCTTTCCAGATTGTGTGTGCTGGTGGGGATAAAATGACTAAGTCGACATGGCACTCCCCTCAGGGTGCCATGCCAACCTCACACTGCCTATAGGTATAGATAAGTCACCCCTCTAGCAGGCCTTACAGCCCTAAGGCAGGGTGCACTATACCATAGGTGAGGGCATAAGTGCATGAGCACTATGCCCCTACAGTGTCTAAGCAAAACCTTAGACATTGTAAGTGCAGGGTAGCCATAAGAGTATATGGTCTGAGAGTCTGTCATGCACGAACTCCACAGCACCATAATGGCTACACTGAAACTGTGAAGTTTGGTATCAAACTTCTCAGCACAATAAATGCACACTGATGCCAGTGTACATTTTATTGTAACATACACCCCAGAGGGCATCTTAGAGATGCCCCCTGAAACCTTAACCGACTACCTGTGTGGGCTGACTAGTTTTAGCAGCCTGCCACACACCAGACATGTTGCTGGCCACATGGGGAGAGTGCCTTTGTCACTCTGTGGCTAGTAACAAAGCCTGTACTGGGTGGAGGTGCTTCTCACCTCCCCCTGCAGGAACTGTAACACCTGGCGGTGAGCCTCAAAGGCTCACCCCCTTTGTTACAGCACCCCAGGGCACTCCAGCTAGTGGAGTTGCCCGCCCCTCCGGCCACGGCCCCACTTTTGGCAGCAAGGCCGGAGGAGATAATGAGAAAAACAAGGAGGAGTCACTGGCCAGTCAGGACAGCCCCTATGGTGTCCTGAGCTGAGGTGACTCTGACTTTTAGAAATCCTCCATCTTGCAGATGGAGGATTCCCCCAATAGAGATAGGAATGTGCCCCCCTCCCCTCAGGGAGGAGGCACAAAGAGGGTGTAGCCACTCTCAGGGCTAGTAGCCATTGGCTACTTACCCCCAGACCTAAACACACCCCTAAATCGAGTATTTAGGGGCTCCCAGAACACAGCAAGATAGATTCCTGCAAACTAAGACGAAGAAGGACTGCTGAGCTGAAAAACCAGCAGAGAAGACGGAGACACCAACTGCTTTGACCCCAGCTCTACCGGCCTGTCTCCCCACTTCTAAAGACACTGCTCCAGCGACGAGTTCCACAGGGTCCAGCGACCTCTGAAGCCTCAGAGGACTACCCTGCATCTAGAAGGACCAAGAACTCCCGAGGACAGCGGCTCTGCTCCACAAAGACTGCAACTTTGCAACAAAGAAGCAACTTTGAAACAACAAGCGTTTCCCGCCGGAAGCGTGAGACTTTGCACTCTGCACCCAACGCCCCCGGCTCGACTTGTGGAGAACAAACACTACAGGGAGGACTCCCCGGTGACTGCGAGCCCGTGAGTAGCCAGAGTTGACCCCCGAACCCCCACAGTGACGCCTGCAGAGGGAATCCAGAGGCTCCCCCTGACCGCGACTGCCTGCTTCAAAGACCTGACGCCTGGTAAGGTCACTGCACCCGCAGCCCCCAGGACCTGAAGGATCCGACCTCCAGTACAGGAGCGACCCCCAGGTGGCCCTCTACCTTGCCCAGGTGGTGGCTACCCCGAGGAGCCCCCACCCTTGTCTGCCTGCATCGCTGAAGAGACGCCTTGGTCTCCCTTTGGATTACATTGCGAACCCGACACCTGTTTGCACACTGCACCCGGCCGCCCCCGTGCCGCTGAGGGTGTACTTTCTGTGCTGACTTGTGTCCCCCCCGGTGCCCTACAAAACCCCCCTGGTCTGCCCTCCGAAGACACAGGTACTTACCTGCTGGCAGACTGGAACCGGGGCACCCCCTTCTCCATTGAGGCCTATGCGTTTTGGGCACCACTTTGACCTCTGCACCTGACCGGCCCTGAGCTGCTGGTGTGGTAACTTTAGGGTTGCCCTGAACCCGCAACGGTGGGCTACCTTGGACCCAACCTTGAACCCTGTAGGTGGTTTACTTACCTGCAAAACTAACAAATACTCACCTCCCCCAAGGAACTGTTGAAAATTGCATTGTCTAGTTTTAAAATAGCTATATGCCATTTGTGTGAAAACTGTATATGCTATTTTGCTAATTCAAAGTTCCTAAAGTTCCTAAGTGAAATACCTTTCATTTAAAGTATTGTTTGTAAATCTTGAACCTGTGGTTCTTAAAATAAACTAAGAAAGGATATTTTTCTATACAAAAACCTATTGGCCTGGAATTGTCTTTGAGTATGTGTTCCTCATTTATTGCCTGTGTGTGTACAACAAATGCTTAACACTACCCTCTGATAAGCCTACTGCTCGACCACACTACCACAAAATAGAGCATTAGAATTATCTCTTTTTGCCACTATCTTACCTCTAAGGGGACCCTTGGACTCTGTGCATGCTATTTCTTACTTTGAAATAGTGCATACAGAGTCAACTTCCTACATATTGTCTGAATGTCTCATTAATCTCTTGCTGTGAGTTTACAATTGTGCCTGTATCTTGTTTTATAACGTTTATGGGTGTGAATTTCTGTGTCCCTTTTGCTAGCCACGCTAGTAACCTGCTAGAGCGCTCGCCTTACGCATGTAGGCGTGCTGTGTAATGTCGATAGTCGAATTTGCGCAAGCGAGTCTCTGTTATGTTCCATTGGTTTTTGAGGTTAGTTAATTCGTTGCTACTGCCTCTGCCCAGGGCTAATTCACATTCCATGTTGCGCATTTTACCTTCAATGTCATGCAGCTCTGCACTAAGTTCTCGACGGACCCCACCTGCTGTTGCCATGCATATTCCTCTTATTACCACTTTGTGTCCGTCCCATTCTTTAGCTTGTGATGTTGTTGTCTTTGTGTTGATTGCAAAGTAGGTTTCTATTTCTTCTGCTATTTTAACTCGGAAAGGGGGGTCGCGCAGTAGGATGGGTTGCAGGAATATATGTTGGCTGTCTGACCCATTTTAGTGTTACCAGTAACGGGCAGTGATCTGATAGGGTTTTGGCCAGGTATGTTGCGCTATGTATCATGTGTGCTAACCTGACAGTGCATAGTAATAGGTCTATTCTCATATGGAGTTGATGTACTGGTGAGTAAAAAGAGTATTCTCTATCTGTGGGGTGTAATCGTCTCCATATATCTTGTAATTCTCTTTCTTGTAACCATTTATTGAGTGCACCGGACAAAGTCCTGCACTGGACGACTCTTGTTGGGCGGTGTGATCTGTCCATTGACATCTCTATTACACTATTAAAATCTCCCCCCCATATAGTGGGTGTGGTCAGGTCATACGGAATTTGTGTGGTGATGGTCCGAAATAATTCTCCTTGTCCTGTGTTGGGTGAGTATAGCCCAATTATTGTTAGTTGTTTCCCATCTAGCTCTCCTTCCAGGCAAGTGTTTCTTCCATTATTATCTATGTGTACATCTTTGATTGCGTATGGTACACCGGGAGCTATCCATAATAATACACCCTTCGCGTATGTCGAGGTTTTAATGCCATATACTATACCTGAACAATTTTTATCTATTTTGTTCAGTTCGTGTGTTGTAGCATGTGTCTCTTGTAAGATAGCAATATGTACTTTGTGTCGTTTAAGGTACGAGTGTATCTTACGTCTTTTAGTCAAGTTGGCTAGTCCCCTAATGTTCCAGGTTACTATGTTATATGATGTCATATTGTGTAGGTTGCATGGTGTGGTGTGTTGCCCCTGCCCCATGTCCCACGTCGTCCCGGCCAGCCCCCCCAGAATCTTCCATGTGTTGGAATATAGAGCATCTTGTACAGGAAATATAAAGTAAAAGAAATAATAAAACTTACATTGGTTAATCTAACTGGGGACTGCGAGGCACAACTGGTGCAACTGTTTACATTAGTTTCTTCAAGGTCCATTCAATAACCCATTGGGTTGGGGGGGCGTTGATATATTGTCCAGAGTGGCTCCGGTTTTCCAGCCCGTATGGATGTATTTGCGTCCCTTCTTGTGTTCTGTATTGTGCCTTCTGTGATTGCAGCTTGCGGCACGTGCCAGGTTTTCTTTTTGCGTGTTCCTTGTTTGTTTTTTCTTTTTTTTTTCTTGTTTTTTTTTTAGAAGTCTCGCATTTAGTGGTCTTGGTGGGGCTCCCGGACGGGGAGGGCCCCCTGGTACTCGGTGTGCATGTTCCACTATTAATAGCGGTGGGAGGTCTTTTGTGAATATGTTTTCTCTGAGCCAACGCTCCAAGAATGCCTCTCCATTTGGGAGTTCGATCTTCTCCGGGAACCCAAGAAATCTCACATTATTACGGCGAGAGCGGCCTGCCGCCTCGTCAGCCCGCTTGTGTAGGCGTAGTATTTCGGATTCCTGGTGTTGGAGTCAGAGTTTCATGTCTGTTATGTCCGGTTGTGCTGTGTTAAGGGTTCTTTCAGCTGTTGCGACCCTTTCTGCTAGCTTCCGATGTTCCATTCGAAGAGTGTTGACTTCAGCCACTACAGTGTCTATTTTGCCCTCTAATGGTGTTCTGGTGTCAAGTATTGCTTGGAGTACTTTTTCCATTTGTGTGGAATGAGCAGTTAGAGTCTGTGTCACTTTGTGTAGAGCATTTGAGTGGTGTTCTGTGTCCATATCTGATGCTGATTCTGAGGGTTTAGCTTCAGTTTGTGTTCTTTGTGGTTTCGGTTTCACCATATTTATATTAATCCTGAGTTTGTTGCGCATCAGTTTATAAGCCAACGTATACTCGCCTTTTGTGTTGTAGAGATTGCTATCCATGCAGCCAGCCACCGGCCCAGTACATTACAACACTCGCATCGACAGACAGCGCCACTCAAGGGCCCATCACTTTCATATGCCCAAATGCCTGATACAGCAATCACACCAGCTGATGGGAGTGTGTGGACTGGCGTTTGGCTGGCGCTGCCAGGCAAGCACCACTCAACACACACCGCAGCCAAGAGCCACTCCACGCACACTGCCAGCCAAGCGCCATTCCACGCACACCTCCAGCAATATGTAATTTGTGTTGTTTAAGGTACGAGTGTATCTTACGTCTTGTAGTCGAGTTGGCTAGTCCCCTAACGTACCAGGTTACTATGTTATATGATGTCATATTGTGTAGGTTGCATGGTGTGGTGTGTTGCCCATGCCCCAGGTCACACGTCGTCCCGACCAGCCCCCCCAGAATCTTCCATGTTTTGGAATATAGAGCATCTTGTACAGGAAATATAAAGTAAAAGAAATAATAAAACTTACATTGGTTAATCTAACTGAGGGCTGCGAGACACAACTGGTGCAACTGTTTACATTAGTTACTTCAAGGTCCATTCAGTAACCCATTGGGTTGGGGGGGGCATTGATATATTGTCCAGAGTGGCTCCGGTTTTCCAGCCCGTGTGGATGTATTTGCGTCCTTTCTTGTGTTCTGTATTGTGCCTTCTGTGATTGCATCTCGCGGCTTGTGCCAGGTTTTCTTTTTGCGTGTTCCTTGTTTGTTTTTTCTTTTTTTTTCGTGTTTGCTTTAGTTTTTGAGAGGGTTGGCCCCATGGTATGTTTGCTGTTCTATTATTGTTACTGGGGCTCATGAATTTGCACAAGGAGGGTCTTGATGCATTGCTTTAAAGATCATCTGCTGAGCTTGGAGTAAACGTTGGATCTGTGGTGAGCGGCGACATGATTAGGCCAGTGTTGGCTGCTTGCTGAATCGGAGTCCGAGTTGTTTGTGTCTTGGTTGGATTGTGGCTTTATGCATGAGAACCTGTTCACCACCTTTAAGACTTGAGCTTGCTCCGCCATTACTTGTGATTTCGTTGGACCCGATTCGGTCCTGTGTTTTGATCTTTTTTTGCGGCGTGGTTGTGAAGTCAGCCACTCTTTTTGTATTTAGGTCTCGGCTGTGGGGTCTATCAGACCTTTTGCGTGTATCCAAGTCCATACATCTTCTGATGTTGGGAATATGTGGGATCTTTCCCCATCCACCACACGCAGTTTAGCCGGGTACATCAAGGAGTATGAGTAATTTTTGACTCTCAGTATTTGCTTTGGTGTATTAAAGGTGGCACGTTTACGTTGCACTTCGGCGGTGTAATTTGTGTAGGCCGAGATTTTTGCGTTTTCTGCGTCTATTGGGCCTGATGTGCGGAAGTTCTTTAGTACCTGGTACCTGTCCCTATAATTTAGAAGTCTCGCATTTAGTGGTCTCGGTGGGTTTCCCGGACGGGGAGGGCCCCCTGGTACTCGGTGTGCACGTTCCACTATTAATAGCGGTGGGAGGTCTTTTGTGAATATGTTTTCTCTGAGCCAACGCTCCAAGAATGCCTCTGCATTTGGGAGTTCGATCTTCTCCGGGAACCCAAGAAATCTCACATTATTACGGCGAGAGCGGCCTGCCGCCTCGTCAGCCCGCTTGTGTAGGCGTAGTATTTCGGATTCCGGGTGTTGGAGTCAGAGTTTCATGTCTGCTATGTCCGGTTGTGCTGTGTTAAGGGTTCTTTCAGCTGTTGCAACCCTTTCTGCTAGCTTCCGATGTTCCATTCGAAGAGTGTTGACTTCAGCCACTACACTGTCTATTTTGCCCTCTAATGATGTTCTGGTGTCAAGTATTGCTTGGAGCACTTTTTCCATTTGTGCGGAATGAGCAGTTAGAGTCTCTGTCACTTTGTGTAGAGCATTTGAGTGGTGTTCTGTGTCCATATTTGATGCTGAGGGTCTAGCTTCAGTTTGTGTTCTTTCTGGTTTCGGTTTCACCATATTTATATTAATCCTGAGTTTGTTCCGCATCAGTTTATAAACCAAAGAATACTCGCCTTGTGTGTTGTAGAGATTGCTAATTTTTTTTGGCACCACTGAATAGCAGTAATCTTCTACACAGATGTGGTGTTTTATTCTAGTTCAGGGTACACTTATGATCGTGAATTTTACTTTCATCGGATAATATCAAAGAGCCCTACTTTCGAAGGTGGATCCGTCTTGTGAAATCGGCTGTATGGTTTGGCGCAGCTCAGTGGGGGGTGAGAGCGTACTCAAAGGTGTTTTACTTTATAGAGTTGAGTAGGGTCGCAGTCCTTTAACAAGTTACCTTTGCATGTGTTTGCAGGAGTCGCTTTACGAGTCGCTTGATTCCCTTCGCGGCCGTGTCTTCCTGCGTCGCCTGATTCGCGCACTCCGGCACCTTCCACGTGGCTTCGAGTCTCCTGAGGCAGGCTTCTCTGTAGGCGAGCCTCTGTGCGAATTTTGAGGTTTTTTTTGTGCTTATTTATACATATCTTCTTTACCTACTTTTTTAAAAATATTGTTCTCTTCACTTTATGGCTCTCTCCCCCTTTTCCTGACACTGTTCATGCCTGAAGGTGCATCATGTTATTTAGTCCGTTACGAATGCGCTTCCAAAAACTGCAGTTATTAATTTAACGTTTAGTTTTCTGTCCTGTATGGCTAACAGGGTATTGGCTTCATGGATTGACAAACTGATTTTTGAACAAAGTACTCAAAATATGTTCAGCTAGTGAGTGTTGTGTAGCGGCGGCGCGCCCCGGCCTTTGTCTACACTGCCGGGCTTGATTAAAATCCAATGCCCAATGCACTTAATTCTAGCGACGGTACTACCGATGGGTCGTGGCACGGTCAGCAGCCGGAGCCTGGTGTCCCGACAACCATTCCTCGGGGCCCTCCGCTCCTCACCTTTGCTTCCCCCGGTTCTGTCCAGGTCCAGGTAGGCCCGAACGCGCCTCCGTCTGTGCCGACGGGTTGGGCTAAAATCCAGCGTCTGCTGTTCTTGTTCTCGTCTCCAGCTGTTACTGCTTGTGCAGGTTAAGCTTCTCGCCTTAGCTCCATGTCGAGGAGCCGATGCGCGGACGGCGACAGGGTTCAGAACCCCAACAATTGCTCCGGGGCCTCCCGCACTTCACCTCTGCTTCTCACGGCTCCATTGGCCGGGCCACTCCCCGGTCCAGGTAGGCCAGAGCGCGGGCGTCACCCCGACTCCAGCGCGGGTCGTCCGGTTCGTGTTTGCGACGGCACAGTATTCCGTTGTTCGACTTTTGTTAGTGTGCAAGCCTTCTCGCACCCATATCTGTTAGTTTTCACGTGCAGTGCCTGGGAATTTGGTGTTTTAGCAGGATCTTTTTACAGGCTGTGGACAGAGCTCTCTTTAGAGCGTCCTTTCATGGCGCCATCTTGACCACGCCCCGATCAAATTTTATTAACAAGAGATTTCACAAAAATGGAATGCACTGTTAATAACATAAAGGCCAAAAACCTGAACCAATGACTCACAGCTCGTGAGCTGTAAAGCCGCGACAAGGCACCAACCACTTTACAGTCCATTCACACACCTTTCATACATGACATGCACAAGACCATCCATGCAGCCAGCGACGGGCCAGTACATTACAACACTCGCATCAACATTGTTACATTTGGTTAAATAAGCACAGTAAGTACGATAAAAAGAAAACAATGAAAAAGAGAAGGGTAAAAGATATATAGTAGATTGGAGGGGGGAGGGCTGATGCTAAAGGAGGGAGATGCTCTATTTGAGACTTGACAACATCTTTTTGGGTGTTTGGTGGAATGGTGGGGCCCGCGGGGGTGCTGGGGGTTCAGTATAAAAGTCGCATATATTTTTCTTTAGGGAGAGGCAACGGGTAATGGGGAGGGGGGTTCGCAGCAGAAGTGTCTTGTTACTTTTATTTGATGTCTGTATTATGCCGGTGACCTAGGGTGGACGTGTGTCGTCTTTTTCGAGTAGCTGTTCTAGGAAGGTGTCCCATATCTCCGTGTTTTTAACCACTATCCCTATGTCCCTTAAAGTGTTTAATACTTGTATTTCTGCGTTGGTCCAGTGGGTTAAATCTTTAGTCCATCTGTGTACATCTGGGGTGCTAGGGGACTTCCACTGTGTTGCAATGAGTAGTTTAAAGGTGATGAACGCTAGGTCTGCACATCTATGTTTTTGTTTGTCCTTGTTGCATCTATGGCGTATGCCTAAGATGCAGGATTCAGGTGTGGGATTCAGCGAGAGACCCGACCACTTGGTTATCTGTTGTGTGACGGTGTGCCATGTGCGGAGTAGTGGTGGGCAATTCCAGGTCATGTGGAAAAAATCTGCTTCCGTGGTTCCGCATCGTGGACATTCGGAAGTTGCTTGTGGAAATATACGTTTTATACGAAGTGGGGTTAAATATGTCTGGTGTAGATAATTAAGTTGAGTATATCTGAAACGGGCATTGCTGGAAATTTCCTGTGTGGTTGTGAGGGCCATGGACCATTGTTGTTCTGTGAGGGGTGTGTGCAGGGCCTTGTCCCAGTATGATTTTGCTTGTGTTTGTGTTTTTTCCAGATCGGCCTGTAGTATGCGGTATATCCGGGAGATGCTTGTTGGCGTGCCAATATCTGAGAGCAGTTCATGTAGTGTGGGTGATATTGGTGGTTCCGAGTTACCTTGGCCCCATGTTTTACATATCATTCCTTTGAGTGCCCCGTGTGTGATGAATTCGCCTGGTCCTAGAGTGTATGTCTCTGCCAGTTTCGTATATGTAATACATTGCTCGTCTTCAAATAGGTCACTGATCTGTTTTAAACCTTTTGCAGTCCATGACGCTAGGCCAAGTGTGTCATGTAATTTATTTATCCCTGGTATAGCTAGCAGGGGAATCTTTGGTGAGTATAGTGGTACACGGGTTCCCTTTGATACGTAGCGGTTCCAGGTGCGTTCAGCAGCTATCATTAGTACGTTTTTATGATGCAGAGTGGGTATGCCCCCCATAAGCCAATCTAGTATCTTTGTGCGTCCTAGTTGTGTACTCACTTTGTGTCCCTCTGGATTTGGGGGATCTTGTAGCCAAGTTGTAATCCAGTGCAATTGTGCTGCTGCGTAATAGAGTTCGAGGTGCGGTACACACATTCCCCCCCTTTCCACTGGGAGGTAGAGCTTAGCTACAGCCACCCTTCTGCATCCGCTCGCCCATATCAATTCAGTCTAATTGTACGAAGAGTGTTTTTTGGTAGTATTAGTGGTAGTGCTGCAAAGTAATAAAGTAATCGAGGAAGTACTATCATTTTGGCCAGAGCCACTCTCCCCATGGGCGAGAGGGGCAGGGAGCACCAAAAGGGTATAGAGCTTTTAATTGAGCGAATTCCTCTATCTAGGTTGCCTTCTTTTAAGTCTGTGGCGTTATGGTAAATAGATATTTAAAAAGTTATGTGTTCCCACTTTAAGTCATTGTCGATTGTCGCTCCGACATGTGGTTCTGGGGATGGTCTCAAGGGGAATATGTATGATTTGGCCCAGTTGACGCACAGGCCAAATAAGTCCCCAAAAGTGTTGAGTAATTGCAATATATGTGGAAGGGATTCGGTGTAGTTGCGTAGGTATATTAATGCATCGTCTGCATATAATGAGACTATGCGGAATTCTTCACTGTCTGGGATGCCCCATTCTGCTGCTTCATTGCGCAGTCTTGCAGCGAGTGGCTCTATTGCAAGTGCAAACAATAGTGGTGATGATGGACAGCCTTGTCACGTACCTCTTCCTATGTTGAATTTTTCTGATATGATAGCACCGGTTTTAATCCGTGCTTTGGGGTTAGTGGTTACTATGGATATCCAGCGTATAAAGCCTGCGCCAAATCCCATTTTTTGTAGGGTTGTCATCAAGAAAGGCCAGCCCAGAGTGTCAAAGGCTTTTTCTACATCTAGTGAAACCGTCACATGGGAGTGAACTTGTCCGGAGTCTTGGACATGATGCGTAATAAGTTTCTAATATTAATAAAGGTATGACGTCCTGGTATAAAGCCAGATTGGTCTGGGTGTATCAGGGTAGTCATTAGTGGTAGGAGGCGATTTGCTAGGATTTTCCCTAGTATTTTATAATCTGAATTTAAGAGGGATAGGGGTCTGTATGAGCGGACGTTTAAAGGATCACATCCTTTTCTATGTAAGACTACGATTGTCGCCTCCCTTTGTGTTTCTGTGAGTTGTCCTTTTTCGTATGCTTCTTGTAGCATTGTTTGGAATGGTGCGATTATCTGTGATGTGAAAGTCTGGTAGTATTCGATGGGGAGACCATCTATCCCTGGCGTTTTATTATGTGTCAACTGTTTTAATGCCTGTAATATCTCTTCTCTTTCGATTGGTCTATCGAGGTTTATAATTTGTTCTGTGTGTAATCTCTTCAATGGGGCATGCTGAAAGAACTCTGCCTGTTGGAGCGGGTGTGGGGGGGGTTCGGTTGCGTACAGTGTACTATAGTATTGTGTAAGGAAATGCCTCCTTGGCATGGTTACCCCCTGACTTTTTGCCTTTGCTGATGCCAAGTTATAATTTGAAAGTGTGCTGAGGCCTGCTAATCAGGCCCCAGCACCAGTGTTCTTTCCCTAACCTGTACTTTTGTTTCCACAATTGGCACACCCTGGCATCCAGGTAAGTCCCTTGTAACTGGTACCTCTGGTACCAAGGGCCCTGATGCCAGGGAAGGTCTCTAAGGGCTGCAGCATGTCTTATGCCACCCTGGGGACCCCTCACTCAGCACAGACACACTGCTTTCCAGATTGTGTGTGCTGGTGGGGATAAAATGACTAAGTCGACATGGCACTCCCCACAGGGTGCCATGCCAACCTCACACTGCCTATAGGTATAGATAAGTCACCCCTCTAGCAGGCCTTACAGCCCTAAGGCAGGGTGCACTATACCATAGGTGAGGGCATAAGTGCATGAGCACTATGCCCCTACAGTGTCTAAGCAAAACCTTAGACATTGTAAGTGCAGGGTAGCCATAAGAGAATATGGTCTTGGAGTCTGTCATGCACGAACTCCACAGCACCATAATGGCTACACTGAAAACTGTGAAGTTTGGTATCAAACTTCTCAGCACAATAAATGCACACTGATGCCAGTGTACATTTTGTTGTAACATACACCCCAGAGGGCATCTTAGAGATGCCCCCTGAAACCTTAACCGACTACCTGTGTGGGCTGACTAGGTTTAGCAGCCTGCCACACACCAGACATGTTGCTGGCCACATGGGGAGAGTGCCTTTGTCACTCTGTGGCTAGTAACAAAGCCTGTACTGGGTGGAGGTGCTTCTCACCTCCCCCTGCAGGAACTGTAACACCTGGCGGTGAGCCTCAAAGGCTCACCCCCTTTGTTACAGCACCCCAGGGCGCTCCAGCTAGTGGAGTTGCCCGCCCCCTCCGGCCACAGCCCCACTTTTGGCGGCAAGGCCGGAGGAGATAATGAGAAAAACAAGGAGGAGTCACTGGCCAGTCAGGACAGCCCCTATGGTGTCCTGAGCTGAGGTGACTCTGACTTTTAGAAATCCTCCATCTTGCAGATGGAGGATTCCCCCAATAGGGATAGGAATGTGCCCCCCTCCCCTCAGGGAGGAGGCACAAAGAGGGTGTAGCCACCCTCAGGGCTAGTAGCCATTGGCTACTAACCCCCAGACCAAATACACCCCTAAATCGAGTAATTAGGGGCTCCCAGAACACAGCAAGATAGATTCCTGCAACCTAAGACGAAGAAGGACTACTGAGCTGAAAAACCCACAGAGAAGACGGAGACACAAACTGCTTTGACCCCAGCTCTACCGGCCTGTCTCTCCACTTCTAAAGACACTGCTCCAGCGACGAGTTCCACAGGGTCCAGCGACCTCTGAAGCCTCAGAGGACTACCCTGCATCTAGAAGGACCAAGAACTCCTGAGGACAGCGGCTCTGCTCCACAAAGACTGCAACTTTGCAACAAAGAAGCAACTTTGAAACACCACGCATTTCCCGCCGGAAGCGTGAGACTTTGCACTCTGCACCCGGCGCCCCCGGCGCCCCCGGCTCGACTTGTGGAGAACAAACACTACAGGGAGGACTCCCCGGTGACTGCGAGCCCGTGAGTAGCCAGAGTTGACCCCCCTGACCCCCCACAGCGACGCCTGTAGAGGGAATCCAGAGGCTCCCCCTGACCGCGACTGCCTGCTTCAAAGACCCGACGCCTGGTAAGGTCACTGCACCCGCAGCCCCCAGGACCTGAAGAATCCGACCTCCAGTACAGGAGCGACCCCCAGGTGGCCCTCTACCTTGCCCAAGTGGTGGCTACCCCGAGGAGCCCCCACCCTTGTCTGCCTGCATCGCTGAAGAGACCCCTTGGTCTCCCTTTGGATTACATTGTGAACCCGACACCTGTTTGCACACTGCACCCGGCCGCCCCGTGCCGCTGAGGGTGTACTTTCTGTGCTGACTTGTGTCCCCCCCGGTGCCCTACAAAACCCCCCTGGTCTGCCCTCCGAAGACACGGGTACTTACCTGCTGGCAGACTGGAACCGGGGCACCCCCTTCTCCATTGAAGCCTATGCGTTTTGGGCACCACTTTGACTTCTGCACCTGACCGGCCCTGAGCTGTTGGTGTGGTAACTTTAGGGTTGCCCTGAACCCCCAACGGTGGGCTACCTTGGACCCAACTTTGAACCCTGTAGGTGGTTTACTTACCTGCAAAACTAACAAACACTTACCTCCCCCAGGAACTGTTGAAAATTGCACTGTGTCTAGTTTTAAAATAGCTATATGCCATTTGTGTGAAAACTGTATATGCTATTTTGCTAATTCAAAGTTCCTAAAGTTCCTAAGTGAAATACCTTTCATTTAAAGTATTGTTTGTAAATCTTGAACCTGTGGTTCTTAAAATAAACTAAGAAAGGATATTTTTCTATACAAAAACATATTGGCCTGGAATTGTCTTTGAGTATGTGTTCCTCATTTATTGCCTGTGTGTGTTCAACAAATGCTTAACACTACCCTCTGATAAGCCTACTGCTCGACCACACTACCACAAAATAGAGCATTAGAATTATCTCTTTTTGCCACTATCTTACCTCTAAGGGGACCCTTGGACTCTGTGCATGCTATTTCTTACTTTGAAATAGTGCATACAGAGCCAACTTCCTACATATTGTCTGAATGTCTCATTAATCTCTTGCTGTGAGTTTACCATTGTGCCTGTATCTTGTCTTATAACATTTATGGGTGTGACTTTCTGTGTCCCTTTTGCTAGCCACGCTAGTAACCTGCTAGAGTGGTCGCCTTACGCATATAGGCGTGCTGTGTAATGTCGATAGTCGAATTTGCGCAAGCGAGTCTCTGTTATGTTCCATTGGTTTTTGAGGTTAGTTAATTCGTTGCTACTGCCTCTGCCCAGGGCCAATTCACATTCCATGTTGCGTATTTTACCTTCAATGTCATGCAGCTCTGCACTAAGTTCTCGACGGACCCCACCTGCTGTTGCCATGCAAATGCCTCTTATTACCACTTTGTGTCCGTCCCATTCTATAGCTTGTGATGTTGTTGTCTTTGTGTTGATTGCAAAGTAGGTTTCTATTTCTTCTGCTATTTTGACTCGGAAAGGGGGGTCGCGCAGTAGGATGGGTTGCAGGAATATATGTTGGCTGTCTGCCCCGTTTTAGTGTTACCAGTAACGGGCAGTGATCTGATAGGGTTTTGGCCAGGTATGTTGCGCTATGTATCATGTGTGCTAACCTGACAGTGCATAGTAATAGGTCTATTCTCATATGGAGTTGATGTACTGGTGAGTAAAAAGAGTATTCTCTATTTGTGGGGTGTAATCGTCTCCATATATCTTGTAATTCTCTTTCTTGTAACCATTTATTGAGTGCACCGGACAAAGTCCTGCACTGGACGACTCTTGTTGGGTGGTGTGATCTGTCCATTGACATCTCTATTACACTATTAAAATCTCCCCCCCATATAGTGGGTGTGGTCAGGTCATACTGAATTTGTGTGGTGATGGTCCGAAAGAATTCTCCTTGTCCTGTGTTGGGTGAGTATAGCCCAATTATTGTCAGTTGTTTCCCATCTAGCTCTCCTTCCAGGCAAGTGTATCTTCCATTATTATCTATGTGTACATCTTTGATTGCGTATGGTACACCGGGAGCTATCCATATTAATACACCCTTCGCGTATGTCGAGGTTTTAATGCCATGTACTATACCTGAACAATTTTTATCTATTTCGCTCAGTTCGTGTGTTGTAGCATGTGTCTCTTGTAAGATAGCAATATGTACTTTGTGTCGTTGTGTAGGTTGCATGGGGTGGTGTGTTGCCCCTGCCCCAGGTCCCACGTCGTCCCGGCCAGCCCCCCAGGATCTTCCTTGTGTTGGAATATAGAGCATCTTGTACAGGAAATATAAAGTAAAAGAAATAATAAAACTTACATTGGTTAATCTAACTGGGGACTGCGAGGCACAACTGGTGCAACTGTTTACATTAGTTTCTTCAAAGTCCATTCAGTAACCCATTGGGTTGGGGGGGCGTTGATATATTGTCCAGAGTGGCTCTGGTTTTCCAGCCCGTATGGATGTATTTGCGTCCCTTCTTGTGTTCTGTATTGTGCCTTCTGTGATTGCAGCTTGCGGCTCGTGACAGGTTTTCTTTTTGCGTGTTCCTTGTTTGTTTTTTGTTTTTTTTCGTTTAGAAGTCTCGCATTTAGTGGTCTTGGTGGGGCTCCCGGACGGGGAGGGCCCCCTGGTACTCGGTGTGCACGTTCCACTATTAATAGCGGTGGGAGGTCTTTTGTGAATATGTTTTCTCTGAGCCAACGCTCCAAGAATCCCTCTGCATTTGGGAGTTCGATCTTCTCCGGGAACCCAAGGAATCTCACATTATTACGGCGAGAGCGGCCTTCCGCCTCGTCAGCCAGCTTGTGTAGGCGTAGTATTTCGGAATCCTGGTATTGGAGTCAGAGTTTCATGTCTGCTATGTTCGGTTGTGCTGTGTTAAGGGTTCTTTCAGCTGTTGCGACCCTTTCTGCTAGCTTCCGATGTTCCATTCGAAGAGTGTTGACTTCAGCCACTACAGTGTCTATTTTGCCCTCTAATGGTGTTCTGGTGTCAAGTATTGCTTGGAGTACTTTTTCCATTTGTGCGGAATGAGCAGTTAGAGTCTGTGTCACTTTGTGTAGAGCATTTGAGTGGTGTTCTGTGTCCATATCTGATGCTGATGCTGAGGGTCTAGCTTCAGTTTGTGTTCTTTGTGGTTTCGGTTTCACCATATTTATATTAATCCTGAGTTTGTTGCGCATCAGTTTATAAGCCAACGTATACTCGCCTTTTGTGTTGTAGAGATTGCTATTCATGCAGCCAGCCACCGGCCCAGTACATTACAACACTCGCATCGACAGACAGCGCCACTCAAGGGCCCATCGCTTTCATACGCCCACATGCCTGATACAGCAATCACACCAGCTGATGGGAGTGTGTGGACTGGCGTTTGGCGGGCGCTGCCAGGCAAGCACCACTCAACACACACCGCAGCCAAGCGCCACTCCACGCACTCTGCCAGCCAAGCGCCATTCCACGCACACCTCCAGCTGAGCGCCACTCCACGCACACCGCCAGCCAAGCTCCAATCCATGCACACCGCCAGCCAAGCGCCACTCCACGCACACCGCCAGCCAAGCGCCACTCCACGCACACCGCCATCACTTTTTTTGTTTTTAAACAACAAAGAAACCACTAACTAATTATAAGTACAAAACTACAAACACAAAAGCTCTAATTGAATATATGACAGTAATGCCAACATTCAAACTGAACATATGAAAATATAAAATGGCAGTTTACACTCATGGTAGTTCCCATTAATTTTTCTGTGTGTGGTAACGCCTGCCATACACAGCCCAGTCTTTGAAGGACAGCCCATGCAGTACATTCGGCTTTCCCTCCAGACACCTCTTTGGGCACAGACTCTACATTTCTTAGCGGGAAAGTCTTTTCTGGGAGTGGGAGGAATCTGATCAGGAAAGTGGTGATCTTTCAATCTGGCCAAATCCTTCACAACTGCTACTCTAGGAACTCTTGCATGATCCAACATAACAAGGCTCTCTATCACTGACTCCTGAAATTTAGCAAATTTCATCCTTGACTGAGGGGAACAATCCTTAAACACAATAAAAGCATTCAAAGTTCCTAGATTGAACAAATGAATAGCCAACTTTTTATACCACACGTAAGACTTATGAACTGCAGTATAGGGTTCCAACATCTGATCTACTCAATCAACACCACCGATGTGCTTATTGTAATATAAAATGCACATGGGTTTGTGCACTTCAGCAACTTGACTGCAAACAGCCAAAGGTGAAGTACTCTCATCATGGATGGTAGTTAGCATGTACACACCCCTCCTGTCTACATATTTCAGAGCTAGCAGCTTATCATTCCATAAGGCACTGCACTGTCCCCTCTCAGGTTTTTTACAGACAAGCTCCCTTGGATAGCCTTTCCGGTTAGAGCGGATTGTGCCACAAGCAACAGTGTCCACTCTGAAGAACTCCTTGAACAACTGAACTCCAGTGTAGTAGTTATCTACATACAAATGGTGTCCTTTGGTAAACAGTCATCTACAAGTTCCCACACAATTTTCTCGCTATCTCCAAAAGTGGGCAGACAACCAGGGTGGTCAATACTGGAATCCCTACCAGTGTAGACCCAGAAATTATAAACATGTCCTGTACTACTTTCAGACAGCATATACAATTTAATTCCATACTGTGCCCTCTTGCTGGGAATTCACTGCCTAAAAATTAAACGACCCCTGAACAGGACCAAAGACTCGTCTACACTTGTTTCTTTGCCTGGCACATAGACTTTTGAAAATTGATCTACAAAATGATCAAGGACAGGCCTCATCTTAAAAAGACGGTCACAATTGGGGTGATCTCATGGCAAGGCTGAAGTATTGTCAACAAAATGCAGCATCCGAAGAAGAAGCAAATACCGAGTCATTGTTGCAGGAAATATAGCCGTTGTCATCAAGGGACTAGTAGACTAATAAGAAGCCAGTGACTGCTTCCTTATCAACCCCATCAAAAAAGTCAAACTCATCTCTTCCAAATTTGTGGGAATCCAATGGGTAGCTCCAGACTGAGGCCTAAGTCTGGCATCGTTGTCCCTCAAATCTTGCTCTGCATACAAATTAGTCTGCTCAACAATCTCTTCCAAAAATACATCGTCCATAAACAACTCAAAGAAATTGACAGGCACAAAGTTTTCCATATTTACTCTATACCCTGAGAGACTAGTAAAGGCAGGCAACTGTGGCTGCTCCATGTTTGGGGCAACCCAGGTGTCAGGTCTTCCAATGGGAAGCCTTTCAGCCCCTGGCTGCTGCACCATTGGCACATTGATGTCCTCCTCCAAAACAGGCCCTTCATCTGCACTGAGAGTGGCTTCCTCATCAGAAGACTCCTCTTGGACAGAAATCTCACTGCCAGAATCTCTCTCTTCCTCCTCTGCCTCAGATGCAGAGTCCTTCTCATAATCATGGTCAAAAGACGATTCAAAAAGCATGCTGACAACCTGCTGAGCAGTCACTCTGTGGCTAGCCATGATCCTTTCTAAGAAGGACAAATGCACCAACAACAACCAGCTGTCTAAAATAAGTAATAAACAAAGTGTGGCTTTATCACAAAGTGTTATGTACTCAAAAACTATACCACTAACGTGCCTGAAAAACCTAGACTCACCAGCAACTAATCTGCACAGGCACAGCAATCACCAATGATATCTCACTAAAAAGAAAAAAGAAAAGCATATTAGACAGAAGACAACACAAATATCATTGTGCACAAATCTAAAGACAATTTCACACACAATCCTGCATTTAGTACACCACTTACAAACATGTCATTCATGCATAGCAGCAATACTCCTTTGGAGTAAATTTACTTACCTAAAACATGCAAATACACAAACTGCAGGTCAACCACAGCCAAAACAAACCACAGCAAAAGAAGCAAAAGCTTTGAACTAGAACAAAAAAGAGAAATAAACTGTAATAATCACAAATGCAAATAGTTTGCCAGTTGAGAAACACCCCGCCACCAAACAGTCAAAAACTTTTCCTGGTGTCTAGTGGTCTCCGGGGCAAATGGGCCTAAAAAAAACTAGGCTGATCTGGCCCCAAGGGGGGCAGAACTGCCCAAAAGTGTTTCTCGCCCTTTTGGGGGGGTGACCCTTGCCTAGGGGCTACCCCCCACACAAAAAAACAAACCGAACAACATCCCTGGTGCCATTGTGGTTTAAACCCCGGAGGCAGATCGGCTTTAAAACAATTAGCAGACTTACCTGCAAAAGGGGCAGAAATGGTGTAAAATATTATGCCCCATTGGGGGAGCGGCCCTTGCTCAAGGGGCTGCCACCCCGCACAAAAACACACACACACACACAAAGAAAATCCCTGGTGCCTAGTGGATTCTGCCACGCTTGGGGGCAGATGGGCCAAAAAAAAAAGGCCAATCTGGGAGGTGACCCTTGCCCAAGGGGCTGCCCCCCGCACAAAAAAAAAAACGTAGATCATCCCTGGTGCCATTGTGGCTTCTACCCCCCAAGGGCAGATCAGCATAAAAAGAATGAGTTGATCTGCCCCCAGGGGGGCAGAAACAGTGTCAAAGATTATGCCCCCTTGGGGTAGCAGCCCTTGCCCAAGGGGCTTACCCCACACAAAACACTCACACACACACAGGCACACAAACATAATCCCTGGTGCCTAGGGGATTATGCCCCCCTTGGGGGTAGATGGGCAAACAAAACAAGGCCGATCTACACCCAAGGGGGGCAGAACTGCCTGAAAGTGTTTCTCCCCCTTTGGGGGCCAATCCTTGCCCAAGGGGCCACCGTCCCCCCAAACAAAAAAAATAAACATCAACACATCCCTGGTGCCATCATGGCTTCTACCCTCCCTGGGGCAGATCAGCATAAAAATAATGAGCCGATCTGCCCCTGGGGGGGGGCAGAAACTGTGTAAAAGATTATGCCCCCTTGGGGGAGTGGCCCTTGCCCAAGTGGCCACCCTGCCCAAAAAACTCTCACACACACGCACTCAAACATGCGATCGGGCAGCAGGAATGGTAAAAGAGGCATAGAGGGAAAGGAAAACCCTTTCATTTCTCCTGATGCCTCTTTTGAAGCAATCCTCCCCCACCCCCCGGCCGGAGGAGAAATTTACCTCCTCTTCCCACGATGCACTGCAAGCAAATGGCTTCCAGCGCGTCGGGCAGCCTCTAATGATGTTAGCACGCTATCATCATTAGATGGGGGAGAGCGGGTGGGAGTGGAGGGGAAGCAATTCCCCTTCCACCCCTGCCCGGGGGTTGTGGGAGGGAGACCCTCGGGGAGTGCCAGCTCTTCCCCAGAGGGCCTGGTTCAGGACATAACGGTTATGTCCTGGGCACACGAGCAGTGCTGCCCAGGACGTATCCATTACATCCTAGGCATCTGAGGGGTTAAAGTATATAAAAACTTTAGAAATATTTTAAAATATTACACTACATTTAAAATTTTAAAACAAATAATATTATGAAAAATTACATATAGATCTATAAGTTGTAAAGAAAAATATTATATATTTAAAATGATCTACTAACATAATATTCTAAACATAAAATTACATAAACAAAAACAAACTTACTGGCAACTAACTATAATTACAAACACTAAATATTGAAAACTTTAAAAGCATATACAATACATAAAAGCTAAATTAATGCAAATATTACTACAAAAAGTATTTTAAAAAATGCCTTATACTAACTTTTAAAATTATACATTGAAATATTTTTTTTAAATCACATAAAAGAATGGCATTGGAGTGGTCACATTCAGTACTCCCATGCCACCATGACCAAGTTTGGAAAATGTTGAACTTTGTAGAGGTCAGATTTACCATTACAACTCCAATGTATGCAACAGTAGGGATAGCCTTGGGTTTGGCAGGTGTTAAGTTTATTACTTCCACTTCAGTTTGAACAGCAGTAGAGAATGGTTGAACTTTGGAGGGGTCAGCTTTACTATTCCTACTCCGAGGTAAGCAATAGTAGGGAAAGTGTTGGACTTTGGAGAGGTCAAACTTACTATCTTCGCTCCAATGTAAGCAGCAATAGGGAAAGTGCTGGACTTTGGAGGGGTCAGATTTACTCTCTCCGCTTCTACCTGAGTAACAGAAGGAAAAGTATTGGACTTTTGAGGGGTCAGATTATCTATTCAAAGTGCAACAAAAGCAACTGTAAGGAAAGTGCAGGATTTTGGATAGGTCAGATTTACTGTTTCCACTAGAACCACTGAAATATGAAATTAACATGTAAAATAAACATAATACTATATTGAAATTATATTGCGTTTATACTTAATTATATTTAAAATGTTTTAAAATAAATTTAACACATTTTCTATATTATTACACTAAAATTCCAACAACTACAAACAGTACCAACTGTGAAAATGGACAGTGGGTCTGCAGTTTTGACAGAAACCTGTGCTATTTATTCATTTTTTTTATTTCCGAGTGTTACTTCCGATATGCAACCTACAAACGTATGCTTTACTTGTCAGTCTGAGACTAAGGCTTCAAACGATGTTTTTCAGAAAAGTGGAACAGATCTTGGTGATTGGTGACAATCGAAGGAGTGATTTAAATGCGTATTGTAAGCGTCATGCTGATTTTATACTCCAGATTAAAATATTCATGATGGCAAATGTTGTCATGATGAAAGCTTATTCAAAACGTGCGATTAAAGCAACATTTAACGATGATTGTTTGATAAGCCACCAGTGCTGCCTGACACGAACCCATAAATAATGTAAAGACACAAGTTGGGGAGGCTGAAAAGGGAAGGTAAACCTAGCAACCAAGAGAAACTTGCTGCTGGGGTCGATGGGATGTTCTGGGCTGAAATCGTCATAAAGGATCATCCGTCAGGACATTAGAGCATTTTTCAAACTCTTACCCCTTGTGGTTGAAATCATTGGACAGCAGCAACCTTGTCAACCACGTCAATCAGTATTCAGTGGCTGCTTCACTGGTTTTCCATTGGATATAAACATGTGCATATCTATCAACTCATCTAAACCATTAAGAAAAAAGTATGCTGATCATAGCTTTATGGTACAGTTACAGACAGAGGGAGGAAAATGCAAAATGAGCTCATAAAAGACCACAAACGGAAATGAAAAATTAGACTATGCATTAAAGCAATGAGTCTCAGGCAGTCTCAGGAGAGTGCAAAATGAGGGCATGTTAATTTGCAATTAGCTGTGCCCAGAGGTAATGTCTTCATGTATAATATGACAAGTGACCTCCGGAACTCTTCTTGCATTTAATTTACTTGATGAAAGTTAATTTTTACACTAACTACACAGATTTATACATATCCACTCACCTTCATTACGCAGGTATCACCCGCCTTAATGATATTCCTCCCTGGAAGGAAACGGGGTATTTTAAATGGTGGACGACCTCACGGTGTATTATACTTACCAACTTCTTTAGGACTACTAGGTTCCATTTATCAACTTTTATATCGACCCAGGTAACTATGGCTCTGAGCAGTACTGCTTACACATATGAAGAAGTGTTAAGCATTTAAACAGCACAAAATTGAAGAAATACACAATGCATGACTATAACTCGCGACCCCTCCATGCACAGTTTTTTCGACAAAACTTTTTCTACAAATATTACATTCCTATTATCAATTATGTTATCCAAGATGTCAGGAGTGCTGTAATTTGTGTGGTAATTAGCAGTGCATGGTGAGGGTGCCAGTTATAGTTACTTTGGGGCATAAGGTATAGTTACTTGAGGTAACTCCAACTATAACTAGTGAATTTCTATGGTTCTGCACGTTTAAAAAGGTGAATCTAACTATAACGTCCCTGTAACCTTTGTTTTTTTAAGTGAATTTCTATGTTGTTTTCATTCTATTTCCTAACTATAACGTCCCTATAACCTTTTTTTCATTGAATTTCAATTTTTTTGACATATAGTAATTTTAATTACTATACATTAATCCAACCACTGATGCCCATGGCTTTCAGCCGTGCCTGTCAGCAGTTATAGGGGAAAGCCCCTATGAGCACCCAACCTTACACTGGGCATGGGTTTCACCCATGTGCAGAAGAGGTTGCCTGCAGGACTTTGTCTGCAGCCAGACCCTGCGGCCACCCCCCTAACCACCCAAAACAAGCTGTACACAGCCCTTTGGCCTTGCGCGGTGGGAGTTGGCTGCAGCCTCTATGGGTGTTAGAATAGGTGTGAGAGGGAGTATCTGGGGGTGAGAGTGGCTGTGAGAGTGTCTGGGTGTAACAGTGCGGACATTAAAAAAAAGATTACAGTGTTTTAGTGAGTGCATCAATGTGTGTGCAGGCCTGTGAGTGGGAGCATGGGGGTGTCAGTGGGTCTGTAAGTGGGTGTGTGAGAGGTTAAGTGGGTCAGTGAGTGGGTACGTAACTATGTGAGTGGGTCTGTGAGTTGGTGTATGAGGGTCTGAGTGGGTGTGTGAGTGGATGCGTAAATGTCTGAATGGGTGTGTGAGTGGAAGAAAGATTGAAAGAGATAGAGAGAGAGAGAAAGCGAGTGAAAGGGAGAGTGTGTTTTTGGCTTTCATAAATTTTATACTTAAAATGAGATATTTCTGGACAAATTGAAAAGAAAAATGTATTTGTCATTTAAAAAGAGTAAAATCACCTTTCAGTATGAGGCTTAAACATTTGTAGTAAAAAAAAAAAAAAGGAAACAAGTACGGCCGGGCTCAAACCCTCAACACTCAGTGTGAAGTTGTGTGACCCTCACACTGAGCTATTCTTTTTTTTCCCTTTCCTTTTAGCCCTTTATGGGATATCTGGGAATGCAGGGGAGCAGCAGTCCCTGATTGTCTCTTACATTTTTTAAAATTTTGTAACAAGCCCCTTAGGGCTATCTGGGCCGAGGCTTTCCCCACTGTTTCACTACTTCAGCAACCAAGGAGCTGCTTTAAGTAGCAGCTCTGTGGTTGCTGAAGTAAAGCATACCTGCTTGCAGGGAACAGAGATGAAAACTCTGTTTTTTGATAGCGGTACCTGTTTGGCAGGTCCCACTGTCAGAAACTGGTGTGTTTGTTGTGGCCTAGCCAAGCCACAGCAAACATCTATGTCCCCGGGTGGGCACCCCTGGACATAACAGGAGCCAGACCTGGAGGGTGGTTGTCCCCAGGACCATCAGTGGCTCCATGAGGGGGGCAGCACACCTCCCTTTGAACCAAGAATGCCCCAGGGAGGTTGTGGTCCCCGGGGCTGCGAGGGGGCCACGCTGTGGCCCCGCACACAATATTTGGAATACCCTGGGGATGTGGTGCTCCCTGGGGGTGTGGGGGAGTCCGACGAGCCTCCCCCACATAATTCATGCATTTTGCCCTGGGAAGGTGGTGGTCCCTGGGGTGCAGGGGGGAAGCCGATGGGCTTCCCCCACACAATTCATGTATTTTTGCCCAGGCAGGTGGTGGTCCCTAAGTGTGGGGGGCCACGTGCCCCCTGGCATAAATTACTTTAATCGCCCTGGGGAGGTGGTGGTCCTCAGGGCTGTGGGGGAGGCCAATGGGCCTCCCCCACACAATTCACTCATTATGCCCTGGAGAGGTGGTGGTCCTCAGGGTGTAGGGAGCCACTGGTCCCCCAGCAAAAATGACATTAATCGCCCCAGGAGGTGGTGGTCCCTGGGGGGGGGTTTGAGTGCCAGGAGCCTGCCCCCAATTAAAAGAAAACAGTGCCCCCGGGATCTGATATTATTATATAGTTTAGTCTTCATGTTTTGAAAATATAGGTCCAATTGCATTTCATGTTATTACTTGTTCTGTTTCCCCTCCCTTATTTCATTGTTCCTTTTTTGTCACTTTCTTTTCTTTTTCTCTTTTTTCTTATGTTGATGTATAGGGGATAATACAAAGCACCCTTAAACCACTAGGCTTGGTTATGTTATTGATATAAAGATGATTATGTATGGGCCAATATTTGAGCATATCATATCGTCCTATATTTGTTTGAAAATGTATTTTGACAATATAAATTATGCAGGATGGTTATGAGATTTAGGCCCATATTTATACTTTTTGCTGCAAAACTGCACAAGCGCAGTTTTGCGACAAATGTATAGCGCTGGATTGCGTCATTCCAAAGCACAAGATAGGCCCAAAATTTATGAAATGCCGTATGCGGGCACTGGGGTTGGGCTAGTGTCAGAAAAAATGACATTAGCTGGGTGGGGATGGCGGTATGGGTGAAGAGAGTTTTGCCTCCAAAAATGACGCTAGGCTGGTTAGAGGCAGAAAAAATGCAGTTAACCAGCCTAGCTTCATTTCCTGATGGAAAACCATCCATACCACATGAGTCCTGTCTTACAAAAGACAGGAGTCATGCCCACCACACCAATGGCCAGCACAGGGGACCAGGGTCCCCTGGGCATGGTCATTGCACCCAGTGCCATGCAGGGAGGCCCATGCCAGGGCCCCCAATGGCACTTAACTATGTTTTTGTAAACACTTACCTATACTTACCCCACTTCCCTGGGATGGGGTCCCTCTGGTGTGGGTGTTCCTGGGGCTTTGGGTGGGAACCTGTGGGCCCATTCTATGGTGTTTCACCATGGAAATGGGTCCACAGGTCCTTTTAGCATAGGGGGATAGATATGGGGCTATGGGGTTAGCACCATTTTTTAGATGGGAACGTCTACCTTGCATCTCATTGACGCCAGTTAGGTGCACTCTTCCAAAAACTGGTGCTAACTCCAATATTTTGACGCTAGACGTGTCTATATCAAAATATAAATAAGGAGTTAAGTTTGCATCGAATTTGCATAAAAAAATTACGCAAATTCGGCACAAACATAGTATAAATATGCCTCTTAATGATTTATAATTTGACAGGGGATTAACTTGATTGAATATGAGATGTGTGCGGGTGTATTAGAGAGGAAATAAGCCATTTTAAGTTTTACTTTGTTGCAAGAGGATTTGTGACATATTAGTACAGAAATGTTATTGCTAATAAGGCAACTCTTTCCGAACCTTGGGAGTATTTTGTTTATGTGTAGCTTAAATGTGGTGAAGTTGTACCTTTAAAAGAAATGGTGGTTTGTTTCACATATGTTACTGGGCTCTGGCGAAGACAATGAGCTCTTAATAAAATGTTTGTATTGCATTATCCTGGAGTGCGGGATTCTTTCCTGGATTAGCACAGCGTGAAACGGAGGATTGTTTGTATATTATTAGCAAGTCCTGCGCCCGCTTGCCTTTCACCGACCCATTGGTGGATGTAAACATGGAAGGCAGGACTGTGCATATATATAGATATGTATTTATTTATATATATATATATATATATATATATATATATATATATATATATATATATTCACTTAAACAAAACAGCGATTACAGGGACATTATAGTTAGGCTCACGTTTTAAAGGTACAAAACCATAGAAATTCACATGTTATAGTTAAAGTTATCTCAAGTAACTATAATTCGTACTCTAAGTTAAGTATAACTCGAGCCTCTGCCATGCACAGTTTTGCAATCACAAATTTTACTGCAAATATTACATTGATATTATCAATGATGTTATCAAAGATGTCATGAGTGCTGTAACTTTTGGGGTATTTAGCAGTGTCAGCCTACCACTAGGTTGTATATGTATATATATATATATATATATATATATATATATATATATATGTGTGTGTGTGTGTGTAAATATGTGTGTGTATATCTGTGTGTATATATGTATATATTTACTTGTAAAACCTGTACAATGAATATGCCTTTACCATTAATTCCTTTCCAATGAAATTCCTTGTAATGGCATGCGTGGTAAAGGCATATTCGCTGTAAAAGCATGCGTGGTTAACCCTGAGTAGTAATGGCATGCGGGGTTCAGCCTTCATTGTGAAGGCTGTTTCCCATACAGCACTAACCATCATTTCTAAGACAAAATGAACACCCTCCTTTTGTCCCTTTCTAAACCAAATGTTTTAAGTTTTACCTTTTTGATTCAATCAAGATGGCTTCAGGTGTGCCACACTTTTGCATAAGCAATACTGTTAGCGTTCTGGTTGTTCTTTAGAACATTCTGGGAGGATGCAGTAGAACACAAGGGATTCAACTGACATGCAGTTCCTGTTGGAAGAACGTTTTACTGAGAATGTCAGACTTCATTCTCATATGGCTGAGAAAGATAGTGTGAATTTACAGAAAATACACTCTCATTTTAGCTTCTGGAGCACTTTCCATCACCTCTACGGGAAAATAATGAGAAAACAGTTTTCTCTCAGACATGGTTAATGACACTCCAGCAGGTTAAAATCACCTTAGTCTACAAAACAAGGGGGGAACAGGGAGATTACTGGTCCTGTGTACACTCTCCCAAATACAACATACAACAATCATAAAGTACACTGTTCAAAAAAGAAAGTATCACTTGATCACAAGGCAACTGTAATCAGGAGCTGGGGAGCCCTCACACACCCAATAGGATGTCAAGCTTCATCACTGGGCACGGTCCTCGTCAGACGGGCACTGCAATGTCTGACGGGCCAACCCTTGAAAAAGGTGGTGGTTCTTAGCCAGCGATTGGTTACCTATGATGAATACAGGCTATAAGTGCATATAGGAGAGAGAGAAAAAGGAGATAAAATTGGCTCTAAACCATACCCATCAAATGTAATACTTCAGAAAAAGGTTTAGGCCAAGATTAAAAAATGAGAGGCGGAGTGCGTATGGAGATAATGCTCAACTGCACTCCAATAGACGGAAGTGGGGAATGTCCCAAATCCTATGATGTTAGGTCAACATGTTTCGCGTCTAGATGGTCTCAAAGAATCCAGTGATGCTCCATCAGGACCACGAATATCACTTCTCCTGAATAATTACACAAAGGACCTAATTTAGAATATAGGAAAGTAAGTACTGGTCGGTCACTTACTCATGTAGGCTGCACGTCATGGTCAGTCTAGTCTGCAAGTTGCCCATCCCATCCTAAGGTACGGGCTTCCTAGGAGTATGCAGGCGCGGTCCCTGAGTAGGTGCCCGGCTACCCAAGACAGGTTTTTTACCACATTTTTGGGCTTACGCAATCATGTCCAAGAAGGTATCTGGGAGGGGGACTCCCACAAAGGTGGTCAGGGTTCCAAGAAGAAAAAAAGGGGGGAGAAAAACTTAAAAATAAGGAGTGTTCAAAAGGCCACCTGTTAGAAATTGGGTTTCTGGTTGACAGAGGTATGCACCCTGTCCAAGCAGGAACTGCAATTCTAGTCAAGGTAAACCAGATACACACCTTAAATTAACTTGTGCTCACCCACTAGTAGCTTGGCACGGGGCAGGCAGGCATAACTTAAGAGGCAATGTGTAAAGTATTTGTGTAGCACTTCAAACAGTGAACACCCCCCAGAAGACACCAAGTTAGAAAACTAGACTATTTTTTCATGAACAAAAGCAAACCAAAACAACAAAAATCCAATAAGTAGAAGTCGAGAAATTATTTTTTAAAGAATACATTAAACTTCAGTGCTTAAAAGAATAAAGCGTTAACAGGGGCTACCTGGTCGTGCTAGACCCGGTCAAATCAGGCTGACTGCGATGGTGCTTTAAAGAAGGGTCTCTGAAGTCCACAGAGTCCCTTTATTCCCATCCTAGCTCCAGAGTCACTACAGGAGGTTAAGCAGCCCTTTGTGTTGAAGCAGACATTGCCTATTCAGTGTAAGTGTGAGCTCCTCCCACCCTTCCTGCCCAGGATGGGCCATTATGATGTTGATCATCACACCTAAGCTCCCTTTATATGTGTCAATCTACAGAGAATGCACACTCAGCCCAGATGTGTATTGGAGACAGGTTGCAGGCACACAGGGCTAACAGCAGAAAAATGTCAGCTTTCTAAAAGCAGCATTTTCAAAATTATAACACTAAGGGGGTCATTACAACATTGGCGGTAAATGCCGCTGGCCGCCGTGCAGAAGACCACCAACACACCACCGCGGCCGCGGAATTCCACCACAGCTATTACGACCCAGAGCTCGGAATCCGCCAAAAACCAGACACCCACACCAAAGGTCAGTGATAAACTGGTGATAACAAAACCAACACTGTCACACCAACAGGAATATGCCCACACTATCACGACCCACTAATCCACGCGGCGGTCTTTCAACCGCGGTATGCCATTGGCGGTACACACCACAGCGCTCAAAATGCACACACATATACAAAACACAACCACATTGGACAACTCCAAATACACACACCTGATACACATACACACACCACTCCCACACACCCAATACAATATAAAACACACACCCACATTACCCACAAACCCTTACTACCAACAATTTTGAAGAAGCAGAGACCACACCAGCAGACAGAGGCACAGAACACCATTACTCATACACATTCACGCACAAAACAACACACACCCCTAAACATCACCCCACACATCACCCACACCACCCCATGGCACCGCAAAGACACCCCAGGTTTTCTGAGGAGGAGCTCAGGGTCATGGTGGAGGAAATCATCTGGGTAGAGCCACAGCTATTCGGATAACAGGTGCAGCACATCACCCTAGCTAGGAAGATGGAGCTATGGCGCAGAATCGTGGACAGGGTCAATGTAGAGAACACGGGATGACATCAGGAAGAGGTGGAACGACCTACGGGGGAAGGTACGTTCTGTGGTCTCAAGACACCAGATAGCAGTTCAGAGGACTGGTGGCGGACCCCCACCTCCTCCCCCAGAACTAACAACAAGGGAGGAGCAGGTCTTGGCTGTACTGCATCCTGAGGGCCTCGCAGGAGTAGCTGGGGGAATGGATTCTGGTAAGTCAAATCTTAACTATTACATCCCCCACCCTATCTGCATGCTATCACATACCCCCACCCTCTCCCTCACCCCCATCACTCCAGCTCCTCACATATGTTCCACTAGCACAAACCACACATCCAAACACCAAGCCCTGCATGCAACAACAAAGCATGAACACCCATCACAAATGCATGGCCACTCCACATACCCACACACCCCCCTAAACAATTAGCACAAAAGGTCCTACACAAGAATGCAAGCACTGGGGGACAGAGTCACCCACCTATTGCACACCATGGCACACACAGATACTAAAACTATGCCTTTACACCCCTGCAGGACCCCTACCCAACGTCACCGGACAGGAGGTTCCAGACATGTCCACTCCCCCACAGAAGAGGCCCACATTGATGACAGCAGCTCTGTCCAACTGGATCTAGATGACCAGCCCAGCCCATCTGGGACCTCGGGACAGTCGGTTCCCCTCACACTGGCACAAGCCACAACAGAGCCTCCCCCCTCTGGAAACACCAGCACAGCACCCACCCAGCGGGCCCATACCTCTGTCCCCAGGACACGTCAAGCAGCAGTGTGTCCACCAGTACAGGGAACCCAGGCTAACCCACCACCCCAACAACAGCAGGGACCTGCGGGCAATGGTAGTGGGCACACGTTTCAGGGGACAGAGGCCCAGGAACACAGGGGAACTGGGAGGGCTGCTGTGTAATAGGGGGAGGACAGGCCCAGGGAACCCACTCTCCACGAGGCCCTCTCCAACATCATGAGAGCCTACCACCATTCCCAGGAGACGATGGCAACGGTACTGGCCAAGTTTCAGGAGATCCAGCGGCTGCAGGACGAACAGTATTTTGCGGTTCAGGGAGGAACTCAAAAACATCAATACCACCATGGGCACCATTGTAGGGGTGCTGAAGGAACTCGTCAACACCAGGAGGGACACTGTGGCCCAACAAGGGGCCCCTGACACTAGCCTAGACGATGAACTGCCCACCACCTCCACCGGCGTTAGTGGACAGGAGGCAGCGCCACAGGACCATGACACCAGCACCCCACCCCACCCCCTGCAGATGGAGAGCCACCCCACAAATGGTCCCTGAGATCCAGGACAAAGACAGAGAACAATGCCAAGACCCCCGCCAAGAAATGAGATCACCCTGATTGTCATAATTTTGTCCCACTTTGTCACCCTGTCCATCAATCAACTGCCCCAGCTCCACTTCCTATGCCCCTTTGGACAATGCACCTGTGAGACTAATAGACTGGACTCTGCCATGGACATTCCTCCACCATCATCCCTGACCATTTTACACCCCCCTCCACTATTTACCACTTAAATAAACACCCGCAAATCACAAAAATATCTGGAGTCATTCTGTGCTTTCGAAAATGTGTGTTTGCAATAACTGGAAAAATGCTATATCCATTGTATTGTCAACAAACCGATGTCACACAGCTGTAGTCCATGAGGAAACAAAGCAGATGTCACAGAGTGGGACCCAAATCTGTGAAATTGAAAGGGAAAGTGACAACTCAGGGTCCATACACTGGGTGAAAGTGACAGACAGATGAGAGGTAGAACAAGGGTATCAGATGTAGCAGGCAGTGATGTCTTCTTACCTGTGTCTCACTGGAAGTATTGATGAATCACCGTGTTTCTGTTGTCGATATCCTCTTCTTCTGCTTCCTCATCTTCTCTGTCCACAGGCTCCACAGCTGCCACAAGACCTCCAGCTGGACCATCCTCCTTCAGAAAAGGCACCTGTCGTCGCAAAGCCAAGTTGTGAAGCATACAGAAGGCCACGATGATCTGGCACACCTTCTTTGGTGAGTAGAATAGGGAACCACCTGTCATATGGAGGCACCTGAACCTGGCCTTCAGGAGGGCGAAGGTCCTCTCTATAACCCTCCTAGTTCGCCCATGGGCCTCATTGTAGCGTTCCTCTGCCCTTGTCCTGAGATTCCTCACTGAGGTCAGTAGCCATGACAGGTTGGGGTAACCAAAGTAACCTGCAAATGTCGAGGGACAACTGTTAGACACACACTAACTCTTAGGGACAGACCCAAACACCTAGTCACACTGTATAGGGTCCATGTCCTCACCTAATAGCCACACACGGTGCCTCTGGAGTTGCCCCATCACATAAGGGATGCTGCTATTCCTCAGAATGTAAGCGTCATGCACTGAGCTAGGAAACTTGGCATTCACATGGGAGATGTACTGGTCGGCCAAACACACCATCTGCACGTTCATCGAATGGTAACTCGTCCGGTTTCTGTACACCTGTTCACTCCTGTGGGGGGGGTACCAAGGCCACATGTATCCCACCAATGGCACCTATGATGTTGGGGATATGTCCCAGGGCATAGAAGTCACCTTTCACTGTAGGCAAATCCTCCACCTGAGGGAACACGATGTAGCTGCGCATGTGTTTCAGCATTGCAGACAACACTCTGGACAACACATTGGAGAACATAGGCTGGGACATCCCTGATGCTATGGCCACTGTCGTCTGAAAAGACCCACTTGCCAGGAAATGGAGTACTGACAGCACCTGCACTAGAGGGGGGATACCTGTGGGATGGCTGATAGCTGACATCAGGTCCGGCTCCAACTGGGCACACAGTTCATGGATTGTGGCACAGTCCAGTCTGTAGGTGACAATTACATGTCGCTCTTCCATTGTCGACGGGTCCACCAGCAGTCTGTATACTGGAGGATGCCGCCATCTCCTCACCTGCCTCAGCGGACGTGCTCTATGGAGGAGAACAGCGAGCAGAGAGTCAGCCAACACTGAGGTACGAAAACACAACTTAATTCCACACATTTTTTAATCCACTATGTGCCTGTCTTAGTGTGTATGCAAGGCCTAGATATGTGTGACGCATTTAAAAATATTGCCATGTGGCCCCCTGAAATGGCAGCTGCCTGACCTGTAATGTGGGACAAGGGGATATGAGGTAACTGCGCTGGCGTTATACACCATTGCGGTAGGCGGTCGAAGACCGCGCCGCAATCCTGCATTGGTTAACATTGGACCCTATGGGTCCCAGAAGCCAATGACGATGTATGCCGGTGGTTCACTCACGATACCTGATCTTCGACAGGAGAGGACCTACACTGCAAGTGCTGCTGTGACCTCAGTCTGGAAGAGACAATGGCTCATGTGTCTGGGGAAAGGGCCCCTGCCTTCAGCACGGAGGAGATAGAGAAACTAGTGGATGGAGTCCTCCCCCAGTACACGCTACTCTACGGTCCTTCAGACAAACAGGTAAGTACACTGTGAGCATGCTGTATGGGCAATGCCTGTGTGGAGTGTTGTGGATGGAAGATAGGGGGGGAGAATGAGGCGTGCCTGAAACGACGGTGAGTGGATATGCGTCATGGCAAGGGTAGAGAGGCGGGACAATGACTGTGACTGTCTGGACAGTTATATCTTCTCCTTTTCCCCTGTACTATTCCTGTAGGTCAGCGCCCACCAGAAGAAGGATATTTGGCGTGCCATCGCCAAGGAAGTCCGGACCATGGGGGTCCACCACAGTCTGAGCACCCACTGCCGGAAAAGATGGGAGGACATTCGCCGCTAGAGCAAGAAGACGGCGGAGGCCCAGCTGGGGATGGCCTCCCAATGAAGGAGGGGTGCCCGTCGCACCATGACCCCCTTGATGTTCCGGATCCTGGCGGTGGCGTATCCGGAGTTGGATGGGCGCTTGAGGGCATCACAGCAGCCACAAGGGGGTGAGTACACTCTCATTCAGCTGATTCAGCGCGCATTGGAGGTGTCTGGGTGGGGGAGGTGGGCTGTGGGTTCCCCTAGGCCAGGGCAAGTTTAGTAGGCAAGGTCCCTTCATAAGGCAGGCCATGTGGCACACCACCCCACCAGTGTTCAGAGCCTGTGACTTCCATGTGTGCAGCAATCGGGCATAGGCCTTGTACCCCATGCCCCTGTGATTAATTAGGGAACTCAAAGTGCACAGCGTAGTGCAGAGGGCTTCTGCGTCTATAATGTCCGCCAACGGTAGCGGTATTGCATGCACTGAACATGTCTTTCTTCTGTCTTCCCCCCCCTTTTTGTGGTCTCCCTGTTCTTGTGTGCAATAGCATCATCAGGCAGAGGAGCAGTGGCACCGGAGCAGGAGGGAGCTGCATCCCACATGGCCCTGGAGTGTGAGACAACGGAGTCTGAAGCCACCAGTGGGACGGAGGGCGAGGGGAGCTCCACAGCGGGGACAGGAGCTGAGACCAGCGACACGGATTCCTCCTCTGATGGGAGCCCCCTTGCGGTGGCGGGCCTCTCTGTGCCCCCACATCTACAGGTACAGCCGCCACCCCCCCTACCAGCACCGCCCTCCGAGCAGCCCCTCAGCATGTGCGCCGTGGCCGCTCACCCAGGGTGGGCATCTCCTTCGCCCCAGGCACCTCAGCCCCTGCCCCTGTCAGCCCTGCTGCCCTCAGTGAGGAGGCCATTGACCTCCTCAGATCCCTCACTGTTGGGCAGTCTACCATTCTGAATGCCATCCAGGGTGTAGAGAGGCAGTTGCAACAGACAAATGCATACCTGGAGAGCATTCATTCTGGTCAGGCAGCCCAACAGCGAGCTTTTCAGACTCTGTCCTCAGCACTGATGGCAGCCATTGTCCCTGTGTCCAGCCTCCCCCCTCCAACTTCCTCCACCCAAACCCAAACCCAAACCCCTGTACCTCAGCCTATCCCAAGCACACCCTCAGACCAGCATGCACACACCACAACACACAAGGGAAGCTCTGGCAAACATAAGCACCACACATCCCACAGGCACTCACACAAGCATCATACCCATGCCACATACCAACATCCACTGCCTCCACTGTGTCCCCCTCCTCCTCATCTCCCTCCTCCCTCCCAGTCTCGTCTCCACTCACACCTGCATGCACTACATCCTCATCCACTACCTCCATCACCAGCACGCCCATCACCACACACCGCTCACGTGCACTCACCACCCCCACTACCATTCACACATCCCCTGTGTCCTCTCCCAGTGTGTCTGTGAGCCCACCTCCCAAGGTACACAAACGCAGTCACACACCCACCCAAAAGCCATCCACCTCACGACAGCCTCCAGCCCATGCACCTTCACCCAAAGTCAGCAAACATACACCTCCAACAACCACTACCTCTTCCTCCACTCCCATACCACCTCCATCTACCCGTCCCAGTGTGTCCAAGAACCTTTTCCTGTCCAACCTTGACCTCTTCCCTTCACCTCCCCCACCCCTTCAGTCCCTTAGGGCCCACCTTTCCAGGTCCCAACCCAGCACCTCAGCCACCACATTAGCGGGAACAGTGGTGCCAGCAGTCACCAGCTTCTGGAGTGCGCTAAGCAGCAGGGCAGCCAGTGTGCCAAGGAGCCAGACCACAGACAGTCCCCCACATCAGAAGCATAAGAAGTTGGCCACTGCCTGGAGGGAGAAGGGCAAAACACCTGCCACCAAGGGCTCTCCCAGGAGCACAGTTGGGAGTGGGAAGACAGCTGCGCCACCATCCAAAGTGGGCAAGGGGCACAGGAAGAAAGGCAAGTCACTGCAAACCTGCACGGCGGACAAGACCGCCACCAGCACCGCTGCCAAGGACACTGCCGCCCCCAGCACCGCTTCACAGGACACCGCCACCACCAGCACCACTTCACAGGACACCGCCGCCACCAGCACCACTTCACAGGACACCGCCACCACCAGCACCGCTGCCAAGAACACCGCCGCCACTAGCACCGCTGCCAAGGACACCGCCACCACCAGCACCGCTGTCAAGGACACCGCCGCCACCAGCACCGCTCCACAGGACACTGCCACTGCCAAGGACACCACCAGCACCGTTGCCAAGGACACTGCCGCCAACAGCACCGCTTCACAGGACACCGCTGCCACCAGCACGCTCACTGAGCCACCCACCACCAATGCAGGCCAATGAGCGTCGCAAGCTCCGACGCTACTGAGGCCGCCTCGAGCAAGGTGAAGCACTCTGGGCACAAAGCCCCCTCCTGAACCAGTGGAGTATCACATCCACTACCTTTGTCCTTGGCAGGATGAAGCACTCTGGGCACAAAGCCCCCTCCAGAACCAGTGGAGAAAGGCATGCACTACCTCAGTCCTTGGCAGGATGAAGCACTCTGGGCACAAAGCCCCCTCCAGAACCAGTGGAGAAAGGCATCCACTACCTCTGTCCTTGGCAGGATAAAGCACTCTGGGCACAAAGCCCCCTCCAGAACCAGTGAATTATCACATCCACTACCTCTGTCCTTGGCAGGATAAAGCACTCTGGGCACTAAGCCCCCTCCAGAACCAGTGGAGAAAGGCATCCACTACGTCTGTCCTTGGCAGGATGAAGCACTCTGGGCACAAAGCCCCCTCCAGAACCAGTGGGGAAAGACATCCACTACCTCAGTCCTTGCCAGGATGAAGCACTCTGGGCACAAAGCCCCCTCCAGAACCAGTGGAGAAAGGCATCCACTACCTCTGTCCTTGGCAGGATGAAGCACTCTGGGCACAAAGCCCCCTCCAGAACCAGTGGACTATCACATCCACTACCTCTGTCCTTGGCAGGATGAAGCACTCTGGGCACAAATCCCCCTCCAGAACCAGTGGAGAAAGGCATCCACTACCTCTGTCCTTGGCAGGATGAAGCACTCTGGGCACAAAGCCCCCTCCAGAACCAGTGGAGACTGTTACCCACTTGAGAGACAGTAGCTTTGCACTCCCCAGGATAAAGCAGTGGGCAAACCACCCACTGAAAAGACTTGTGAGACTGTGGCTTTGCACTACCCTGGATAAAGCAGTGGGCAAACCAACCACTGAAAAGACTTGAGAGACTGTGGCTTTGCACTCCCCAGGATAAAGCAGTGGGCAAACCACCCACTGAAAAGACTTGTGAGACTGTGGCTTTGCACTCCCCAGGATGCAGCAGTGGGCAACCCACCCACTGAAAAGAATTGTGAGACTGTGGCTTTGCACTCCCCAGGATGCAGCAGTGGGCAAACCACCCACTGAAAAGACTTGTGAGACTGTGGCTTTGCACTCCCCAGGATAAAGCAGTGGGCAAACCACCCACTGAAAAAACTTGTGAGACTGTGGCTTTGCACTCCCCAGGATGCAGCAGTGGGCAACCCACCCACTGAAAAGGCTTGTGAGACTGTGGCTTTGCACTCCCCAGGATAAAGCAGTGGGCAAACCACCCACTGAAAAGACTTGCGAGACTGTGGCTTTGCACTCCCCAGGATACATCAATGGGCATGGAGCCCCCTCTTGGATCTGGGGTTGTGCACTCATCCGGCTGAGGTGCCCCCCGTCCCTTCCCCCTGGGGTGCCTGGTGTATTTCTATCTGATGCCCCAGCAGTGTTCTCTCCGTTTTGATCGGGTATCTTGTGTGGGCCTCGCCCATGCATTTTGGGCCCAGTGGTCCACGGACTATATAGGTGCAGTACATGGATTTGACATCTTGGTGTATATATTTGTAAATACTGTATTTTTTTGTACTGGATTTTAATTGATTACAATCGTCACGATCATTTCCTTTTGTCTTTGCATTCTTCCAGGGAGGGTAGGGGGTGTAAATGCAATGTTGCAGCATGTATTTGTGTGTATGGGGTTGTGTGTGAGGGTGGGGGTGTTGCATGTGTGTGTCACTCTCTTTTCCCTCCCCTGTGTCGTAGGTGCAGTACTCACCGTGGTCTTCGCCGCCGGCGTTCGTGCTCCTGGTAGAGGAGCAGGAAGACAAAGACAGGTAGAATATGGAGTTCGGGCTCCATGGCGTCCTGGTTCCTCGTGGGATGTGTTGAGATGAGTGTTTCCCCTTCCAAGTCCTGTTTCAGCTGTGTTTTTGTTCGCGGTGAATCCGCCCCGGAAAAGGCGGCAGATTGGCCTGTTGTAATTCTGTGGGCGGTACATTGTCTTCCGCCAGGCTGTTGGCGGTCGGAGTGTTAAAATGGCTGTCTATGTTGGCGGTTTCTGCCATGGTCGTGATTCCATTTTTTTTACCGCCGACCTGTTGGCGGATTTACCACTGCTTTAACACCAACCACCAGGGTTGTAATTACTGCCTAAATCTAACTTTACCATTAAAGAGGTTTTATTTTTTCAATGTTATGGGTACTAAACATGATGTATCTACTCCTTTTCAAGTGGGGATTACCATTGGGGATTACAGCTTATTAAATGTAATACGGAATCCCCAAAATTAACCTAGGACAGGGGTAGGCCTCCCAGTAGTGAAGAACACATTTGAGACAGTTTTACTACCAGGACAGGTAACACTTAAAACTCTATGTCCTGCCTCTTAATTACACAGCACCCTGCTCTATGGGGTACCTAGGTGCTGCCTTAGGGGTGACCTGTATGGAATAGAAGTAGATTTTAAGTCTTGGCCAGACGTTTTAAATGTCAAGGCAACATAGCAATGTAACTGCACATGCTGGTTCTACATTGGCCGGCCTGAGACATGTTTAAGGACTGCTTGAGTGGGTGGCACTAGCAGTGATGCAGTCCCACTGGTAGCATTTAATTTACAGGACACTGGCACATAAAGTGCACTCTTAGGTTTACTAGGGACTTATAAATAAATTAAATATGTTAATTGTGGCTGCACCAATCAAACCATGTTTAAGGAAGAGGGCACATAGACTTTAGCACTGATCAGCAGAGTCCTAAGACCAACAAAAACAAATCAGCAAAAATGTGAGACAAACAGGCAAGGAGTTTGGGAAAAGACCACCATATGGCTGTCAGGTCAACCCCCCCCCCCCAAAAAATAATTCCGGAGGGAGTAGTTGTAGGGAGCTGGGTTCTAGTTGCAGTACCCCCCCCACATACAAACTTTTTGCCTGGTTTTTAGATGCAACTTCAACTGAAGTGCACCGGGTTTCTGCTAAATAGGTTCCCAGTACATGTGTTCCTTCCCTAAAACAAGACACTTGGGGCCAGATGTAGGAACGAAAATATTTGCGAGTTGGAAATAGCGACTCCATGCGGATCGCTATTTCCGACTCGCAAAACGAGATTCCAGTAAAAATCACTATTCCAAATAGCGAGTTGCAGCGGAGTCGCACTGAATTTTGCGACCTCGCAAAAAGCGAGGTTGCAAATTGCATGAAGGATGTGGTCCGGTGTTGCAAATTGCGACTGACTCGCAAATTGCCTGCAGGTAGAATAAAACTTTTGAAATGCCCACTTCCTGGTTCTGTGTGATGACATCAGAACCAGGAAGTAACCACATGGAACAGGGAGGAGGGAGGAGCCCACCCAGTCCAAACTGCAGAGCCACACCCAGGTGAGAGGAGCAGCAGCAACAATGGCTACACAGGAGAAGGAGACACCCAGTGGAGGCAGAAAACGCAAAATCAAGTTTTCTGAGAAGGAATTGGAGGTGCTGACTGAGGAGTGCTGCCTGCACCATGAACAATTATTTGGCAAGGCAGCAATGAGTGTCCCTGACACCCAAAAAAAGTAGATCTGGCAGGACATCCAGAACAAGATCAATGCCATTGGTGTAAGCTACCGCACCCTGGATGAAATACGGAAAAGGTGGTATGACCTTCGCTCCAGGACCAAGGAGAGGAAGGCAGAGCGCATGAGGGAGATGCATGGCACTGGAGGAGGGCCATCTACTGTTCCACCCCCTACAGCAATAGAAAGCATGGTGGAGACAACTCTGGAGCCGGAGGCTGTACTGGGCATTGGAGATGTACAGTTCTGCACCAGGAACATCAAAAAGTAAGTACCAAAATGTACGCATGGACCCCCGCATATGCACTATGCACACAATCCCAGTACACGTCAACAGGCACCTCAAGACTATCTCCATTCACAGTTTAGCAAGCTATAGAATAGTGCATTATGGGCAAGTACAATAGTCCAAATATAGGCAAATGTTTATTTTGAGGCATCAAACATATGTGCGAGACTGACAGTGTATCCCCTATGTCCCACAGATCTCCCACAAGGCCCCCCCATCAGTTCCACTGTGCAGGGCGAGGAACATGTCACAGACCCACAGGAGGAGGCTGCCACAGACACCGCAGGGGAGTGCAGGACAACACCACCTGTGAAATAGGCACAGGAGACCATGGACGATCCTGCGCTGGGTATGGAGGCAGCCGTTGAAACACCAGGGCCAATGCCTATGGAAAGGCAGACACATGCATCATCAGGCACAGTGCGTAGATGACAACGCACATTGCAGTCTGTGCGCAGTGAGGATGTGTCAGATGTAGATTTTGTGGGACTTGAGGCATCCTTATTGCAGAGTCAGCACCTGCAAAATAGACAGATAAGGTTAATGAACTGGAACCTCTCAAGACTGCAGACCACTATCACACATGGGCTGACAAATGTTGACAACCAGTTCACAACTATAAACACACATCTGGGTAACCTGACGACCTCCATTGCCAATTTGGTCAGGGAACTGGTGGCTAACAGGGCACAGGCACGGCGCAGGGAGCGCAACACTGCTGCCCGTTTAGACAGGCTTGGTGCATCCATAGGGCGCCTGGCAACAAACACAACCTGCCTGTCAAGGCGCACTGTCAGCCTGCAAGTAGAACTGGGGCATTTTGCAGGAGATGTGGCACGTGGACTTGGCAGCATCAGCCATGTGGTGGATCTGCTGGAGACCAGACAGTCTGCAAGGGACATTGTGGATACCCCGCAGGACAGTGAGGAGGGCTCAACTGTGAGTAGTGTGTCTGCCACTGATGCACGTGTGTTGCAGAGTAGCAGTGCACGGCAGGGCTCAGGGGACCAAGCTGGAGTGAGCTATGGTGGCCGCAGTCATAGGAGGCTGTGAGCCACTGACACATACTGGTACAGAGGCACGTGAACATAATGTGTCCGATTTGACTGTTTTTTTTTACCATACTGTAGCATAGTTCACAATGATTTCAACATTATAGTTCTGCAATAAAAAGGGTTAGTTCGTCTACACAACTGGGCTATGCGTGTCTTACATTAGTGGGTGTTGTCACGGTTGCCTCGTACCTGCCAAAGTAGTGGGTTTCAAGGTGGTTTCGTCTCTGTCTGCCCTCCATTACAATGCTTCTATCCTCAGGCTGTCGGTGTGGTAGCTCTTGCTCCTCATCCTCCGTATCTGTGTCTTCTGGAGTGAGATATAGCCCACGTCTGGTGGCAATGTTGTGTAGGATGGCACAGGTGGCAACTATCTTGCATGATGTTTCTGGGGCATACTGGAGTGCTCCTCCACTTTTGTGGAGGCATCGGAATCTTGACTTCAACAAGCCAAACGTCCTCTCGACTACATTTCTGGTCCGCCGATGTGCAATTTTGTATCGCCTCTCGTTCTGATTGCCAGGTGTTAGGTATGGGGTGATTATCCATGGTCCCAGGGCATATGCACTGTCACCTGTTTGACAAAAGAGGCAAATTTAGCAGGGCATCACAGGGTTACACAGTGACCTGTATGTAAGGCTTCAGAATGTACTCGCCAATACCTAATAAATATCCTTCTCCAAATTCACCACGTTCTAGGCTTTGGTGTATCCCACTGTGCCTGAATATGTATGTATCATGTGTACTCCCTGGATATTTAGCCACAATGTCAGTAATGACATTATGGGCGTCACATACCACCTGGATGTTTAGTGAGTGGGTACATGTCCTATTACGGAACACATATTCCAGATTTGCTGGTAGGCAAATTGGTACATGTGTCCCATCCACACACCCTATTACATGGGGAAAGTTGGCAATTCTGTAGAAGTCCAACTTGGTGCTGTTCATTTCTTCCTCATTTCTGGGAAGGTATATATATATATGGACATGTGTGCGAGTATGGCATCTAGGAAACATCTGAAGAATCGTGAGAGTGCACTTTGAGATACCCCACCTGCCACAGCAATCACCCCCTGATAGCTACCCGAGGCCAAGAGGTGCAGTGAGCATAGCACTTGCACATGTGTGGGGATGGCACTGCTGCGCATTGTCTGTCGTTCACGCTGAGGTTTCAGCAGTTCACTTTTTCTCTAAGATAACAGCACTGCTCAGTCTGTATTTATCATATATCTCCTCCTCAGTTTGTTGAAATAATGTCTGCCTGGTTCGATATATCCTCTCCTGTCTCTGCCTCCTCCTCCTCTGCTGGGCAGCCTGGACTCTCCACCTCCATGCAATCACATATAGTGCAGCCATTTTGAGTAGCCAGATGGCTTCTGGGTCTCCTTTTATACTTTGGTTCTGGTTACCACCTGCTCTGAATCAGTGGTAATCTGAGTGTGCAAAACAGGCATTTTGCGACTAGTCGCAATTTGCGACTGGCTTTTGCATACGGTTTGTGACTCGCAATTTACGACTTCCTAATTGCGGGTCGCAAAATCAGGTCGCAAATTTTGCGACTCGGTAATGGGTTGCATCGCTATTTGGTTATCCGAAATGGGATTGTACATCCCATTTCGCATTTTGCGGGGGTCGCAAATAGCGCTGCGAGCCGTTTGCGACTCGCAATCCTTTGCTACATCTGGCCCCTGGTCACTTGATCCCAAAGTGACCAGGCCTTTTAGCTCTGTATAAGTCCCTAGTAAAAGGTACTCCTGGTACCTAGGGCATGAGCACTGAAGACGGCCCTCCAGAGCAGCAGCAAAACTTGTGCCCCTGTAAGGGACCCAGCACCAACCTTATGCAGACTGCCATTGCAGGCTGCGTGACATGGTGCTCCCAAAATTGAAAACATGACCCCTCTCCCACAGGCTTGTGGGAAGAGAAAATCTGATAACTACAGCAACCACTGCACTCATGACACCTGACCCCAGCTGAGGTGGGTGATCTGTGCCAATAAGGTCCCGGGGCTCCTGGGAGTGTGAGTCTATCCCTGGTCCACCCCTGTCAGACTCCCCCACAACACCTGCAGCTTAACACACAGGGCCCCCTTACTGTGAGTGCGTATGAACAGGAAAACCCGATGTTTAAGGACATCTCTGCATCGTTGGCCCTGGGCCCAGGAGAAGAGGACCAAAGGTGCACCTACATCCCCAAGCACCCCAAGTCTACTACCTACTGCACCTCTGTACCCAGTCGCTCCAGTGCCACCAGGTGTGACCTGTTGGTGTGGTTCTGATCAGTGCCCAGTACTTTCCTTAATTCCCTGAGGTTGGCTTTGTAAGTCATTAATCCTGCATTTGCTGAATATTGTTTTTTCTCCATAGGATAACATTGAGACAACTCTGAAAATGGCACTATTTCTGAAACTACAAATGCTTTATGCTGAAAAGTCTACTTACCTGATTATGAAGTTCTTGGGTTTGAAACATATATAAAAAGAAATTTTATTTTTTTAAATTGGTCTCTGATTTATTCATTGAGTGTGTGTCTCATATATTGCCCCTGTGAGCACAATAAATGCTTAGCACTACCCTCCGATAAGCCTAATTACTTGCCCACACTACCACATCTAGAGCATTAGTCCTATGTACTTTTACCTCTGCAGGACCAATTGGGGATCCACTGGATTCTCTGCACAGTATATTTCATTTTAGTGCACTATATAGGCAGACAGCTTCATACAATAGTGGTAACCAGTCCCAGTTTGAGTCAAAGAAGAAGGGGTTCTTTGATAAACAGACAGGGGGATTTGTACCTTAATTTCCTGAGTGCTACAAGTATGGGCGCTTCAAGGGTAAATCCAAATGTCCCCAGAGGGTACAGCCCCCCACTGGTGGGCAGATAATTGGATTTAGGAGTGTAGCACCGGGAAAGGATGTAGTCCTAGTTAGCTTTGGGGAGCAGACAGATGTGACCCTAGTTTCCCTGGGACATAGGGAGATGGTGAATAAAGCCCATGTGCCTGCAAATACTTAAACAAATAGAGGGTCACCATTAATGGGCAATGGCTAGAGACTCTGTGAGACACAGGAACTGGCATTACTAGTGTGAAGTGTCAGCTGGTCTATGCAGAGCAGGTCCCACCAAACACATTCCACCAAGTCATAGTAGCTGACAATTGAGAGAGCCATTTACCAGTGGTTCTGCTTCCCTTTAGGTGGGGGTGGGTCTCAGGTTCACTGAATACAACTGTGAGCCCTGCTATCCCTGTAGATTGTTTGTTAGGTGGACCGTCTGGAGCACACTCCCTAGAGGGAGGTAGAACTCAGGTCTTATTTCAAAATGTTGGGAATGCCTGGCTGGATCTGTATGAACACACAGTCCATGGTCGCCCTGGAAGGGAGTCAAGGGCATCTGGAGCCTGGAACAATGGCCCAGACAACTAGTGAGGAGAGGCCCAAGGGGTGTGGGAAACCAGTCTCTGAAATTCCCACAATGGAGGTTGTGAAGTAGGCCCCCGAGCCAACCAGGGAGGACATTGCCGTCCTAAGTGACCTGCCTGAGCTTGTTGGCTGGCACATTGAAGGTAGGCCCACTGGGAGAAGTACGCAAAGTGCAGAAAGAGTGTCCCAACCTTGAGAGGCTGAGGCAGTAAGCCACACCCCAGGCAGGAGGTGAAGCCTCTGGGGATCCCCTAATGTACTGGGAAAATGATTTCCTATCTAGTGAGCCTAAGGCTCCTGGTACTGGGGCAGCCCGGGTGCTTACCCTTAGAAGCCTTTTGGTCATACCAGTGCTTGAAAAGCTCCTCGCTGGCCTCCAAGTTCTTGTTTGGCATTTTTATCTACTCTGCCATTCAAGAGAGAAGGCCTAGTAAATAACATAGGATATCCTGTTTGGGCTCCTTGAAAGGTTTCTCCCAACCTCCTCATCGAACTTAAAGGACCTCTGAAAGGGTGTCCAAAGAGTAGTTAGAATGGCTAAAGTGTAGGCAAACAACAGGTATGAGAAACAGAAGATCCCATCTCCTGAGCTTCTTTGGTAAACCCCTAATCATGCCTTTCAAGGTCTTGTCAAATCTTTCAACAAGGCCATTTACTTGTGGAAGACAAGGTGTAGTGAACTTGTAGGTCACTCCACACTCATTGCTTTCAGATAGGCAGACATGAAATGTGTGTCTCTATCTGAAATGACCTACTTAGGAAAACCCACTAGAGTAAATATACTAAGGAGGGTTATAGCTACAACAGGGGCAGTAACTGTTCCAAAGGGTATGGCCTCTGGATACCCGGTAGCATGATCCACTACCACTAGAATGTACCTATGCCCTGAAACAGTAGGTGGGTCAATTCCTACCCTTTCAAAGGGTACCC